>NC_140582.1:856843030-857238030 GCF_964204655.1 Triturus cristatus
CGCATCTAGGCAGCTGCGTCACTTTGTAAAACCCTGCGCCACATTATACCTGGGACAGGGTGGGCGTTCCCCTGCAAAAAGCCTCATAGAAGTGGTGCATTGAAATCTATGTGATTTTAGTGCACCACCACTTCTAGGACGCCATTGCGTCAATATCTTACGCCTGCCTCACAGCAGGCATAAGACTGATGCAGGCCCTTTCACATGGGATTTGCCCCATGCGAAAGGACACATTGCTGGAGTTGCGTCTGTTTTCAGACACACTCCAGCAATGCATCAGTTTTGCGCCGACAGATACGTCAGGAATACTGACGTATTAGTCATTCCTTGCGATATGATGCGTCATACAGTAAACATGACGCATCATAGGTGTAGCAAGGAGGGCGCACTGAGAAGTATTGCATCGCTGGTTTCACGCAACGATGCAACACTTCTCATAAATGAGGCCCTTAGAACTTTAAAAAAAAACATGTTTGGAGATTGTTTTTAATAATAAGAATTTATTTTTAGCCTGATGAACCCACTTAGCAACATTAGTATAATGAAAGATTGGGGAAAAATCATAACGCTCCAGCCTATATCTTGTAGTTTTCTTGCAGTTCTTTGATGACAGTTAATAGCTCACTGTACTACATTAGGATTCTAACTTATAAACTGCAAGTAACACACGGATCTCTGTGACAAAAGCAGTAACCCACTGACCTATTTACATTATATGCACGTTGTGATCTGCATGGTACACGTTCTTTGCATCAGGCATATTAATCCTCTGAGTTACCTCAGGATGAGTAAAAACGACCACAAGACAAAACTCCGACCTTTCTCTCTCTTCAGAAAGAACATTAATTACTGGAGTTACTTTGACATTTTTATTGTTGGCTGAAAATTGCTGGAGGCAAAGAGCAAAGAAACAAGTGCTTTTAAAACCAAACCATAGTACACGGCACTCCCACCCGCAGTCAGCACCCGGTGCGATGGCACCGTTCGCACCACCCTAGAGCCAGCCCTGGTGTCCGGTTCCAGCTAAGGATTCTTTGGGGAATCAGGAAACTCATCTCAGTGGACAACCTTAAATCTGTTGTGCAGGCACTTGTGCTCTCCAGACTCAACTATGGAATGCACTCCTTTCTAGCATTCCCAAAGTTCACCTAGGTCCTCTCAGAGCAGTCCTACATGCACCAGCCTGCTTTGTGACAGGACCCAAGACATTGGACCACATCCCCACCCATTCTATGCTCCCTTCAGTGGATTCATATGAACGCGAGAGCTCAATTTAAAACTGCCTGCATCACTCATAAAGATCTGCACTCTTCTATACCCTCGTCCCTCACAGAGAAACTGAAAATCTCAGCAGTGGCTGAAACTCACAAAACGCTATATTGTTCCTTCTCAAACTCCCAACCTTCAAAAGCACGAGCTATACATGAACCAATCCTTTGGAAGTGCCACAAGATTATGGACCTCTTTCCCACCAAACCTCTGCCTGACCACGCCGTGTCACCTTCAACAAGCATTTACAATGCAACGGTCTCGGCATTGGTAAAGTTAGAGCTATTGGCATTGCTTATGGCATTATTTTTGTTTATGTTTTTGTTTTCAAAACATTTAAATAAACGGCATTGTTAAAAACAAAAACAAACAAAAATAATGTCATGAGCAATACCAATAGCTCTAACTTTAACAATGCAGAGAACGTTGCATTGTAAATGCTTGTTTTTATTCTGTTTCTGCAAATTGCCTAACCACATTTCATAGCTCACAACCACCCCTTCTTTAAAGCCATAACCAATCTAATACGGAAGCGCCACTCAACCCACCTTTTGCGCGTCCTCATATAGCCCCTACTAATTGTTACACAAAGAAACAGGAGGAGAGGCATTGGATGGTTTCCTTTGGAGCACAAGATATATCGTAATAGCCACCAATAACCACTGGATTAAGCACTAACCTTGGGTTCCAAATAACGTGTTACTCGCCATAAAGCGCTTCAATACCTCCTTCATGGATAGGAAGCGCTATAGAAATATGACAAGCACTACAGTCTAAATGGGAGGGGAAGTGCAGTTTCAAGCTCCCCTTAAAAATGCACGGATCAGAATAACTTTAATTATAATACCACCCATTTCCTGAAAGAAAAAGACGGTGGGACACAAAGCGACCTTTCGCCCACGCAAGTAAGGCAGATGTGTTTTAATTAAAAGCAACGAAATAGAGACGGGGAAACTTGAGGGACAAAAACCAGACGTTGGCCAAGTACTAGTGAAATCGCTCTTCTAAGCCGACACGAGTTGCCCCTCCCAGCCCCCGGTGCCAGATATGAAGATCTTTCAAATTCCGCAAGTGTAGAGTTTCTACAACACACCAGGGGCGTGGCAAGCCTCAAACAGTTGTACCAACACTCAGACACCTGTGAGGAAGCCTCAAACAACCGACAGGATCTGCCCCTCAAAAGCACCCTCCCACCAAAAAAGTCGACGCCTCTTAATGCGTTTACCTGCTAAAATAAAACTATGGAGATCCGATTTAAATGAATTTCAAATAGCGGAAACCGACGCCAGAGACGAAAAGGGCGCGTTTTACGGGTGAAAAGATTCATATTTAATTTCATCGACAGGAGAGCGGCTACCGGTCTGGTTTTCGAGGCCGGACCGGTCATTTTGCTGTCTCATGCGCAGCAGTTCAGTAGCATCACAGAAAGACTGGACCTTAATCTATCAACATCCTTGTAGGGGCTCACCATTTCCCCCCCAAAATCCAATGTAAGATCTCTATCACCCCCAAAATGGCCACTTAACTGTCGAAATATCAGTTAACAGCTTCTCACCTCGTGTAGCTAAATGACATTTTCTTCCGTTCATTAAAATAAAAAACACACACGCACACACTCAACAGATGCACTTTTGACCGTAAATGTGTCCTATACAGACACCCACGCAATGCAATCCTGATTAGCGTTGATAACAGCTCCACGTTCCAACCCCTAGAGTAGATCATACGCCAAAATGACCCCCGAAAGACGAATCTAGTCAGCAGCACGGAGGCAACACAGATCTCTGAAAATTGCGGAAATAAGGTAATTTTAACATGAAATTGCTACAGATTGGCACAGAGCGCACGGATATAACATATTTACTCCTTCAATAAAATTGTAATCGCCCAGCCCCGGTTTACCGAACAAACTTCCCCTTGAACTCTTACCATGTTGGGAAAGAGCTTGAAGCTGGCCTCGAAAACGAAGGACCTTCCCTGGGTTTTCAGAGCAGCGGACTGAGAGCTCGCAGACACAGCTGTTCCCAGTAGAGGCAGCCGCTGTGTTTTAAAGGCGCCGTTCTCTGCCGGCTTGCTGTTAAAGCAACAGTACTCCCAACAAGGCAGAGCAAAAGGCACACCACTGCCTTTCTCCGAGGCAGAGCAGAAATGCCTCGGAGAAAGACAGCGGCATTTTCGGATTCGGGGGCGTGTTTTGCGGTTTAACGAAACGGAACGCAAAAAACACGCCCCCCGATCCGAAAAAGACGGGCCTTCAACGGAGTGACTGACCTGTTCTCTAGTGGCTGGCCAGCATTCAAGAGGCCAGCCAATGGAGAACAGGGGAGAAGAGGGGCGGGTGCAAGCCCCTCTTCTCCAAGTCATTAAATCTCCGGACTTCCGGTCTGCCGACCGGATGGTCCTGAGACCTAAAAATGACCTCAAAGCTCTTCTCTTTGAAAGACACCTGGCCTAACCTGTGTCTACCCACTCATGCTCCCACCAGGTGCAAAGCACAACCGATTTGTGACTATCCCCTAGTACTGTACCACCTACTTGTCAGTGCTTTGTTTCACTATGAATAAGTGTGAACCGCTCTACCTCACAGCATACCTGTCAACCCACGGGGTGCCACCGCCCCCGTGTGACACACGATATCGGCTCCCATCACACGGTCTCCCGGTGAGGAGCTGATATCACATGGTGGCAGGAAAAAACTAGCTCAAAATCACTGTAAATAGTGGTTCTCCAGCTCGTTTTCCAAGGCTTTGAACTGCCCATGTACGTCCATTATGGGGTGAGAAAACACCTAAGGACATCAGCACCAGCAAGCTTTTTTTTGGGGGGGGGGGGGGGGGGGGAGGGGCTTGCGGTGGGGTTCAAATGCACTTGGTAGGTACTTGTTGGCACAGGTCCGCCCCATCCAAGGCCTCGCTCCCTCCTCACACGGGGACAACTCTTCACTTTGACAGGTACGTCACAGGGAGACTAATCTGTTGTTCTCTTAACCCCTTGGATGCTCATGACGGAGCGGTTCCGTCATGAGCATCAGTTGGGCTGTGCTCATGACGGAACCGCTCCGTCATGAGGACAGCCCCTGGGGGAAGCGCTGGCGCTCCCCCCCTGGGGCACCGATCGTGCCCCCACAGACGGGGATGGCAGCGGAAGAGTTTCCGCTGCCACCCCCGAGCCCCCCCACGCTTCCTGGTGACGTCAGCGCGCACAGCGCGCGCTGGCGTCATCAGGAAGTGCTCGGACGCCTGGAAGCCATTTGCTTCCAGGCGTCCATAGAGGAAGGTGAGTGGTGTTTGCTCCGGTGGGGTGGCGGGGGCCTTGTAGAGTGTATTGAGGCGTCGGGGGAGAGGAAAGAGTATTTCCTCTCCCCTGATGTCTCAATACAGGGCATTCCTGCTCCACGATCGCGCACAGCGTCGCGATCGTGGAGCAGGGATGCCCCACTAGACACCAGGGATGTGTTTTTTTTTATTTTGGAAGCGACCCCTTGGGTAAGGGTCGCTTCCTGGGGCCAATTATTATCTGTAGACTTTTCTGCCCCCTCTGGGGGCAGATCGGTGTTTTTTTTTCACCGTTTCTGCTCCCAGGGGGGGCAGAAAAGCCCACTAGACACCAGGGATATTAGTATTTATGTTGGAAGCGACCCCTTGGGTAAGGGTCGCTTCCTGGGGCCAATTATTATTCTGTAGACTTTTCTGCCCCCTCTGGGGGCAGATCGGTGTTTTTTTTTCGCCGTTTCTGCTCCCAGGGGGGGCAGAAAAGCCCACTAGACACCAGGGATATTAGTATTTATGTTGGAAGCGACCCCTTGGGTAAGGGTCGCTTCCTTGGGGCCAATTTATATCTGAAGACTTTTCTGCCCCCTCTGGGGGCAGATCGGTGTTTTTTTTTCGCCGTTTCTGCTCCCAGGGGGGGGCAGAAAAGCCCACTAGACACCAGGGATATTAGTATTTATGTAGGAAGCGACCCCTTGGGTAAGGGTCGCTTCCTTGGGGCCATTTATTATTTGAAGACTTTTCTGCCCCCTCTGGGGGCAGATCGGTGTTTTTTTTTCGCCGTTTCTGCTCCCAGGGGGGGCAGAAAAGCCCACTAGACACTAGGGATATCAGTATTTATGAAGGAAGCGACCCCTTGGGCAAGGGTCGCTTCCTAGGGCCCCTAAATATTTGGAAGACTTTTCTGCCCCCTCTGGGGGCAGATCGGTGTTATTTTTTTGCCATTTCTGCTCCTGGGGGGGGGGGGGCAGAAAAGCCCACTAGACACCAGGGATATAAATATTATTGTAGGAAGCGACCCCTTGGGCAAGGGTCGCTTCCTTGGGCCCCTAAATTTTTTGAAGACTTTTCTGCCCGGGGGATCGGTTTTATTTTTTCGCCGTTTCTGCTCCCACGGGGGGCAGAAAAGCCCACTAGACCCCAGGGAATTAGTTCAAATAAAAATAGAAGTGACCCCTCGCTTCCAGGGTGCAATTTGTTTTCTGCCCCACCTGGCACACAACCCGATTGACCATTTGGGTAGTGACATAGCATGTTAGAATGTTTATTGTTATATTTTTTGTGATTTCCAATTGTAATGTTTTTTTTTTGTTTACTTTTTTGTTCTAGGTGAAGGCTTTTCTTCTTTTCACGTTGCCGTTTTGTGGCTGGTGGTTCTGCTGTTTGTGTAGTTTGGTAAGAGACTTATTTTTGTACAATGTAAATGTGTTTGATTTCTCTGCCTGTTTTTTTTTTGCAAATGGTGTAATAATAGCAGTATGTTTGGTTTTTGAGTGTCAAAAACTTTTTGCATTGGTGCTCGATGTGTATTTTGTTGTCTTGTGAGTAATTTGTTTTTTTTTCTTCTTTCTAGTTTGATATCGTTGGTCTTTGCTGTGTCACTGCAGAGTTTATTTCTGGTGAGTGCAGCTGTCTCTTGTAATTGGATTGTATAGTTTTTGAGTACATTGATCTTTGTGATAAAGGTACACAATTCTTTACTTACTTGGTGTGCACATTGTTGGTTGTTGTTGACTTGTTTGTGCAGTCTTCCATCTTAGTAGGTATAATGGCTAGCCGCAGGATGACTGCTCAGCAGGTTGTTGGTTTGCTGTTTGAGTCTTCCTCTGATATTGGGTCAGAGACTGACTCTGCTTCTGAGGGAGAGGGGGCAGGGGAAGATTCTGGCAGTGAGTTTTCTCTCCGTATGGGGTCATCGGATGATGAAGATACTCTTAGTGCGGATGAAGTGCCTGTGTTAGAGGAGGAGACTGATGTGCCGATAGTGCGGCAAGAGGCATCTGGGCTGCAGCCTGCGGCTGCAAGGCTTCCCGTTGGTGTAGTGCGGCAAGAGACATCTGGGCTGCAGGCTGGGACTGCAAGGCTTCCCGTTGGTGTAGTGCGGCAAGAGACATCTGGGCTGCAGGCTGGGGCTGCAAGCCTTTCCGTTGGTGTAGTGCGGCAAGAGACATCTGGGCTGCAGGCTGGGGCTGCAAGTCTTCCCGTTGAAAGTGATGACCTCTGGGTTGCCCCTGGCATGGTGCAGCCGGAATTTCCTGAGTTTACTGGTGTTCCAGGGTCTAGAGTGAATACCGAGAACTTTTTGCCTGTAAATTTTTTTCAGTTGTTTATGGACGATGTGTTTTTGGCAGAGATTGTTGAGCAGACTAATTTGTATGCCGAACAGTTTTTGAGGGACAACAGTGCCAGTCTTAAGCCACACTCTAGAGCTACCCGGTGGACTCCCACAAATGTTGAAGAGATGAAGAAGTTCTTGGGTTTAACTTTTTTGATGGGCTTGCTAAGGAAGCCATCATTGGCTTCATATTGGTCTAGCAGTCCCTTGATGGCAACGTCTATTTTTCCGGCAGTCATGAGTCGTGACAGGTATTTGCTTCTGCTTCGGATGATGCACTTTGTAGATAATGGTTTAGCGTTGCCACGAGATCACCCTGATTGTGACCGTCTTTTTAAGATTAGGCCTGTCCTTGATCACTTTGTTGATCGATTTTCTGAGATTTATGCCCCTGGTAGAGAAATTGCAGTGGATGAGTCTTTGGTGTTGTTCAAGGGCCGCTTGGTTTTTAGGCAATACATTCCTAGTAAGAGGGCACGCTATGGAATAAAGCTGTATATGCTGTGTGACAGTAGGACTGGATATGTCTCCAATTTCAGGGTGTACACCGGTAAGGAATCTAGGTTTAACCTCCCTGGTTGTCCGTCCACTTTTGGAGTGACTGAGAAAATTGTTTGGGAACTTGGAAGAGGATTTTTTAACAAAGGCCACCATTTATATGTAGATAACTTCTACACTGGTGTACGGTTGTTCAGGGAATTGGCCAAAGTGGACACTTTTGCTTGTGGCACAGTCCGCTGTAACCGTAAAGGTTTTCCGAAAGAACTTGTTTGTCAAAAGCTTGTGCGGGGACAGTGCAGTGCGTTGCGTTGCCAGGAGCTTCTTGCTGTGAAGTTTACAGACAGGAGAGATGTCTACATGCTGACTTCCATCCATGATGAAAGCACTGCACCTGTGACTGTTTGGGGTCAGGTCGCTGAAGCGCGCAAACCTGTATGTGTTTTAGACTATAATAGGTACATGGGTGGTGTTGACAGAGTAGATCAGAGGTTGGAACCTTACACTGCTCTTCGTAAGGCTTACATTTGGTACAAGAAGTTGGCTATCCATCTTTTCCACTTGGCAATGTTTAATGCTTTTGTTGTGTTCCAGGATTCTTGCCATGAGTCAAAGATGACTTTTGCTAAGTTTCAGGAGTCTGTAATAGGCAGCCTTGTTGTAGTGGAACAGGCAAGTGTTCCTAGAGTTGGACTGGTGGAGGATGTTGCTAGATTGAAAGAACGCCACTTTCCAGATCACATTCCTCCCACACCCGCAAAAGATTTTCCCAGTAGGAGATGTAGAGTCTGTTGGCGAAGAGGTACGCGGAAGGAGTGTCGTATGTACTGCCCCGATTGTCCCTCTCATCCTGCACTGTGTCTCTCTGCTTGTTTTAGAGCGTACCACACGCGAAAAAATTTTTGGGAGGATTCTTGAGTGGTAAAGTGAACTGGCTGGTCTGTATTCTTTGGATAATTTGATTCTGTTTCAAGGTTGGTGTTAGTGCAATGTATTTAGTTGCTGATTTTCTGTTAGAAAATTTGTATCTATTTGCAATTTGTTTGTGTTTTTATTTTTTTCTAAAAAAATCCAAAATGTGATGGCGGTGTGTGTAGGCTTGCGCTTGGCTGTTGGTGTGTGTGGACTGGCACTTGGTTGGTGGTGTGCGTGGAATGGTGCTTGGCTGACGGTGTGCGTGGACTGGCGGTGTGCATGGACTGGCGGTGTGCGTGGACTGGTGCGTGGCTGGTGGTGTGCGTGGCTGGTGGTGTGCGTGGAATGGTGCTTGGCTGGCGGTGTGCGTGGAATGGTGCTTGGCTGGTGGTGTGCGTGGAATGGTGCTTGGCTGGCGCTGTGCGTGGACTGGTTCTTGGCTGGCAGTGTGTGTGGACTGGTGGTGTGTGCGGACTGGTGTTTGGCTGGTGGTGTCCGTGGACTGGAGCTTGGCTGGTGGTGTCCGTGGACTGGAGCTTGTCTGGTGGTGTGTGTGGACTGGAGCTTGGCTGGCGGTGTGTGTGGAATGGTGCTTGTCTGGTGGTGTCCGTGGACTGGAGCTTGGCTGGCGGTGTAGGTGGATTGGCGATTGGCTGCCGGTGTGCCTGGACTGGCGATTGGATGGTGGTGTGCCTGGACTGGCGCTTGGCTAGCGGTGTGCGTGGACTGGCGTTTGGCTAGCGGTGTGTGTCGACCGGTGCTTGGCTGGCTGTGTGTGAGTAGTGACTTTCTGCTGGTCACTACACACACTGCTAGCTGAGTGCCACTCCACGCAATCCTTCTGCCTGTGTAGTTGCTGTGTCTGGATTGTGGGCGTGTGAAAGTGATGGGCCCTTGAATGGCGCTGTGTGCCGGTGTGAGTTTTGTTATGTGATGGGCCCGCGGCTGGCGGTGTGAATGGTTTTGTATGTCTCACACGTATGAAAGGTGTATGAATGGCCTGTAAAGAGGTTGGTGCCTTGTCGTGGCTTTACAGCTCACGAGCTGTGAGTCAATGGTTCAGTTTCTTGCCCTTTCAATTATTACCAGTGCATTTCATTTTTTGTGAAATCACTTGGTAATACAATTTTATCTACTGAACCATCACTCACCCTCGTGCCAAATCCAACCAGTATGTGCGTGTGCTTGCGGGTTAGATGACTGTGCAGTAATATTTGTTTTTTTGAAGCAGGGTGTACCTTGTCCCTTTTTGGTGATTTTTGTACTGTGTTGCTTTTGTACCTGGTGGTGCGAATGGTCTTGTTTGTATCACGTATGAAAGGTGTGTGAATGGCCTGTAAAGCGGTTGGTGCCTTGACGTGGCTTTACAGCTCACGAGCTGCAAGTCATTGGTTTGGATTTTTGTGAATTTAATTATTGACAGTGCATTTCATATTTGTGAAATCTCTTGTTAATAAAATTTAATACACTGAACCATGACTTGCCCTCGTGCCAAATCCAACCAGTATGTGTGTGTGTTTGAGGAATAGATGGTTGTGCAGGAATCTTTTTTTTTTGTTTCTCTGCCAAGGTACACTTTCCATGTAAGAATAACCCACCAACTGTAGATATTGTCGAAAACCTTTGGGAGTTCATGGTGATGTCTCTCTAGTGATTTGAAAAATATTTTTTATCCCCATTGTCCTGTAAACCTCAAATTGTCTGCCACATTTTCTTTGCAGTATTATTCCTAAATTCTCACGCTGTAGTAACAATAGGTAATCTGGTTATGCAAGGGGGGTTACTTTTGTTTTTTGCCCAGGGCTCGGCGGCCATCTAGGGAAACCTACCAAACCCAGGCATTTTTGAAAACTAGACACCCGGCGGCTTCCAGGGAGGTATGGCTTGCGTGGATCCCCCAACGTTTCCTTACCCAGAATCCCCTGCAAACCTCAATTTTTGCCCAAAAAATCACTTTTTTCACACATTTTGGGGTGGGAAAGTAGTGGCATCACCGGGCTCACACAAATTTACCACCACCCAGCGTTCCCCCAGGTCTCCCGGTAAAAATGGTGCCTCACTTGTGTGGGAGGCCCAAGTACCCGCGGCAGGCAAGGGCCCCAAAGGTAGTGAGGCCACCTCAAGATGGCCTATCGCCAAACCACCTGGTTTTGCAAGGGGGGTCACTTTGGTTTTTGGCCCGGTGCGCGGCGGCCATCTAGGGAAACCTACCAAACCCAGGCATTTTTGAAAACTAGACACCCGGCGGCTTCCAGGGAGGTATGGCTTGCGTGGATCCCCCAATGTTTCCTTACCCAGAATCCCCTGCAAACCTCAATTTTTGCTCAAAAAATCACTTTTTTCACACATTTTGGGGTGGGAAAGTAGTGGCATCACCGGGCTCACACAAATTTACCACCACCCAGCGTTCCCCCAGGTCTCCCGGTAAAAATGGTGCCTCACTTGTGTGGGAGGCCCAAGTACCCGCGGCAGGCAAGGGCCCCAAAGGTAGTGAGGCCACCTCAAGATGGCCTATCGCCAAACCACCTGGTTTTGCAAGGGGGGTCACTTTGGTTTTTGGCCCGGTGCGCGGCGGCCATCTAGGGAAACCTACCAAACCCAGGCATTTTTGAAAACTAGACACCCGGCGGCTTCCAGGGAGGTATGGCTTGCGTGGATCCCCCAACGTTTCCTTACCCAGAATCCCCTGCAAACCTCAATTTTTGCTCAAAAAATCACTTTTTTCACACATTTTGGGGTGGGAAAGTAGTGGCATCACCGGGCTCACACAAATTTACCACCACCCAGCGTTCCCCCAGGTCTCCCGGTAAAAATGGTGCCTCACTTGTGTGGGAGGCCCAAGTACCCGCGGCAGGCAAGGGCCCCAAACGTAGTGAGGCCACCTCAAGATGGCCTATCGCCAAACCACCTGGTTTTGCAAGGGGGGTCACTTTGGTTTTTGGCCCGGTGCGCGGCGGCCATCTAGGGAAACCTACCAAACCCAGGCATTTTTGAAAACTAGACACCCGGCGGCTTCCAGGGAGGTATGGCTTGCGTGGATCCCCCAACGTTTCCTTACCCAGAATCCCCTGCAAACCTCAATTTTTGCTCAAAAAATCACTTTTTTCACACATTTTGGGGTGGGAAAGTAGTGGCATCACCGGGCTCACACAAATTTACCACCACCCAGCGTTCCCCCAGGTCTCCCGGTAAAAATGGTGCCTCACTTGTGTGGGAGGCCCAAGTACCCGCGGCAGGCAAGGGCCCCAAACGTAGTGAGGCCACCTCAAGATGGCCTATCGCCAAACCACCTGGTTTTGCAAGGGGGGTCACTTTGGTTTTTGGCCCGGTGCGCGGCGGCCATCTAGGGAAACCTACCAAACCCAGGCATTTTTGAAAACTAGACACCCGGCGGCTTCCAGGGAGGTATGGCTTGCGTGGATCCCCCAACGTTTCCTTACCCAGAATCCCCTGCAAACCTCAATTTTTGCTCAAAAAATCACTTTTTTCACACATTTTGGGGTGGGAAAGTAGTGGCATCACCGGGCTCACACAAATTTACCACCACCCAGCGTTCCCCCAGGTCTCCCGGTAAAAATGGTGCCTCACTTGTGTGGGAGGCCCAAGTACCCGCGGCAGGCAAGGGCCCCAAACGTAGTGAGGCCACCTCAAGATGGCCTATCGCCAAACCACCTGGTTTTGCAAGGGGGGTCACTTTGGTTTTTGGCCCGGTGCGCGGCGGCCATCTAGGGAAACCTACCAAACCCAGGCATTTTTGAAAACTAGACACCCGGCGGCTTCCAGGGAGGTATGGCTTGCGTGGATCCCCCAACGTTTCCTTACCCAGAATCCCCTGCAAACCTCAATTTTTGCTCAAAAAATCACTTTTTTCACACATTTTGGGGTGGGAAAGTAGTGGCATCACCGGGCTCACACAAATTTACCACCACCCAGCGTTCCCCCAGGTCTCCCGGTAAAAATGGTGCCTCACTTGTGTGGGAGGCCCAAGTACCCGCGGCAGGCAAGGGCCCCAAAGGTAGTGAGGCCACCTCAAGATGGCCTATCGCCAAACCACCTGGTTTTGCAAGGGGGGTCACTTTGGTTTTTGGCCCGGTGCGCGGCGGCCATCTAGGGAAACCTACCAAACCCAGGCATTTTTGAAAACTAGACACCCGGCGGCTTCCAGGGAGGTATGGCTTGCGTGGATCCCCCAACGTTTCCTTACCCAGAATCCCCTGCAAACCTCAATTTTTGCTCAAAAAATCACTTTTTTCACACATTTTGGGGTGGGAAAGTAGTGGCATCACCGGGCTCACACAAATTTACCACCACCCAGCGTTCCCCCAGGTCTCCCGGTAAAAATGGTGCCTCACTTGTGTGGGAGGCCCAAGTACCCGCGGCAGGCAAGGGCCCCAAAGGTAGTGAGGCCACCTCAAGATGGCCTATCGCCAAACCACCTGGTTTTGCAAGGGGGGTCACTTTGGTTTTTGGCCCGGTGCGCGGCGGCCATCTAGGGAAACCTACCAAACCCAGGCATTTTTGAAAACTAGACACCCGGCGGCTTCCAGGGAGGTATGGCTTGCGTGGATCCCCCAACGTTTCCTTACCCAGAATCCCCTGCAAACCTCAATTTTTGCTCAAAAAATCACTTTTTTCACACATTTTGGGGTGGGAAAGTAGTGGCATCACCGGGCTCACACAAATTTACCACCACCCAGCGTTCCCCCAGGTCTCCCGGTAAAAATGGTGCCTCACTTGTGTGGGAGGCCCAAGTACCCGCGGCAGGCAAGGGCCCCAAACGTAGTGAGGCCACCTCAAGATGGCCTATCGCCAAACCACCTGGTTTTGCAAGGGGGGTCACTTTGGTTTTTGGCCCGGTGCGCGGCGGCCATCTAGGGAAACCTACCAAACCCAGGCATTTTTGAAAACTAGACACCCGGCGGCTTCCAGGGAGGTATGGCTTGCGTGGATCCCCCAACGTTTCCTTACCCAGAATCCCCTGCAAACCTCAATTTTTGCTCAAAAAATCACTTTTTTCACACATTTTGGGGTGGGAAAGTAGTGGCATCACCGGGCTCACACAAATTTACCACCACCCAGCGTTCCCCCAGGTCTCCCGGTAAAAATGGTGCCTCACTTGTGTGGGAGGCCCAAGTACCCGCGGCAGGCAAGGGCCCCAAACGTAGTGAGGCGACCTTTGGGATAGGCAATGTTGATGTTGCCTCACTACGTTTGGGGCCCTTGCCTGCCGCGGGTACTTGGGCCTCCCACACAAGTGAGGCACCATTTTTACCGGGAGACCTGGGGGAACGCTGGGTGGTGGTAAATTTGTGTGAGCCCGGTGATGCCACTACTTTCCCACCCCAAAATGTGTGAAAAAAGTGATTTTTTGAGCAAAAATTGAGGTTTGCAGGGGATTCTGGGTAAGGAAACGTTGGGGGATCCACGCAAGCCATACCTCCCTGGAAGCCGCCGGGTGTCTAGTTTTCAAAAATGCCTGGGTTTGGTAGGTTTCCCTAGATGGCCGCCGCGCACCGGGCCAAAAACCAAAGTGACCCCCCTTGCAAAACCAGGTGGTTTGGCGATAGGCCATCTTGAGGTGGCCTCACTACGTTTGGGGCCCTTGCCTGCCGCGGGTACTTGGGCCTCCCACACAAGTGAGGCACCATTTTTACCGGGAGACCTGGGGGAACGCTGGGTGGTGGTAAATTTGTGTGAGCCCGGTGATGCCACTACTTTCCCACCCCCAAATGTGTTAAAAATGTGATTTTTTGAGCAAAAATTGAGGTTTGCAGGGGATTCTGGGTAAGGAAACGTTGGGGGATCCACGCAAGCCATACCTCCCTGGAAGCCGCCGGGTGTCTAGTTTTCAAAAATGCCTGGGTTTGGTAGGTTTCCCTAGATGGCCGCCACGCACCGGGCCAAAAACCAAAGTGACCCCCCTTGCAAAACCAGGTGGTTTGGCGATAGGCCATCTTGAGGTGGCCTCACTACGTTTGGGGCCCTTGCCTGCCGCGGGTACTTGGGCCTCCCACACAAGTGAGGCACCATTTTTACCGGGAGACCTGGGGGAACGCTGGGTGGTGGTAAATTTGTGTGAGCCCGGTGATGCCACTACTTTCCCACCCCAAAATGTGTGAAAAAAGTGATTTTTTGAGCAAAAATTGAGGTTTGCAGGGGATTCTGGGTAAGGAAACGTTGGGGGATCCACGCAAGCCATACCTCCCTGGAAGCCGCCGGGTGTCTAGTTTTCAAAAATGCCTGGGTTTGGTAGGTTTCCCTAGATGGCCGCCGCGCACCGGGCCAAAAACCAAAGTGACCCCCCTTGCAAAACCAGGTGGTTTGGCGATAGGCCATCTTGAGGTGGCCTCACTACGTTTGGGGCCCTTGCCTGCCGCGGGTACTTGGGCCTCCCACACAAGTGAGGCACCATTTTTACCGGGAGACCTGGGGGAACGCTGGGTGGTGGTAAATTTGTGTGAGCCCGGTGATGCCACTACTTTCCCACCCCAAAATGTGTGAAAAAAGTGATTTTTTGAGCAAAAATTGAGGTTTGCAGGGGATTCTGGGTAAGGAAACGTTGGGGGATCCACGCAAGCCATACCTCCCTGGAAGCCGCCGGGTGTCTAGTTTTCAAAAATGCCTGGGTTTGGTAGGTTTCCCTAGATGGCCGCCGCGCACCGGGCCAAAAACCAAAGTGACCCCCCTTGCAAAACCAGGTGGTTTGGCGATAGGCCATCTTGAGGTGGCCTCACTACGTTTGGGGCCCTTGCCTGCCGCGGGTACTTGGGCCTCCCACACAAGTGAGGCACCATTTTTACCGGGAGACCTGGGGGAACGCTGGGTGGTGGTAAATTTGTGTGAGCCCGGTGATGCCACTACTTTCCCACCCCAAAATGTGTGAAAAAAGTGATTTTTTGAGCAAAAATTGAGGTTTGCAGGGGATTCTGGGTAAGGAAACGTTGGGGGATCCACGCAAGCCATACCTCCCTGGAAGCCGCCGGGTGTCTAGTTTTCAAAAATGCCTGGGTTTGGTAGGTTTCCCTAGATGGCCGCCGCGCACCGGGCCAAAAACCAAAGTGACCCCCCTTGCAAAACCAGGTGGTTTGGCGATAGGCCATCTTGAGGTGGCCTCACTACGTTTGGGGCCCTTGCCTGCCGCGGGTACTTGGGCCTCCCACACAAGTGAGGCACCATTTTTACCGGGAGACCTGGGGGAACGCTGGGTGGTGGTAAATTTGTGTGAGCCCGGTGATGCCACTACTTTCCCACCCCAAAATGTGTGAAAAAAGTGATTTTTTGAGCAAAAATTGAGGTTTGCAGGGGATTCTGGGTAAGGAAACGTTGGGGGATCCACGCAAGCCATACCTCCCTGGAAGCCGCCGGGTGTCTAGTTTTCAAAAATGCCTGGGTTTGGTAGGTTTCCCTAGATGGCCGCCGCGCACCGGGCCAAAAACCAAAGTGACCCCCCTTGCAAAACCAGGTGGTTTGGCGATAGGCCATCTTGAGGTGGCCTCACTACCTTTGGGGCCCTTGCCTGCCGCGGGTACTTGGGCCTCCCACACAAGTGAGGCACCATTTTTACCGGGAGACCTGGGGGAACGCTGGGTGGTGGTAAATTTGTGTGAGCCCGGTGATGCCACTACTTTCCCACCCCAAAATGTGTTAAAAAAGTGATTTTTTGAGCAAAAATTGAGGTTTGCAGGGGATTCTGGGTAAGGAAACGTTGGGGGATCCACGCAAGCCATACCTCCCTGGAAACCGCCGGGTGTCTAGTTTTCAGAAATGTATAGGTTTGGTAGGTTTCCCTAGGTGCCGGCAGGGCTAGGGTACAAAATCTACAGCTAGTCACTTTGCCAAAAAAAGGGTCATTTTTCACTCCAAAACCACGTTGCGTTTTGCGCCGTTTCCTGTCGCGGGCACTAGGCCGACCCGCACAAGTGAGGTACCATTTTTCTCGTAGGACTTTGGGGAACGCGGGGTGGGTGGAAATTTGTGGATCCACGCAGATTCCAGAACTTTCCATCACAGAAATGTGGGGAAAATGTGTTTTTTTTGTCAATTTTTTACGTTTGCAAGGGATTCTGGGTAACAGACCATGGTGGGAGGCAGTCAAGTCACCCCATCCTGGATTCCCCTGGGTGTCTAGTTTTCAGAAATGTATAGGTTTGCTAGGTTTCCCTAGGTGCCGGCAGGGCTAGGGTACAAAATCTACAGCTAGTCACTTTGCCAAAAAAAAGGGTCATTTTTCACTCCAAAACCACGTTGCGTTTTGCGCCGTTTCCTGTCGCGGGCACTAGGCCGACCCGCACAAGTGAGGTACCATTTTTCTCGTAGGACTTTGGGGAACGCGGGGTGGGTGGAAATTTGTGGATCCACGCAGATTCCAGAACTTTCCATCACAGAAATGTGGGGAAAATGTGTTTTTTTTGTCAATTTTTTACGTTTGCAAGGGATTCTGGGTAACAGACCATGGTGGGAGGCAGTCAAGTCACCCCATCCTGGATTCCCCTGGGTGTCTAGTTTTCAGAAATGTATAGGTTTGCTAGGTTTCCCTAGGTGCCGGCAGGGCTAGGGTACAAAATCTACAGCTAGTCACTTTGCCAAAAAAAGGGTCATTTTTCACTCCAAAACCACGTTGCGTTTTGCGCCGTTTCCTGTCGCGGGCACTAGGCCGACCCGCACAAGTGAGGTACCATTTTTCTCGTAGGACTTTGGGGAACGCGGGGTGGGTGGAAATTTGTGGATCCACGCAGATTCCAGAACTTTCCATCACAGAAATGTGGGGAAAATGTGTTTTTTTTGTCAATTTTTTACGTTTGCAAGGGATTCTGGGTAACAGACCATGGTGGGAGGCAGTCAAGTCACCCCATCCTGGATTCCCCTGGGTGTCTAGTTTTCAGAAATGTATAGGTTTGCTAGGTTTCCCTAGGTGCCGGCAGGGCTAGGGTACAAAATCTACAGCTAGTCACTTTGCCAAAAAAAGGGTCATTTTTCACTCCAAAACCACGTTGCGTTTTGCGCCGTTTCCTGTCGCGGGCACTAGGCCGACCCGCACAAGTGAGGTACCATTTTTCTCGTAGGACTTTGGGGAACGCGGGGTGGGTGGAAATTTGTGGATCCACGCAGATTCCAGAACTTTCCATCACAGAAATGTGGGGAAAATGTGTTTTTTTTGTCAATTTTTTATGTTTGCAAGGGATTCTGGGTAACAGACCATGGTGGGAGGCAGTCAAGTCACCCCATCCTGGATTCCCCTGGGTGTCTAGTTTTCAGAAATGTATAGGTTTGCTAGGTTTCCCTAGGTGCCGGCAGGGCTAGGGTACAAAATCTACAGCTAGTCACTTTGCCAAAAAAAGGGTCATTTTTCACTCCAAAACCATGTTGCGTTTTGCGCCGTTTCCTGTCGCGGGCACTAGGCCGACCCGCACAAGTGAGGTACCATTTTTCTCGTAGGACTTTGGGGAACGCGGGGTGGGTGGAAATTTGTGGATCCACGCAGATTCCAGAACTTTCCATCACAGAAATGTGGGGAAAATGTGTTTTTTTTGTCAATTTTTTACGTTTGCAAGGGATTCTGGGTAACAGACCATGGTGGGAGGCAGTCAAGTCACCCCATCCTGGATTCCCCTGGGTGTCTAGTTTTCAGAAATGTATAGGTTTGCTAGGTTTCCCTAGGTGCCGGCAGGGCTAGGGTACAAAATCTACAGCTAGTCACTTTGCCAAAAAAAGGGTCATTTTTCACTCCAAAACCACGTTGCGTTTTGCGCCGTTTCCTGTCGCGGGCACTAGGCCGACCCGCACAAGTGAGGTACCATTTTTCTCGTAGGACTTTGGGGAACGCGGGGTGGGTGGAAATTTGTGGATCCACGCAGATTCCAGAACTTTCCATCACAGAAATGTGGGGAAAATGTGTTTTTTTTGTCAATTTTTTACGTTTGCAAGGGATTCTGGGTAACAGACCATGGTGGGAGGCAGTCAAGTCACCCCATCCTGGATTCCCCTGGGTGTCTAGTTTTCAGAAATGTATAGGTTTGCTAGGTTTCCCTAGGTGCCGGCAGGGCTAGGGTACAAAATCTACAGCTAGTCACTTTGCCAAAAAAAGGGTCATTTTTCACTCCAAAACCATGTTGCGTTTTGCGCCGTTTCCTGTCGCGGGCACTAGGCCGACCCGCACAAGTGAGGTACCATTTTTCTCGTAGGACTTTGGGGAACGCGGGGTGGGTGGAAATTTGTGGATCCACGCAGATTCCAGAACTTTGCATCACAGAAATGTGGGGAAAATGTGGTTTTTTTTTCAATTTTTTACGTTTGCAAGGGATTCTGGGTAACAGACCATGGTGGGAGGCAGTCAAGTCACCCCATCCTGGATTCCCCTGGGTGTCTAGTTTTCAGAAATGTATAGGTTTGCTAGGTTTCCCTAGGTGCCGGCAGGGCTAGGGTACAAAATCTACAGCTAGTCACTTTGCCAAAAAAAGGGTCATTTTTCACTCCAAAACCACGTTGCGTTTTGCGCCGTTTCCTGTCGCGGGCACTAGGCCGACCCGCACAAGTGAGGTACCATTTTTCTCGTAGGACTTTGGGGAACGCGGGGTGGGTGGAAATTTGTGGATCCACGCAGATTCCAGAACTTTGCATCACAGAAATGTGGGGAAAATGTGGTTTTTTTTTCAATTTTTTACGTTTGCAAGGGATTCTGGGTAACAGACCATGGTGGGAGGCAGTCAAGTCACCCCATCCTGGATTCCCCTGGGTGTCTAGTTTTCAGAAATGTATAGGTTTGCTAGGTTTCCCTAGGTGCCGGCAGGGCTAGGGTACAAAATCTACAGCTAGTCACTTTGCCAAAAAAAGGGTCATTTTTCACTCCAAAACCACGTTGCGTTTTGCGCCGTTTCCTGTCGCGGGCACTAGGCCGACCCGCACAAGTGAGGTACCATTTTTCTCGTAGGACTTTGGGGAACGCGGGGTGGGTGGAAATTTGTGGATCCACGCAGATTCCAGAACTTTCCATCACAGAAATGTGGGGAAAATGTGGTTTTTTTTTCAATTTTTTACGTTTGCAAGGGATTCTGGGTAACAGACCATGGTGGGAGGCAGTCAAGTCACCCCATCCTGGATTCCCCTGGGTGTCTAGTTTTCAGAAATGTATAGGTTTGCTAGGTTTCCCTAGGTGCCGGCAGGGCTAGGGTACAAAATCTACAGCTAGTCACTTTGCCAAAAAAAGGGTCATTTTTCACTCCAAAACCACGTTGCGTTTTGCGCCGTTTCCTGTCGCGGGCACTAGGCCGACCCGCACAAGTGAGGTACCATTTTTCTCGTAGGACTTTGGGGAACGCGGGGTGGGTGGAAATTTGTGGATCCACGCAGATTCCAGAACTTTGCATCACAGAAATGTGGGGAAAATGTGGTTTTTTTTTCAATTTTTTACGTTTGCAAGGGATTCTGGGTAACAGACCATGGTGGGAGGCAGTCAAGTCACCCCATCCTGGATTCCCCTGGGTGTCTAGTTTTCAGAAATGTATAGGTTTGCTAGGTTTCCCTAGGTGCCGGCAGGGCTAGGGTACAAAATCTACAGCTAGTCACTTTGCCAAAAAAAGGGTCATTTTTCACTCCAAAACCACGTTGCGTTTTGCGCCGTTTCCTGTCGCGGGCACTAGGCCGACCCGCACAAGTGAGGTACCATTTTTCTCGTAGGACTTTGGGGAACGCGGGGTGGGTGGAAATTTGTGGATCCACGCAGATTCCAGAACTTTGCATCACAGAAATGTGGGGAAAATGTGGTTTTTTTTTCAATTTTTTACGTTTGCAAGGGATTCTGGGTAACAGACCATGGTGGGAGGCAGTCAAGTCACCCCATCCTGGATTCCCCTGGGTGTCTAGTTTTCAAAAATGTATAGGTTTGCTAGGTTTCCCTAGGTGCCGGCAGGGCTAGGGTTCAAAAACTACAGCTAGACTCTTTGCAAAAAAAGTGTAAATTTTCAGTGTGAAAATGTGGTGTGTTCACCTTAGGTTTTGAGCCACTTCCTGTCGTGGGCACTATGCCTACCCACACAAGTGAGGTACCATTTTTCTCGGGAGACTTAGGGTAGTTCAAATTTGTAAAGCTACTGTTATTACCTGTTGATTTTTGATGCATTTCTCCCTTCCAAATGAAAGACATTGTGTAAAAAAAAAGTCATTTTGAAAAATGACCAATAATTGTCATGCAAATATGAGTATTCCCAATTTCGAAAATGTGCAAATATGCACTGTTTCTGAACTCTGTAATTTGTTCCCATTTCAGAAATACATAGGTGACTTTCATACCGATTTTTCCAAGTATACATTTTCCCACAATAATTGCTATATACCCGGACCAAAAAAAAAAAACATTACAAAATGCTGCTCATTTTTCTACTCTGGGTTCGTTGGGCTCTTGATGAACCTACAAGTCCTATATGTCCACACAACCAGGAAGGTCTACCGGATGTAACGGTACATTGCTTTCAAAGAGATGTCATAATTCGAAGAAGTTACAGGTAAAAACGTTGACTCAAGAGGCTGCTTTTTTCAACAAATTTTTAATTTCTCATATATTTGCCTGTAAATTTCTATAAAGAAACCTTGATGGATCTACGCAAATGACCCCTTGCTGAATTCAGAATTTTGTCTACTTTTCAAAAATGTATAGCTTTCCAGGATCCATTATTGTTTTGTTACCCTTTTCTACCGTTAACTGGAAGGAGGTTGAAAGCACAAAAAATAGCAAAAATAGGGTATGTCCCAGAAAAATGCCAAAACTGTGTAAAAAATGTTGGTTTTCTAACAAAAGTCTGTCATTCCCTAAAAGCTGGAGAAATTGTGATTTCAGCCCCACAAACCCTTTTTTGATACCATTTGCAGAGAAAAACCCAGAAGCTTTCATTTGCAGCCCATTTTTCACATTTTTCACAAAAAAAAAAAAAAATTGCTGTATTTTGACTAATTTCTGGGAACCCTCTAGGAGAATCCACAAACCCTGGGTACCTTTAGAATCCCCAAGATGTTGGAAGAAAAGGACGCAAATTTGGCGTGGATACCTAATGTGGTCAAAAAGTTACAGGGGCCTAAGCGCGCACTACCTCAAATAGCCCAAAAAGGGCTTAGCACAGGAGGGGAAAAGGCCTAGCAGCGAAGGGGTTAATCTCGAAGGTTCATGTATATTTTCTATTTGTTATTGAAACGTTCTGCTTTATTGGAAAGTGTTTTGATGCCCACATGCTATGTCCGCGCAATATGACACCACAAAATAAATAAATACTTTGCCTTTATGGCATTCTATTTAAAAGCTACCGTGTGGTACATACCTTTAAATTGCCATTAGTGCGTCTTTTATTTTACTTGCGTTTTTTCCCCCTTCTTTGAAAATCAATGTTCAAGGGGTGGCTCTTTTCCAGGTGGCCGAACTGTTCTTCGGTTTCGACGAGGAAGACTGCTGAAGTCCACTTTCTATGTTCATGAAGAAGCGAGTTGTGGCTGCGGACCAGACGCTTTATCTCCTCCTCTCAGCTGGCAGATCCGGGTCTCGTGCTGAAGAATGACGTGGTCAACCGAATCAAAACAGTGGTGGTGACGCGCTGGGATTGGCTGTGCTTGCGCTTTGCTTTGTCGTCTGCCTGCCGTAGTCCGAGGCAGAAGGCGGCAGCAGAGTGGGGCGCTGCGCTCAGAGCTACCCGGACGCCACCGCAGTGAGTATCCTTCGCAACTGTTAATCCATGCCACCCTCATTAGGGGCATCGTGGTGCAGTACAGTAGTGGGACATTATGCTGCCTAGATAGACACCTGTGCAATGTATTAGATAGTTGTTGATAGGGAGTAACGAGAGATGGCACTGTAGTGTTAGGGTATATCGTGCTAGGAGTCTAATGCCAGTGCATCATATGGGCACCGTTCTATGGCGAAGGCTAGTAGTGGAGTCTTTAGGCACGTAAGGCCTGTGTGAACCATGCGAGTGCAGTTTGTTTCCCTGGTATTTTATGTGGAATGGAAAAGGTAGGGGTTCTCTAAAGTGTGTGTGTGTCTATGAAGTAAACTAGAATAAAATCTCAAAATGATAAACCTGATTTTTGAAAAACCTTTTTTACCGGAGTTGCCAAGTGGGCCCATTGTGTTGTGTGATGCAACCTTCAGCCAGTTCTTGCTTTTCTGGCACCGTAGCGCTGTATTCTATGACTTGTAGTGTGTTTTTAACATTGTAAGTATTTTCTAAAAATCCCAACATGCAAAGTGTTGCTGGCTTGAAGGAGTCACACATGACAGAAGCGCCTCTTGGGAGTAATACAGGCTCTGCAGCCCAGGCTCCCCCAATCCTTCAGGGAGCCCCAATTCAGCCCCTTGACCAATACATATATGTGAGGTAGTGAATGCTCAGGCGAGGGGGGGGGGGTGCATAATTGTTTGTTACGCCACTGATAATATCACTTGGATGCTGTTATAACATTTTACAAAGTGGTCTAGTCTTTTTAAAACGGTCACCTCTTGATCGGCATCTAAAACCAAATATAAACCGTTTTCAATTATTTTGGGGAAGTGCAAGTGCACTACTGCATGCATGTAAAGCATGAATGACAACAACATTGAAAATTGTCTTTCCAGTCATTTAGATCTCTGTTCCTGATTGTGGCTGCACACATAGCAAACTAGCCTTTTCTGAAGTTACAGTGGAGGTTTGGGCCACACTTCTGCCACATTCAGCCAGTTCCCACTATCTATCCGTGTTAGATTTTTTTATTTCCAAGATGACCAAAACTACCCATAAAGGGCACAATAGGGACCCATCTCAGCAGATCATGAACTGGAGGGCAAATGCTAGTGTAGTCCATGGGCAAAGCTAGGGTCAAGGTGTCAACACATTGCCAGAGTAATTAGCAATGGCTGAAATTATTCCAAGCATTACATCCATCAAGTTCCTTTATACATTTTAAAGGCATATCACCCATAGAGGGAACAATTTGTTTTTTCTAGTGCAAGCTATGCCTAGGAGGTAGATGAGAGATTTCTACACCATTTTGGCATTTGCACATCACATTAGCTTAAAGGAAGTCCGTGCAATCTACGGATGTATCATGTTGTGTAGTGGGTGTTTATTTATTTGGAAATACTTAAGCATCCCAAAGACTTAAATAACTATACAGTACACTTCATTTAGGAAGCCTATGAGTTAACCTTTTGCAAAAGAACAGCATTCCCTTTTCTGGTAGTTGAGCAGTTGAATTGGAGTTCTTTGATTCCTCTCATAAAGGCAGTACAATTTATATTATTAGCCACATTTTTAAAGTGAAAGTCTTAAGAAATTGAAATAATCTATAATAATTTATATTTGTTAAAGTGGTTTACAACAAACAAACACAAAAATACTGCTTGAGAAGTTCTAATACCGCTGTGTGCAAACATAAGTCTAATATAGCAATGTGGTGAGAGCACATTAGCACTATGCTTGTTGGAAGTGTTTTCATGCATCACCGGAAGTGGATGCACTACCACCCACTACAAATAAAAATAATCGTACCCGGGAGAAACCCTTTGGAGTGGATCATATCATCCATTCTCCTTGTTAAATTTAGACTAAAAGATATTATCTAAATTACTTACAAAAGGACTCGCTCCCTTAGTTCCCAAACTCATTCATCCAGACCAGTGTAGTTTTGATCCTGTCAGAAGTACTGGTAATCAATCCTCTTTTGAGAACTCCTAATGCGACTGTAGCGGCCACTGATCTGGAAAAGACTTCTGACACTTTGTGTTGGGAATTCCTGCAGGTAGCTATGGAGGGGATTGAGTTTGGGGTAGAGTTTAGATCAAGCTGTTATGTTCGAACTTGACTGGACGGATTAGTAGATCAACCCCAAGGCTTGCTGGGTGCATAGGGGAACAAGAAAGGGTTGCCCCTTGTCTTCCCTACTGTTCGCTGTAGTCATTGTGCGCACAGCTGCCACGATTAAGAGGGAGGATTCTGCTTGGGGTTTAGCTCTCCATGGTTATAATACCCATCAGCTTGTTATATACGGATGGTGTGTTAATCTAGCATGTTAGCGAATTAGGTCAACTGGAGCAATTTGGTATCCCCCTGGTCTGCAACTTAACAAGATCAAGTCATGCATATTGGCTCTGAAGCCTAAACTGAAGGCCTTCTTGTTTTACTATTGTAGTGGAGCCTCAAAACTTTTAGGTATTTGGATTCAAATTTATCATGAGGACTGGGATACCACTGAGGGCAATTGAGGTAGAATGCTGTCAGCAACTAAGGTATCTATATCGTTCTGGAATAAATTGCGACTGTCCCCGAGGGGCAGACTGGCCCTCTCTTAGATGGTCATTTTGCCCTACCTTCTACACTTTTTTGCGACTGTGCCAGTAACACTACCAAGTAGGATTGTCCGTGATCTGAATAAGGCACTATTCGATTTAGCAGAGGGCGAACACATTAACAAAGTAGTCCCGCATTAGTTACAACTGATACTGATTCTAATAGGGGTTGGGTGCCTCCGACTATGAAAATGTATATTTTTTGGCATTGTTTGTTCGTGATGAGGTGAATGGGAAGAAATAAAATTCACAGGAGCTCCCAGGAAAGGGCTATGTGTGCGGCGGTCCCACAAATCCAATTAGGATGTGCCCGCCACACTGGCGGGTGCATCCTGCATTTTTAATATTGCGGCGGGCGGTGCTTTCAGCAGCACCCGCCGCAATCTTAAAAAGGCATTTGTGCATTTGCATGCACAAAGTGGCAGGCACTGCGCGGTGCCTGCCACCTTGTGCATGCAAATGCAGGGGGGTACCATAGGTACCCCCCATGTGCACCCTCACACCCCCGACACCCGGGGGGGCCCGCGACGGGCCCTCACATGCAGACTCCGCATGCCTTTCCATTGCGGCAACGCCACCATGGAAAGGCAATTCACCGCCACTGCATCTTGATATGGATGGCCGTGTCATATCATTCCTCTTTTCCGCCCGGTCTCCTGTTAGACCGGCGGAAAACCGGCGGACGGTCTTTCCGTCCGCCGGGGTCCCCCCCACCATCCTAATATGGCGGGGGGGAAATGGGAAGCGAGCAGTGAATAATGGTGGGCAGATCGCCCGCCATTATAATAGACCCCTAAGTTGGTGGAGTCATATTCACCAGAAATCCCATTGAGACTTTGCCCCAGGTTTAGCAAACTGAGTTCCATCTCTGGTAGAGTGTACTGGTGGGATGCAAATATAACGACAATTTGAGAGTTTTTGACAATCCTAAATTGCTAACATTTGCAGAACTAAGCGAATGCCCGATTGCTAGTGGGCCAGTTAATAATTTATGGTGCACTGTCTAGACAGATGAAATCAACAAGGAAACCTGGAGACTTGGACCCACCACTACACTGAACCTTTCAAACCGTACTACTGCATGGCCGGGCTCAGAAAATGGTTATTAAAATCTATTGCAGTGAAATCTGTTCCTGATTGGGTTGGAATTAATAATGCTGGGTAATAGAGAAATAACTATTATGCAGAAAACAACACTTGCCTATAAAGCACTGCACACCCAAGTACTTGCATACATCAACCACTGCCTGAGCTTCCACCAACCCTCTAGACACCTGTGTTCCGCCTCCCTCTCCCTTGGTCACACCCCGGCATCTGCAGAAGCAACAGTGGAGGACGCTTCTTCTCCTACCTTGCTGCACAGTCCTGGAACGGCCTACCCCCTCCATGTCCGGACCTCACCCTGTCTTCAGGAATTCAGAAAGGGACTCAGATCTGGCTGGTCAATAGATTGCACCCATGCAGCTTGGCTCTCCGCACCTGGATACCCTTGTGGGTGAATAACAGTGCATTGTAAATCCTGATTGATTGATTGAACACTCCTGTCACAGTTTGTGGAGGTGTAACTTTGATGCTGCATCTTCCTAGTTATTGAATTTCGTAAGGGCGTGTAGTAGGAAAGGAACGTGGAGGTCAGGAGACCTCAGGTGCTTGGGCTTCTGTGGAGCACACAGGCCTGATTTGTTGAGGAGAAACCCTCCCCAGAGTGCTGAAGACCAGCCCTGACATAATCCTAGCCTAGGGTGCCCTCAACGTAGCTTCTAAATACAAGACGTCAACCTGTTGGGCTTATCCCATGAGTTACCTAAACTGAGGACTTGTGAACCTATTCAGAACATGTGGAGGGTACAGGCCACATTCCTGCCTGTTTCTTTTCCATATTTCTATGGGCTCATTATAGTGTTGGGGTATTGGGAGGGGCATTTGTCAGTTCTTTCTGATGATTGGAGTGATTGTTTGATTTGAAAATGCATATAGTGCACTGCTAACCACACTGTCATAACCTAGGATCGACCGGGTTAAATGACTGCAAAGAAAAGTGTTTTAAGATTATTGCGGAAAGCAAAGATGCTACACTAAGTATGGAGAGAGAATGGAAGAACATTCCAGAGCTTAGAAGTATAGTAGGAGAAAGATTTACCCGATACAACCATAACCAGCTTTGGGTACCACCAAGAGAACAGCTTTGGTTATTTTGATCCATTCAGGATGTACAAATGAAACTGGTAGCAAAGGAAAGTTGGTTGTTTATTATTGAGCTCTCTGTGGCTGAGGCACTTAGCCTTAAAGATAATATGCTTATAAACTGTCAGCCAGTCTGACATCTTTAGATGTTGAGAATGATCAAGTCCTTCTTATTAATCGCTAGGATGATGTGTGTCACTGCATTCTGAATCATTAGGTTGAGCCCTAGCCGCAGCGGGCATGCGCTGCTTGCTCTGTGAGGCATGCTGTAGTAGGGTATGCTGTGGAAGCCTTGTCCACTCTCTGCCCATATTCGTCATTGCCTTTCTGTCATTGTCCTTCGAAAATGCTGGCTTTTGACTGATTATAAGGCTTGTTAGTCCCACCTTGGTACCGCCTTGTCTCCCATTTGTTAACGCTCATAAGGACTGGACCGTTTACTTGGCTTGTTACATGGTGGGCTTTATCTGGTGGGTGAGCACTAATTTGATAATGGACACTGATGGGGACAATGGTGGCTATGCGCTCTAAATTGTATGCTTTTTACTTTAATAAGCGTGGCACCCGCTTTTGGGACACCACGCTCACTTTATTTATTTATATTTAACTTTCATGTTGAGCGCGGCGTCCACTTCTGGGACAACGCGGTCTGTTTAATTATTTTTTTTTACTTTCATAATAAGCGCAGTGTCTGCTTCAGGGACACCGCGCTCTGTTTGTTTGGTGTTTTTTTTTTTGCTTTAAAATTGAGCGTGGCACTGCTTTAAGAACACCGCGCTCAGTGTTATAGTAAAAGTAAAAAAAGAAACAGAGCGGAGTGTCCTTGAAGCGGCGCCGCGCTCAATTTTAAACGTAACCATTTGCAATGCAATAGGTCTCACATTTACGCGAGTTTAAGTTATTGGCATTGTAAATGACGATGCCTTTTATTTATGTTTTAAAAAACAAAAATAATAGGCATTGTCATTTACAATGCCAATAGCTTAAACTTGCGTAAATGCGAGACCTATTGCATTGCAAATGCTTGTTTGAAGTGTGGAAATGAGGCGTTCAGATATGCCTAGTCCAGAAGGGAGGATATGACAGCCGGGCTACATCTTTCCCGCATTGAACAAAAAGAAGTGGAATGATGTTAATAGCTAGAAACGTGTATTTGAACTTAATTCGCTTGGGAGCTCATGACAGGGAGTCATCAACGATGTACCACAAATTATGAATTTTACAGGCATGATAGGGTTTTCCCTAAAGAGGCAAAGGCCATCAAGTAGACCAATGGCCTGAAGCAAGTACCGAGAACTAGAACTTCTTTTTCTGAGTTAAGCTTCAGGCTGTTGCTGACATCCAGTCAGTGAATGTCTTTTGTTTTCTTATGGTAAATTTTATTTTTAACCCCCGCTGCGCACAGCCTTCACAACTGGAGTTAGCTTGTGGTCGGCACCTGCACCTAACCTGATTTAGACTGTGCACCAACCCACTGCAGACAGCCACGCAGGCTGTGCACCAACCCACTGCAGGCAGCCTCGTGTGTCCCCCACTTCTAGGCTCCTACCACAAATGCCCTGGGGACGTACGTTAGTGTTTTCCCATGCTTGTGGATTTTTTTTGTTTTACCTGGCAAAAGTCACAAATCATAATTTATTTCGAAGTCATTCACAAAATGGCAGTTGAATATGGCACCTAAATTGATGACTTGTTGGAGTTTTATTGGTTTTAATGCATTAATTGTTTACCAGTTCCTGTGGTTTTCTGATATGGGACTTGATTTTTCCACACCTCTGGGTACCCTCCAAACTTGCCTTGGGTACCCTCCAAACTTGCCTTGGGTGGCATACATCTGAGGGTGACCAGCCATGGCTGGCTATGGGAATTGTTTTTCCACAGCACAAAAAACGAGAATCTGAATCAATCTGCGATTTATTGACTGTTAGACCTGTCAGCCCTAGGGTGGTCTTACCCCTTTTTTTTCCCTTTTCGCCTCATTTTTGCCACCATCTTTTTGTTGGACCTAGGCCTCTGGGCGCCTTACCACTGCCAAACAGTGCTGAGGTGCAGGTGCTCTCCCCTAATAATATGGCTGCCACAGGCCCCTGCTACTGCGGAGTGGCCATTGTACGTACATACACGCACCAGTAGTTTGTATCAGGCTGGGATATACTGTTACTGTATCCTTGCCGTACCGCCTTTTTGTCACATAGACAGACATTGTAGAAGCCCCTGGAACCTTCCAGCCCAGGGAGGAGTTAGACTTTGCCGCCTTTCAGGAGGGTCACCTGACCTAGGGGTATAAAAGGAAAGGAGGGAAACCTAACTAGTCAGTTGGGGCACCACTGGACCGGGGGGAACCTCTGCTGGAGTATGGGTTGTTGGGCCTAGGGGGGAACCTACACTACTGAGTCTGACTGAGCTTAGACCTTGCTGTTCCCAAGATAGCTGAGGGGCTCTGCCAGCTTGCTGACCTTGCCCAGTGAGGGGGAAACCCAGGAGACCAACTCCAGTGTGCCGCAGGGAACCAACCTGCCTCTTGTGCCTGCCAACTCAACCCCCTACCCTTTCCCCCAAGATACTGCAACCAAAGAAACCGCAACCAAGATGTCACTACCACCTGCGCTGGGACTGAAGCGCTGAGGACCCTGTGAGCGCTGCTGCTACTGGGGGATCACCAGGTAAAGCGCCGTGCTTCTAAGCGCTGGGATTCCATAGCCTGTGTCCTGCTACAAGCGCTGTGCTCCCCTAGCGCTGCACTACCCGAATTGGCTGCCCACGCGGCTGCTGGCCTGAAGGAACTGCCTACCCTGCTGAGGGCTGTGGAGCGCGCACCTGCTGTGTCCCAGAATCACCGCTGCAGCCCCTGCGCTTGGAAGTGTGTAAGTGCTGTGTCCAAAAATCACCGCCCTGGCCTCTGTGCCCTGTACTGAGAAGCGCTGTGTGCGATCACCGTTGCAGCCCGGGCGCCGCTAAGCCAGGAGAAGCTGAGGCCCGAATTACCGCCACAGCCCAGGCACCGCGTAAATCAAAGCCGCAGTGATTGATTCCAGGCCGCTCTAGTCCTGCTGCGTGGAAAGGAGGCGTTGCCCAGCAACCAGGGCGCCGGCCGCGTCATCGGCCACGCCCCCCCTCAGGCCGCACTGAGATTGGCTACCGGGTCTCAAGGCCTACGGAGGCCTGGGGCCTGCTGCCGGCCGCACCTGCGAGGATCTGCGAGGCTCCGCGTGGATTGAGGAGTGTCTTTCCGCCCCCTCTTCAAGGGAGCCCGTAACTTTGCCAGCTTTAGCAGCGCGCCGATCCGCCTCCCCCGGCCGAAGCCCCACGTGCAGAGAGGAGCGGGCTGACCGGGGAGGAGGCGTCTGGCGATATTTGTGGCTGCAACTTCCCCCGCAAAGACCAAGTGGTGAGTGAGGAAACCAGGGGACGGCGCCCCTTTCAACGTCGCGCTGAGTGTGACTGAGTGGGGGGCAGATGCCTAAAGTGTGCTTCCTCTGACTGCTCCCTCTCTGATTGATTGTAGAAGGCCGGTAGAGATCTGACCTGATCACCGATTGCATCCCCATTAAGAGTTAATCTTTGTGCTGCCTAGCGGAGGGCGCTGTGTGACCTGCCCTACCCAGGAAGTATTGCCAAAAGTGAGTTCATGCAGACCAAGTGTTCTTGGTGTTGAATGCCCACACTAGGGATGGTACACTATTGAATGTGCCTTAAGAAATGTTCTCATGTCGTTTGCAAACCTGCATGAAGCTCTTTGTTAAATTGAATGTACCTGAATGCATTGAAGCCTATGTGTTTAACCTGCACTGCATTACCTACAGTGATACTTGCAGTGAGAAGGTTGTTACTCCTGCCTTTTTACCTGCAGGAAGTTCTGCTGTTCTGATGTACTTGAAGGAATTTACTCATGTTTTGAAGTGAAGGGAATTCACTGTTGCTCTGAGATTATCTGCCTTATCGACTGCTCTGACTTGAATTAGATAAAGAGTCTTGTTTTATAAAACAGCCTGGTGTGGTGTCTCTTCATTGCATGTGCATTACTGAGTCAGTGCGAGTGTGTGCTGCACAACTGCTTAACACATTGCCTTCTGGTGCCTTCCTGCCTCGCACCAAGCTACCGTGTCGGAATTGGTGACCCCAGTTCTAACAAAGCCGGTGGAAAAAGAGATTCAGATCTATATATATATATATATATATATATATATATATATTCTACTGGCGGTCGCCAGTAGATAGTTATAGTTAGGACCGTGTTTCCATAGGAAATCCGCAACATTCTATTTGGAATAACTTTGGCACCGGTCGACGAATCCTCACGAAATTTTCTAAACTATTGGGGCGCTACGCTCCGCTCCTACCCTGAAAGTCTCGGGGGGATTCGTCAAGCGGGGGCTGAGAAAAAAGGGGGGTCCCAAAACAGGTTTTCCCCATGCATTTTCCCATAGGACCTTTAGTCCGAGCTACAGCCCGAACGGCTGAACAGAATTACTTGAAATTTGGCAGAGAGGTAGTCCTCAGGTCAAGGATGTGCCTTTTGTAGGTCTGGTGTAAATCTGTTCAGTAGGTCCTGAGAAAATAGCATTTAAATCAATATATATATCTGTAAGCGCGCTCCGTGCGCTTACCGTAAGCTTACCGTACGCGTACGGTGCCGTGCGCGAGCTCAATTCTGATTGGCGGTTACATGACTGTAAACATTCAAATCGGTCGAAATCAGGAAGTTTCGGCCGCCATTTTCTGTCTCTCGCACTGAGAAACACAGGTGGGGAACTTGAAAAGGGGGCAACGAAGAGAGTTGCAGACCCCCTAGTGTTTGTCAGGGGGTCCAAGAAGGACCCAAAAGTACGAAAAATACATTTAATAATTTTTAAAAAAAAACGCGGCGTGCGCGTACGGTAAGCTTACCGTACGCGCAGGGCAAAAAAAATAAAAAAATAAAAATAAAGAAGTAACAATCACATTTATTAAATAAATTAAAGGACCCACAAGGGAGAAAAAAACAAATGTTAATGTGTAGGCGAGGCGCGCACGGCATGCACTTCGCGCACCGAGCGCCCACAGCATGCGCACGATGCGCGAAGTGCACCGTGCGCGCAGGGTGTGCGCACAGTGAAAAACCAGAAAAAAAAATAAATACATAACTTAGCATTTCAAAAACCGTACAAATTCACTGAAAAAACCATAGGTTTCACACACGTTATAGTTAGGAATTATCATTTACAAAACCTTGCAAATTCACTTAAAAAACCATAGGTTTCACACATGTTATAGTTAGCTGTACATTTCACTCGTAAAAAACCAATGAAATTCCACGTTATAGTTAGATCAGGTAACTATAACTTGCGCGACCGCAATCCACAATGTGTAATTTCAGATGTCATCATTGATGTCATGAGTGATGTCACTGACCATGTCATGAGTGATGTAATATGTGACGTCATCAGCAGTTTATTGTGGGCGCGCAAGTTATAGTTACCTGATCTAACTATAACGTGGAATTTCATTAGTTTTTTACGAGTGAAATGTACAGCTAACTATAACATGTGTGAAACCTATGGTTTTTTAAGTGAATATATATATATATAAAATTTTTTTTTTTTTTTTTTTTTTTTTTTATTAAATTTTTTTTTAGGCAAACGTTTCAGGTGTGACATCTTTTGTTTTGCTTTTTTTTTTTCGTATTTCTTTTTCTTTTTCTTTTCAGTTGAATGAGGTTTTGCTATTTTGTTTCCCCTTTACTGTTTTAGGTGTTGCCGGACAGCTGCTTGTCAACACTTCTTTAAAATATACATATGATGGCTTTGGCTCTACTCTGTGTAGTAATGCTCTCTTACTTTCATATTTGGTATTATGTGGATTATTATGCCTTCCAGGAATTACTCCTATTGAAATGCATGAAGGACTATTTTACATCTAAAAAGAACATTTTATTATCACACTGTTTGTCATCTTCAGTTCTTTATCTCCTATATGCATTCTATGTAGTGAGCAATTATTTTGGCTGACTTTTTTCCAGCATTAGCAAAGACAATGGAGTAGGCTTTAATGTGGTAAACAGCATTTGTGAATGCTGCACAAGTAGCTAGCATTGGCAAAGCCTGTGAGTCGTGTGTTGGCTGCCAGCTTTGTCAATGATTGTTTTGTTTTTATATGCTTTTTGTCATACTTTCTTTTTTGGGGAAGCTGCTAACCTCCGGGCTTCCTGTCTTCACACCTTGCTTCTTGCGAGCTTCTTGTCCTTACGTCCTGTCCTTACACCTTGCTTCTTGCAGGGATTCCTGTCCTCACTCCTTGCTTCTTGCAGAGCTTCCTGTCCTCACACCTTGCTTCTTGCGAGCTTCCAGTCCTTACACCTTGCTTCTTGCGAGCTTCCTGTCCTTACACCCTTCTTCTTGCGGGACTTCCTGTGCTCACACCTTGCTGCTTGCGGGCGTCCTGTCCTCACACCCTACTTCTTGTGGGCGTCCTGTCCTCAAACCTTGCTTCTTGCGTGCGTCCTGTCCTCAAACCTTGCTTCTTGCGTGCGTCCTGTCCTCAAACCTTGCTTCTTGCGGGCGTTCTGTCCTCAAACCTTGCTTCTTGCGGGCGTCCTGTCCTCAAACTTTGCTTCTTGCGGGCGTCCTGTCCTCACACCTTGCTTCTTGCGGGCGTCCTGTCTTCACACCTTGCTTCTTGCGGGCGTCCTGTCCTCTCACCTTGCAATTTGCTGCCGTGCGCAAATCATCCTTCCTGTGCGCAGTCCTGCTGCGCAAGGATGCTCCTCTCCAGCTGGCATCGGCAGCCACCTTGGCTGGGCGTGCGCTGGATGATGGCGCAGGGTACACACACGCGCGCCATCAGGGCCGGTGTTAATGCACAGAGTCACGTGTTTCTGCCCCACCCACGTCCCCTCCGCTCAAAACAAACAGCGGCAGCCAAGCCCGGACATTGTTCGCCGTGGCCAAGGGCTGGCTATATTTGACTCACGGTGGGTGGGTGCGTGAGTGTATGCCCCCCCAGCGCCATTCCGCATGTGCCCCATGTGAGAAGTTGGCCTGATGTATGATGTCACTAGTTCTAGTGTACACCTTATATCAGTCCAAATACCCTTATGGTGATTGGTTGTAAAGTCAACCTTATAGACCAGCTATCCTAGTGGTAGCATGGACAAGAGCAGTCTTAGGCTAAACTCTGAATGGCATGTGAAGCCAGCTGTGATACCATCTATGATCCCTTGAATACCAAATGAAAGGACACCACAACAGATATATATATAAAATAAAGTGTATTTATTCTAGTCAAACCCTCAGCACTCTTTATGAGATTAGAGGTAAGTACAACACAGTCTTATTTAAGCATACATTAAGTCACACAGGTAAGTAATACAGTTAGGCCCTAGGGGCCACGCAAACCATATACTAAGTAAGTGGTATAAGGACCACTGTCACGGAAATAGGATAGGCCTAGGCCTAGGGAATCGCTGGGGCTACACTACACTAGCAACAGTTAGGAAGTGGGAGGCCCACGGGATTCAGGTGCAGAGTGGAAACACTCACGCGTAATGCGTATAGTCGATAGAAATAGTACAGTTTAGATATAAACAGTTTAAGGACACTTCTGAAGCAGCTAGAGAGTCGAGACTCGGAAACTAGACCTTAGGATAGTCACTACCCTTGTGAGCACCGAAGTACCCAAGTTACCTAGCCCACGGGCTGCGGGTGCATAGGTGTGAACTTGCGTCGGGTTTCGTCGTGGACTTCTATGGATGCCTGAAGGAAAGTTGCTGACAGGCAGTCAGTGAAGAGTGTCCGGTGGATCCCAAGGCTGGGATCAAGAAGAGAGGAGACCTGCAAGCAGAAGGGACAGAGTCAAGGTCACTAGCCAGTGACCACGTGGAACCAGGAAGGAACCAGGCGATGTCGTGAAGATTGCAGGTGAAGGTGAAGCTTGTCGCTGCAGCCACGAGGACCAGGGAACGTCGAGGACGACCAGGACCAGGAGGCGAGCTGTCCCACGAAGGCTCTTGCTGTCGGCGGCGTCTAAGTTGGACTAGGACTCACCAAGCCTTGGCAAGCGGAACCCACGAAGAACGGAGGACTTGCTTCTGGTGCAGACCAGGAAGGTCTGGGGTGCTTCTCTTTTTCAAAGAAGCAGGAGCCAGTCTGGAGGAGCCAAACCAGCGGTGAAGATTTCAGAATGCGTCGTCACAAAGGCCACTAGCCAGCGGGCAAGCAACCGGACATACGCGGCAAGCAGGAAAATGCAGAAGGGCCCCACGCAGGACTCGTGGAGTGTGGGGGGCTGATCTTCGGTGCAGATGGTGCTTGGGGTTGGGGCTTCTCAATCCCCGGTGCACAACTTCGAGGGTGCCTCAGAAGCTGCGCTTGAAGATACTAGCCACTTTTCCCAGGTAGCCGGTCCCACGTCTCTCGTCACCTCCACGGATCTCAGCTCGGATGTGGATCAGGGTCGGAGAAGTCTGGAAGTCAAGGCTCTGGTCGGGCTCTGCAGTCGGTCCCTCGTAGAACTTTAGCAAAGCAAAGGGTAGTCTCTTGATGGTGCCTGTTTGCACAGGGTAGCCACTCCTTGGCCACAAGGGAGATTCTTTAGTCTTCTTCTTTCGTCGAATGTCGAAGGTCCAGAGTTTCTGTTCAAGTTGCAGGTTCAGGATAATCTAATCTCCTGGGGCCCAGCTACCACTCTTATACTAATCTGGGGGGCTGGGTTACCTGCTAGGTCACGCCTTATGGGTGGGACCTGGGAGGGGGGTGGTTACACCCCCTTCCCTTTGTCCAGTTTCGCGCCAGGACTGGGGCTGGAGTGCCCCAGCACCGGTTTGAACTGGACTATGCACGGGACACCTTGTGTGCCCCAGACATGTCTCATTCTATTCATCCCTCTCTGCCCCAATGCACTAAGGCCTGTCTGGGGTGGTGCTCGCACCTCCCAAGGCAGGAAACCTATTGTCCAAGCCTCCCCTGCCGGGATCACTCCCAGCAGCAGGAGGTCAGACTCGTGGCTGTGGCAGCAGCATCCATTTTGTGATGCTGGGGCTCTGGTTAACTTTAACCGGGTAAGTAGGTTACAACATGTCTTCTCCCTCTAGAAGGGAGGGATAATATCCTCATCCCCAGAAATGGGATGGGGGTATTATTCCAAAGTGTTAGACACCTTACACAACATGTTTTGATAAAGCCAAACCATAGTTACCATAACCGTTTAAGATTATAAGGCACTTTAAGAGTATATGGTAGGCTATATCATAGAACAGCTATAAGGACATGGTTCCGAAAGCTGCAGACAGGCTCAGCTCATGCTAGAGCACCATCTCACATGTTACCAAGCACTCTGCCTCCAGGATTGTTAAGGCCTGCCATAGGAGTGGTTGATAGGTACACATGTGTCTATATGTAAGTTAGGTATAGGAATACTACACCTAAGCAAGGGGTGATTACACGACCTTGCCCCAGCTGAGTGATCAGCCAGTTGTGTCATAATGGAAGGCCAGGCCAGGCCAGGGGTGGCATAATACATGCTGCAGCCCCTGGTAGGCCTAGGGTACACCTATGCCCTGGGTACCTAGGGTACACTGTACAGGGGCCAATACGGTGATCCTATCCAAATGGGTTATGCACCTAAAGTACATAGTATCAATTTAGAGAGAGAACCGCAGGGCTGTGGGTCTGATTAGCAGGCCCACAGCCACATCTAAGTCGAAAACCAGTAAAGCAAAAGCAAAAAGTGGGGGTGAACATAGAAAGCAGACCCTACTCTCCTACACCCCACATTGCTGGCACAGAGGCCAGGGTAGTCCTGCACCTTGGCGCCCAAAGCCTCCTCCCCGAGTACGAACAGTAAATACCTGACCTGCACCTTTCGCAGGCTCTACGTAAAACCTCTTAGTACCTTTTGTAGAAAGTATTGTAGTTGTTTACATAAATAGCAAAATAGTTATGTGACCAGTAGAGGCAAATTAATGACTGACCTAAGATATGAAATGTTAACGAGAAAAAAAGGAAAAGTGGGTTTACGAATACAACTGAAAGGCGTGTGAGGACTTGAAGAATATTAATCATCTCTATATAAGTAACGGCCAAAACCATCCTTCTATCGCTTGTAAGCGCCGTGAACAAGTTTTCTTTTACCCAATTCGAAAACCAATTTCTTTAAAAAACGAGCTCTTGCCATTGTGCAAAGGCAGCCGCTTGTTTATATTTGCATCGCGCTTTCACTTTACTGCAATGCAAAAATAAACACGCGGCCGCCCTTGCCAAAGGCGACTGAAAAAATATAGTGCCTACTGACTAATGAAGGATACCGTGTAACGCGGCAAGTAAACAATCCAGTGGGAGGTCCTAAAAGGAGACAGGGCGGTAACAAAGAAGCATCAGAAGCCAGCGTTTACCATAAACTATGACGGCAGCCAATAAAAAGGATGTGCGGGGATTCAACTCCACTTCTAAAACCTACCCTACTACAATATGGCTCGCAGACCGAGCATCGCATGTGCGCTACAACGCTAGGTCTGCGAGACCTAAAAAGCAACCGTGTATACTCGTTTTTACCTGTTTTGGCACATTAAAGCCAGACCTGTTGGCTTTGTAGATGCTTTTTGACAACAGCATGACTGGAGAGATATTTGTTGCTATGACTGGAAAGAATGTATTGACTCTTGACAAAAGTAGAACACACTATTCTCTTAGCAGTTTTAGGTCTCGCCTATAGACAGCTTCACTTAGTTGCTGTGTAGAATTCCAATACTTACAGTGGGCTTTGGGTCAGTAATGTTTATCATTTGTTGACTTTCTTGGCAATTTCATGTGCTTGCTTCTTATTTGATGTCTTTCCTATCTCATCTTGTGTTTGACCCCCTTCTGAAGCATAGCTTCTTTACCATTTTTTTATTTAATTACTTGCATCCTTCCATTGCTTACATGAGAACGACTTTTTTCTTTTGCTTCAAGCACTCCAGGGGAGTGCATGTGTTTTCTTGCTTTCTCCTCTCTCTCATTATGTGCTTCTTCTGCCTTCACATCCCTGCCACTTGCGCTCTCCTTGTGGCTTTTTATCCCCTGGTTCATCCGTTGCTTTCCCTATCCCAACCGGCTCCATTTTTTTTTCCATTTGATTTAATTATGAATCCCCTTCATGGGCACCCCCCGCTGCTGCATGTCGGTAGTGCTGCCTTGCTAGAGATTTCCTGCTCTTCTGTTGCTCACCCACCTTTCGCTTCCCGTTTAATAATCATCTATCTATATAAAATATCTTTTACTTTTTAGGAGGTCTTGGCAGCTGCAAATTGCTGTCAGGCCACTTCTTTCCTAAAATATGCTTGTGATCGTGGGCAGGTGGCGGGCTGGAAAAGCAGACGAGGAGGCCGGATATAGTGGGCAATAGTGGTTGTTTCTTTAATGCACCCAAGGTCAGGTTATACAGGAAGAGAGACAGAGGGAACGGTGCAATGGTCTTCAGTTGCTGTCGTCTGGGTCTATGCTTCCGGGACTTCTCCTGTCTTGGTTGTAGCCGATGGAAGACTGCCGGGCGGGTACTCCTCGGAGGGCAGAGAGAGAAATAAAGAGGAGCCGTTAGTCCTGCTGGGACTCTGAGCCCGATACCGTACCCGCGACCAGGGGTGGTGAAGCGGAAATAGACCGTGAGGGAAAAGGGAAGAGGAGGGAGAGGGCAGGGCTCGGTAAAGAAAAGGGGTGCTCGAAAGGGATCGTGAGGGAAACGGGCGTCACACAGTGCAAGGTGCTGTATATTATCTACAGGGTGGCTGTCTAATTGTAAGGTCGTGGCTACAAAAGAGAGGGGATATATACAGGGGTCGTACTCTTCATACAGAGCACCTAGCGTGCTGGGGAGGTGGTAGATGGTACTCACGCGCTCCGCCGTAACTCTCCTCCGAGTTATGGCCGCTCTTCAGCCACCTCCGGGGGACTCCACCAGTCTTCGGACCACTCCTCAGGTTCTCCGCTTCCGTCTTCTCCTTCCGTCGTACCTCCAGTCGAGAGTTCCTGCCACGATCCTTCGACCCTCTCTGGCTCTCCACTTCCGTCTTTTCTGGGTCCGTCGTCTCTCTTGATTGGACCCTGCAAGAGAGAGAGGGGTGGGGTCTCCGTTGTCACGGACGCTTTGGTGATTGTTCTGTTTTGCGTGTCCTGGAAGGGAGAACACCGGAGAGGTGATAATCCGGGCGGTGTGAGTAAGGGGCTTGGGACCGGGCGAAGGGTTTGATCACATCCCCTTCCCCTAGCTGTCTTTCGTGTACTGGGTGAGGACATGGGATATCGGGACAGGTAGTCTGCGTTACCCTGGTCCACCCCTTTCCGATGGATCATGGTGAAACGGTAAGGCTGTAGTGCCAGGAATCATCGGAGGACCCGGTCGTTGTATCCTTTGTTCCGAGCCATCCATTCCAGGGGGGCGTGGTCGGTGTAAATGGTGAAGTCCCGGCCTTCCAAGTAATAGCGGAGACTTTCCACTGCCCATTTGATTGCCAAGGCTTCCTTTTCTACAACTGCATAATTCCTTTCTCGGGGAAATAACTTCCGGCTGAAGTAGAGAATGGGTTTCTCGTTCCCAAAGGGGTCCTTTTGTGATAACACTGCCCCAGCCCCTGTTCCGAGGCGTCTGTCAGAAGAAGGAAGGGTCGTGAAAAATCAGGGCTCACTAGCACGGGATCGGAGGTTAGGGCATGTTTTAGATCGGAAAAAGCCTGCCGTAACAAGGGCGTTGGGTTTCGGAGTAATGTCTCAGTGTCTGTGGACTTTTTCAACAGGTCTGTGAGCGGTGTTGCTCTTTGAGAAAAGTTGGGTACGAACCTCCGATAATATCCTAGGAGGCCCAGGAATGCACGTAGGTCCTTTTTCGTCTGAGGGAAGGGGAGGGAATGGATGGCTTCGGTTTTGGTTTGTTGGGGTCGTATGAGGCCTTCCCCCTAGGAGGTATCCCAGATATTTAACCGTTTGGGCTGCTAGGGTGGTCTTGGCGGGGTTGATCGTGAAGCCGTACGACCCGAGGGAGGTGAGAAACTTGTGAAGGTGGTCCAAGTGCTGACTCCAGTTATCACTGTAGATGACTATGTCGTCTAGATATGCGCCTGCATACAGGGTGTGGGGTCTTAATACGTGGTTCATTGCTCGTTGGAATGTTGCAGGGGCGCCGTGAAGGCCAAACGGGAGAACAAGGAATTGGTACAATCCCTCAGGGTTGGAAAACGCTGTTTTCTTCCTGTCCTCTTTCCTGAGGGGTATCTGCCAGTATCCCTTACAGAGGTCTAACGTGGAGATAAACTGTGCCTTCCCTATGCGTTCGACCATCTCGTCGACGCGAGGCAACGGATAGCTGTCAAAAGAGGATATTTTGTTGACTTCCCGGAAGTCAATGCAAAACCTGACGGACCCGTCGGGTTTGGGTACAAGGACGATTGGAGAGTTCCAATCGCTCACCGAGGGTTCTATTATGCCCATCTTCAACATTTGTTCGGTTTCCCTTCTTATAACTGCCCGACGGGCTTCAGGGACTCGATACGGCCTTTGGCGGACCACCTTCCCGGGTACTGTTCGTATTGTGTGTTCGGTGACGGTCGTATGACCGGGTAACGAAGAAAACACCTGGCGTAAGGGGTATAGGCGGTTTTTGAGTTCGAGACATTGCTGGGGTTTTAGTCCCGAATCTATGCAAGCGGCAAAGGAAAGGGGTAACTGATTTACAGAGCTGGATAGGATGGGCCGCGGGCCTTCCCACTTCTTTAACAGATTTACATGAAAGATCTGCTTGGTGCCCCGTGTGGGGTCCAGGTCTAACTCATAGGTGACAGGGGTTACCTGTCGAAGAACGGCATAAGGGCCCTGCCACTGACCTAGGAGCTTCTGGTCGGGGGACGGCATCATTAATAGAACCAAATCCCCCACGGAGAAGACCCGGGTTTTTGAACGCTTGTCATATTGTACCTTCTGTTTATTATGGGCGTTCTCCAGGTTTTGGTGTACAATGTCCCTTATCATTGCTAAGTGTGTTTTCAGGTTGGCCATGTATTCTGGTATGGGACGAGTACGGTCGGGTTCGGCTTCCCAGGCTTCCTGGGCCATGTCTAACAGGGTACGTGGGGGTCGGCCATACAGTAGCTCGTAGGGCGAATAGCCGGTGCTGCTCTGGGTTTTGCAACGAATAGCGAACAATGCCAGGGGCAGCATATCTTCCCACCTTTTGGCTTCTAATCCCAACAACTTCTTAAGTGTTTGTTTCAGCGTGGCATTATACCTTTCCACCAACCCATCGGTTTGTGGATGGTATGCCGAGGTCCGGATCTGTTTGATCCCTAGTTGGGAGCAGACCTGTCTCATCAGGGCCGAGACAAAAGGGGTGCCCTGATCAGTTAGGATCTCCCGGGGAAATCCCACCCTAGAAAACACAGAGATGAGGGCTTTGGCAATGTTCTGGGTAGTAGGCTGGCGCAGAGGCAGGGCTTCTGGGAAGCGCGTGGCGTAGTCCATGAGGACTAGGGCATAGCGACAGCCGCTTCTAGAGGGTAACAAGGGTCCTATAATGTCCATCCCTACTCTGCTGAACGGGATGTCAATAACAGGGAGTAGGGGTACCCGAGGGGGTTGGTATCTGCTGTGTTTTTGACACACAGGGCACTCCCTGCAATACGTTTTAATATGTTGGTGCACCCCGGGCCAGTAGAATCTCTCCAGGATGGTTTGGCTGGTCTTTTCATCGCCAAAATGTCCGCCCAGGAGGTGACTATGTGCGCGAAATAGGACCTTGTCTCGAAAAGGGCCGGGGATCAGAAGTTGGGCTTTTTGTTGTGCCCCTCCCTTACGGTATAACAACCCATGTTTCTTATAGAAGTAAGGACCTACGGTAAGGGGATCCTCGTGATCTAACGCCTTGGCCCATGCTTCCTGCAGGATAGGATCTTCTTGTTGAGCTGCCCTGAATTCTCTGTCGGTCTGCCAGGGGTGTTCGTCCGTGATCACCGGGAAGACACCGGTGTAGTCTCTTTTCTCCTTCTTCTTCTGTGCTTTGGTTTTCGGGGTTTTGGCTTGGATTGCGGGAGAGGATAGCCCCTGAGGAAAAGAGGCTTCTTCCCACCATTGGGTTAGAGATTCAGTTGTGTCCTGGAGAAGTCCGGGTAGACCGGAATAGTCACTCCCCAATATGGCCTCTTCCGGAAGGGAGGGGATGAGACCCACGGTGAGGGTGGTTCCTGGATCCTTGGGGTGTTGGATTTGGACTCGGGTGGTTGGATAACTCTTCGTGTCGCCGTGAACACATTGAATGGCGACCATACCTGATGGTGGGCTCACCGGGGTATGCATGACCTGGGGCCGAAGAACGCTGTGTCGACACCCAGAGTCTGCCAGAGCCATGAGGGTTTGTCCGTCAATGTTCACTGGGCGATGAAACGAGGGTGGGGCAGTACCTGGAATCGAACAGACATAGTTTCGGGCAAGGCCAACCTCCATCGGTTCTTCTTTGTGGGGGCACACTCGAGCGATGTGTCCAAAACCCCCACAACTCTAACATTGGGGTCCGGGGTTGATAGGACGCGGGGGCATAGGGGTAGGCAACAGAGGGCCCAGCTCCGGTCTTCTAGATAGAGGGGGACGGTGTGGTCGGAGGCCTGTGGTGGGATGGGGTTTCTGCGGGTGTTCCTCCTTGCCTCGTGGCGTCTCCTGTGCGCGACTGTAGGCGCTCGCTATTTCCACTGCTGTCTCCAAGGATAGGCGGGCATGCTGACGTACCCACCTTTGCGTACCCGGGTTAAAAGACGACAGGAATTGTTCCAACTGTATTTTTTCCAGGATCTCCTCCTTGGTGGAGGTGTCTGGTTTCAGCCACCGAGAGGTCAGATCTTTGATTCTGAATGAAAGGGCTCTGGGGGTTTCATGTGGTCCTTCTTTGACCTGACGTAGCTTAACCCGATAGGCCTCAGCGTCGATGCCCAGCCGTTCCAAGATGCATGTCTTGATGTCCGCATAAGGAGTGATGCCTTGGACGTTTGCTTGTTGATATGCGGCCTGCAATTCTCCAGTCAGTAAGGGCCCCAGGTAATGGCCCCAACGGTCAATAGGCCATGAGGCAGCCTGGGCTAACCTCTCGAAATTTGTAAAGAAGAAATCCGGGTCCTCCCCCGGCACGAACTTCTGAAGAACCACGGAGGGCAGGGAGGCTGTGGGTCTCTGTTGTTCCAAAACAGTGGTCAGTTTTCCCATGGCTTGTTCGTGGGTGTCTCCCTGGCCCTTAAGTACGTCGTGGAGCTGTCCTCGGTCATCTTCGGCGGTTTTCAGGAATCGCTCCATCAGTTTCCCCAATTGCTCTTGGGAAGCGGCCATCCTCTGCATCACGGCCTCCATGTCTCCAGGAAATCCCACTTCTGACACCACCTGTGATCGTGGACGGGTGGCGGGCTGGAAAAGCAGACGAGGAGGCCGGATATAGTGGGCAATAGTGGTTGTTTCTTTAATGCACCCAAGGTCAGGTTATACAGGAAGAGAGACAGAGGGAACGGTGCAATGGTCTTCAGTTGCTGTCGTCTGGGTCGATGCTTCCGGGACTTCTCCTGTCTTGGTTGTAGCCGATGGAAGACTGCCGGGCGGGTACTCCTCGGAGGGCAGAGAGCGAAATAAAGAGGAGCCGTTAGTCCTGCTGGGACTCTGAGCCCGATACCGTACCCGCGACCAGGGTGGTGAAGCGGAAATAGACCGTGAGGGAAAAGGGAAGAGGAGGGAGAGGGCAGGGCTCGGTAAAGAAAAGGGGTGCGCGAAAGGGATCGTGAGGGAAACGGGCGTCACACAGTGCAAGGTGCTGTATATTATCTACAGGGTGGCTGTCTAATTGTAAGGACGTGGCTACAAAAGAGAGGGGATATATACAGGGGTCGTACTCTTCATACAGAGCACCTAGCGTGCTGGGGAGGTGGTAGATGGTACTCACGCGCTCCGCCGTAACTCTCCTCCGAGTTACGGCTGCTCTTCAGCCACCTCCGGGGGACTCCACCAGTCTTCGGACCACTCCTCAGGTTCTCCGCTTCCGTCTTCTCCTTCCATCGTACCTCCAGTCGAGAGTTCCTGCCACGATCCTTCGACCCTCTCTGGCTCTCCACTTCCGTCTTTTCTGGGTCCAGCCGTCGGCAGGGAGGAGGGACTTCCGGGGCACCAGGTTAGTCCTTCCGGTCCGTCGTCTCTCTTGATTGGACCCTGCAAGAGAGAGAGGGGTGGGGTCTCCGTTGTCACGGACGCTTTGGTGATTGTTCTGTTTTGCGTGTCCTGGAAGGGAGAACACCGGAGAGGTGATAATCCGGGCGGTGTGAGTAAGGGGCTTGGGACCGGGCGAAGGGTTCGATCACAATGCTTTTGGGCACATTTTTTTTTTTAACTTAGGTGGGTGTTCACAATCTTGAACGCCCATCTTAGAATAGTAAATTAAAAAGAAATTGGCCACCATGTCATGATGCATGCGCCATGGCGATGGTGAACATCATTGGCAAAAAGTATTGGCTAAGCCAAAAGTCATATAGTTTCCACTTTCCAGTAGGGACTGCATGTTTGTTGGGAAACATAAACGTTGGCATGGTGCCAAACTGATTCTGAGCACCCTGCCGCCCAAGGATGTGTTGTTTTATAGACCAGCTAGCTTACAGTGTCACCATAAGCACCCTAAACCTAAACAACTATCAAATGGTTTTGGCAACCACAGAATATGACAACCCTGACTCCCCAGGAATCGGAGTAACAAATATAGAACCCTTTCGCTCAGCCACTCGTGCTCTCTTAGTAAATAAATACAAGAAGTACACAGAGGGGCTTTTTCAATATTTATTGAACCATCGTAATTCTTGTATAGAATATATGTTGTGCAATAATCAATAGACAGAAGGAGATGATTGTGTTTAACAATACAAGGACAGTGAACAGAATGAACAGTTCCACCATCTTGCTAAAACAATGTGTTAGACATGTCAGCCCTTTGGGTGGTCCCTCCTCATCATTATTTATTTTGTCCCACTTTTGCCTCAAACCCTGTTAGTATTTTTTCCTTTTTGGGAACCACCAGACTTTTTAGTATTGATGCAGATTCAGGGAGCCATTTTATCTACCCCTGGAACTTCTGTCTGAGGGCCTGGAGCACAAAATGGAGGCCACCCATTGTCACCTGTGACATCACTGGAACCTACCAGCACCTTCCAGAACATTCCAGAACCCTGTGACAGTTGGAGGCGGTTTAGAATGTTGGGAAGGCATCTCCAGGTTGGCAGTTGGAGCTGGCAGTTGGCACCTGACTGGTGAAGAGAGAGCAGCAGAAACCTGAAGGAGGAAGGAGTGAGGCAGCAGGGGTGGAAACTTGTGCCTGGAGTGGGGTCCATAAACCCACCCTTGATACTAGTCCCTACTGACTGAGCCCAGCCTGCAGCCCTGTGTGGGAGAAAGCAAGAAAAACCATCTTAAGGACCTGGACAGCAGGAACAGGCCTTAAAAGTAAAGAACAGCAAGTACCTGACCTGGTTACTGGTAACTACCTGAAGTCCGACGTCGAGAAGCCTAGAGACCTGGAGCCCGAGGTGGAGAAGCGGCGCTGACTGGAAAGCAGACGTCGTACCTGGAGCCGCCAGAGGTCGAGAGAGGGCGCCGACGGAGGTCGTGGAGAGTACCAGAGGTCGAGGAGGAAGTCACCCGAGGTCGAGTGAGCGGCGTCGACGGGGGAGTGAAGTCCGCCCTCCGGAGTCGCCGGAGACCGAGGTGAAGCGTGCCGGAGGTCGGGAGTGGAGATCGCACTCCGGAGTCGCCGGAACCTGAAGAGAATCGTGCCGGAGGTCGGGAGTGGAGGTCGCACTCCGGGGTCGCCGGAACCTGAAGGAAGGAGCACCGGAGGTCGGGAGTGGAGATCGCACTCCGGAGCCGCCGGAAGTCGACATCGAGCCAAGGCCGCCCGACGTCATCGAACCGGAGCCGCCCGAAGTCGACATCGAGCCAAGACTGCCCGACGTCATTGAACCGGAGCCGACATCGAACCGAGGCCGCCGACATCGAACCGGAACCGCATACCGGCGTCGACAAGAACTGTCATTGAGCCGAGGCCGCCGACATCGAACCGGAACCGCCTCACGGCGTCGACACGACTCCAGCGGCGTCGGAGCTTCATAAAAAGGGCAGTAAGTGGAATAGAGGGCGCCTAAGGCCCTGTGGAGCCCTGAGAGACTATCCTAGGGGCTAGAGAGGTGTTGGAACCAGCTTGATTGTGCCAGGGGTGAGCTGAGACTAATACAGAGGGGTTGTGTAGTGTGGGAGAGCCAGATCTCTAGATTCCCCCTTGATCTACCTCAGTTTAGGCCTCAGCCTTGTCCAAGCCAGGGAGTATACCCTTCAGGCCATCCACCTAACCATAAGCTGGGACTGGGCCAAATCAGCCCATAGTATTTTAAATGTGATCTGATTTTACAAATGTCATTGTTGGCTGATATTATTTATTGAGGGTACTGTATTTATTGTATTTATCTAATTTATTCCTGTGATGTATTTATTGTCCTGAGCTACCTTATTCCTGCACAGTATTTATTGCCTCACAGTATTTATTTGACCTGATCCTATTTATTGCACCTGTAAAGTGTTATTATTTATTTGACCTGCACTTTTTAAGAAAAAGCCTTGTGTACTGTGATTGTATTATTATTTACTCAATCAGCAACTAAGAGAAAAGAAGATAAAGAGATATATTTTCAGTATAATTTTTAAGGTGTAGTGTCGTTTTTGGAACGGATGCACGCATGGTTATTGTGTGGGTATGACGTATGCTTAGCATGGTGCCTGACACCCGACCGCTCGAGCCAAGCTACCACAGTGTATGTCTAGGAAAGAATCCCATTACCACCCTTCCGGTGTGGGAGTGGGGTTTTTCTAACGTAATTGGTGGCAGCGGTGGGATGTCACCGAACTGGAGGACCTACCCATCCCGGCCGAGTGGCACGTGGAGGGAGGCCCGTCCAGGGAGGAATTCTGCCAGGGCCAGAAGGAGTGCCCTACCCTTGAGGGACTGAGGCGACAGGCCGAAGCCCAGGCAGCAGGGAACGTTGAAGGGAACTACAGTGTTTACTGGGAGGATGGCCTCCTCTACAGTGAACCCAAGGCACCCCTACATGGATCGTCACGAGCCTTGGTAGTCCCTCAACGTTATCGAGCCTTCCTTCTGGAGTTGGCTCACGAGATCCCGTTGGCAGGACACCTGGGGCAAGACAAGACCTTCGCCCGTCTTGTCCCACACTTTTATTGGCCTCAGATGAAAGTGTCGTCCGATACCTACTGCCGGACATGTGTGTCTTGCCAAGCCAGTGGGAAAACAGGGGTGAAGCTGAAAGCTCCCCTGGAACCACTTCCTGTCGTTAGCACCCCCTTTGAAAGGGTGGGCATCGACATTGTGGGTCCGTTAGATCCACCTACTACAGCTGGTCACAGGTTTATCCTGGTTCTGGTGGATCATGCCACACGGTACCCAGAGGCAATACCTCTGAGGACCATTACAGCACCTGTTGTGGCTAGGGCCCTGATGGGAATCTTTACCCGAGTGGGTTTTCCCAAGGAAGTTGTGTCCGACAGGGGGACCAACTTCATGTCAGCGTACATGCGGGCCATGTGGAAGGAGTGTGGAGTGACCTACCGGTTCACAACTCCTTACCACTCCCAGACCAATGGTCTGGTGGAGAGGTTTAACAAAACCTTGAAAGGCATGATCAGAAGTCTGCCTGAAAGCCTGCGGAGGAAATGGGACGTCCTCCTACCCTGTCTACTCTTTTCTTACAGGGAAGTGCCACAGAAGGGAGTGGGCTTCAGCCCCTTCGAGCTTTTGTATGGGCACCCTGTACGTGGACCTCTCAACCTGGTGAGAGACGGATGGGAAAGAACTCCCAGAAAGCTTCCCCAGGACGTGGTGAGCTACATGCTGGGCTTCCGGAGCCAAATGGCTAAGTTGTGGAAGCAAGCTTCTGACAACTTGGAGGCCAGCCAAGCAGTAATGAAGGCGTGGTATGACCACAACGCTCACCCGGTGGAGTTGGAGCCTGGCCAGAAGGTGTGGGTGATCGAACCGGGAGAGCTTAGCGCCCTCCAGGATCGCTGGTCAGGACCCTTTGAGGTGTTGGAGAAGAAGGGTAAGGCTACCTACTTGGTGGATCTTAAGACCCCTCGTCAGCCCCTACGGGTGCTGCACGCCAACCGCCTCAAACCCCACCACGAGAGGCCCGAAGTCATCTTGATGATGGTGACTGACGGAGCAGAGGACGCGGAAAGCGAGCCCCTCCCCGATTTGTTTGCGTCTCAAGAGAAGGATGGGTCGGTGGAGGGAGTGATTCTCTCCCCATCTCTAACTCCTGAACAGCAGGAGGACTGCCGCCAGGTCCTGGGACAGTACTCTTCGTTGTTCTCCCTTGTTCCGGGTAGGACTCACCTGTGCGTCCATGATGTGGACACAGGAGACAGCCCACCTGTGAAGTCCAAGATCTACCGGATGTCAGACAAGGTGAAGGCCAGCATTCACAGTGAAGTCACTAAGATGCTGGAGCTAGGAGTGATCGAACCTTCTAGCAGCCCCTGGTCCAGTCCGGTGGTACTAGTACCAAAAGCTGCACCACCGGGTGCCCAACCGGAACTGAGGTTCGGTGTGGACTACCGGGGACTGAATTCAGTAACCAAAACTGATGCTCATCCGATCCCTAGGGCGGATTAATTGATTGACCGGCTGGGAGCTGCCCAATATCTAAGTACCTTTGACCTTACTTCTGGGTACTGGCAGATCTCTTTGACCGATGGAGCAAGGGAAAGGTCAGCCTTCTCCACGCCCAATAGCCACTACCAGTTCTGTGTGATGCCCTTTGGGCTCAAGAACGCACCTGCCACGTTTCAGCGCCTGGTAAACCAGATCCTCACCGGAATGGAGAGTTTCTCTGCTGCTTATCTGGATGACATAGCCGTCTTCAGTAACAGCTGGGAGGATCACTTGCGTCACCTGCAAGCTGTTCTCCAGGCCCTGAGACAAGCTGGGTTAACGATCAAGGCCAGCAAGTGCCAGATCGGGCAGGGGTCGGTAGTTTACCTTGGACACTTGGTGGGTAGGGGAGCGGTGCAACCCCTCCAGGCGAAGATCGAGGCCATCATGGCCTGGGAACCCCCCAAGACACAGACTGAGGTCCGAGCTTTTCTGGGCCTCACGGGATATTACCGCCGCTTCGTGAAGGGGTACGGAACCATTGTAGCCCCCCTCACGGAGCTCACGTCCAAGAAACAACCTCGACGGGTAGTCTGGACGGAGGCTTGTCAGCAGGCCTTTGTGAAGCTGAAGCAAGCCATGTGCGAGGCCCCGGTCTTAAGGGCCCCAGACTTTTCCAAGAAGTTCATTGTCCAGACAGATGCATCAGAACATGGCATTGGGGCAGTGTTATCGCAACTCAATGAAGAGAGTCTGGATCAACCCGTGGTCTTCCTATCCCGGAGACTACTTCCCAGGGAACAGAAGTGGAGTGCAATAGAGCGTGAAGCCTTTGCAGTGGTATGGGCTCTGAAGAAGTGCGGCCATACCTGTTTGGCTCGCACTTCCTGGTTCAGACCGACCACAGACCCCTTCGTTGGCTGATGCAGATGAAGGGGGAGAATCCCAAGTTGTTGAGGTGGTCTATTTCCCTACAGGGAATGGACTTTCAGGTGGAACATCGGCCTGGAGTGGACCACGCCAATGCAGACGGTCTCTCAAGGTATTTCCGCCTTAGTGATGAGAACTCCCAAGGGGTTGGGTAGCTCTCCCCACTTTCAGCTGGGGGGGACGTGTGTTAGACCGGTCAGCCCTTTGGGTGGTCCCTCCTCATCATTATTTATTTTGTCCCACTTTTGCCTCAAACCCTGTTAGTATTTTTTCCTTTTTGGGAACCACCAGACTTTTTAGTATTGATGCAGATTCAGGGAGCCATTTTATCTACCCCTGGAACTTCTGTCTGAGGGCCTGGAGCACAAAATGGAGGCCACCCATTGTCACCTGTGACATCACTGGAACCTACCAGCACCTTCCAGAACATTCCAGAACCCTGTGACAGTTGGAGGCGGTTTAGAATGTTGGGAAGGCATCTCCAGGTTGGCAGTTGGAGCTGGCAGTTGGCACCTGACTGGTGAAGAGAGAGCAGCAGAAACCTGAAGGAGGAAGGAGTGAGGCAGCAGGGGTGGAAACTTGTGCCTGCAGTGGGGTCCATAAACCCACCCTTGATACTAGTCCCTACTGACTGAGCCCAGCCTGGAGCCCTGTGTGGGAGAAAGCAAGAAAACCCATCTTAAGGACCTGGACAGCAGGAACAGGCCTTAAAAGTAAAGAACAGCAAGTACCTGACCTGGTTACTGGTAACTACCTGAAGTCCGACGTCGAGAAGCCTAGAGACCTGGAGCCCGAGGTGGAGAAGCGGCGCTGACTGGAAAGCAGACGTCGTACCTGGAGCCGCCAGAGGTCGAGAGAGGGCGCCGACGGAGGTCGTGGAGAGTACCAGAGGTCGAGGAGGAAGTCACCCGAGGTCGAGTGAGCGGCGTCGACGGGGGAGTGAAGTCCGCCCTCCGGAGTCGCCGGAGACCGAGGTGAAGCGTGCCGGAGGTCGGGAGTGGAGATCGCACTCCGGAGTCGCCGGAACCTGAAGAGAATCGTGCCGGAGGTCGGGAGTGGAGGTCGCACTCCGGGGTCGCCGGAACCTGAAGGAAGGAGCACCGGAGGTCGGGAGTGGAGATCGCACTCCGGAGCCGCCGGAAGTCGACATCGAGCCAAGGCCGCCCGACGTCATCGAACCGGAGCCGACATCGAACCGAGGCCGCCGACATCGAACCGGAACCGCATACCGGCGTCGACAAGAACTGTCATTGAGCCGAGGCCGCCGACATCGAACCGGAACCGCCTCACGGCGTCGACACGACTCCAGCGGCGTTGGAGCTTCATAAAAAGGGCAGTAAGTGGAATAGAGGGCGCCTAAGGCCCTGTGGAGCCCTGAGAGACTATCCTAGGGGCTAGAGAGGTGTTGGAACCAGCTTGATTGTGCCAGGGGTGAGCTGAGACTAATACAGAGGGGTTGTGTAGTGTGGGAGAGCCAGATCTCTAGATTCCCCCTTGATCTACCTCAGTTTAGGCCTCAGCCTTGTCCAAGCCAGGGAGTATACCCTTCAGGCCATCCACCTAACCATAAGCTGGGACTGGGCCAAATCAGCCCATAGTATTTTTTAAATGTGATCTGATTTTACAAATGTCATTGTTGGCTGATATTATTTATTGAGGGTACTGTATTTATTGTATTTATCTAAGTTATTCCTGTGATGTATTTATTGTCCTGAGCTACCTTATTCCTGCACAGTATTTATTGCCTCACAGTATTTATTTGACCTGATCCTATTTATTGCACCTGTAAAGTGTTATTATTTATTTGACCTGCACTTTTTAAGAAAAAGCCTTGTGTACTGTGATTGTATTATTATTTACTCAATTAGCAACTAAGAGAAAAGAAGATAAAGAGATATATTTTCAGTATAATTTTTAAGGTGTAGTGTCGTTTTTGGAACGGATGCACGCATGGTTATTGTGTGGGTATGACGTATGCTTAGCACGGTGCCTGACCCCCGACCGCTCGAGCCAAGCTACCACAGTGTATGTCTAGGAAAGAATCCCATTACCACCCTTCCGGTGTGGGAGTGGGGTTTTTCTAACACAATGTATATGCAGGTATATAGAAGCTATACATATCAATATGTATAGAGTACTCCAGCTATGCGCTCCCCGACCTAGATGCCTAGGGTATATGTATGTGTTCTGGCAAGAATCCCCTATTGGATGATGCAACCCCCATTACCTAAAGGGAAAGAATGTAGGTCACTGTCCTGGTCACAGGTTGGACATCCCTCCTTGCTGAGGTTTCAGCGTGTACTGACCTTGTAATGACAGCAAGTGCTCCTCTGACCCAACCCAGAAAAGCTTCTTTATTTATAACAAAAATCATTCTTGCTCCGAGCCAAGACCTGAGTGAGGCTGCCATTCTTTATGGTCTATTGATAGCTGCGTCACCTCATGGACTAATAATGTTCAGACCTTGTACGAGATGTTCAAAGTGTTGTGATAGTGTTCTTACGAAGTGGAATTTGTAAGCAATGTAGTTTCAGAGAAACTAATCCTATACTGTCTGTGTAAAAGAGAAGACCACTTAGGAAACGTGTCCATGTTTAAGATGGTGACGTTTTTCCCCGGGCCTAACTAAGACACATGACAGACACCTGTTGGTTTTTCCAAAGATTGTTTAAAACTATGGTGTTGCTCTCTAAATGAATTCCACAAACAAGCATGAATAAGCTGCACCAGTTATTCTGACCGTGTGTATGAACTTTCAACTGTATTTCAAAGCTGAAATGATTCCACTATCATGGTGGGGGTGGGGTAGAAGCACTGGATTGGAATGGTGTGCAGAATTTATGTCATAGGGATCGTATGGTGGAACTGGGACATGGACATGCACACTAGGCATCACCTGTCCACGTAATCCATCAACACAGTGACCACGTATAGCGCAGACAGAAGCAGTGCATTTCCTTATCTGATCGAGACTGCTAGCTGCAGATTCCATGCCTCAGAATTATCCCCAGGCGTCAGACTCAATCCAGAAATTCTTGAGCAGTACCCCTACGTGGAGGTAGATAGGATCATTTGTCTTCACGTGTGGCGCAGCGACCAGGGCGCCTGTCTCCGGACCACAGGGTTCACGGTTCGATCCTCAGTGCCAGCGGCAGGTTAGTCCAGCACCATGTGACTCTGTGAAATAGCTCGCTTAATCTTCCCAACGGCCCCCAGCACTTTGACACCCTCGGGTAACTGTGCTCTTTACAAATACTGGATTTCATTTAACCCCTTGCATGCCCGCCCCTTTCCCCGCCCAGTGCCGCGCCTTGCATTAGCGGGCGGAGTTCATGACGAGCTGGACTCGTCATGGGCACAGCGCCACCGCAGCCCATGACGAGTCCAGCTCGTCATGGGCACTGAAGGGGTTAATTCATTTCACGTTAGTGTTGTCCCCAAGAGAGCTTCCCACAGACAATTTTTGACTGACTTTTTTCAACATTTTATTGAGGATATTCTTGAGAAAATTGTTTCTCCTGTTGTGCTTGGGATGTCCCCTAAGAAATCAGCAGGTTTCAAACCCTGTGATGCCTGTCACAGGCAGATGTCTGTGACAGACCCACACTTGGTTTGTTTGTTGCGCTTGGAGCGGACCATGACTCCAAGGTCTTCGAGGACTGCTGCGCCATGAGTCCTAAGGTGCTGCGGGAACATTCCCTGAAGCTCCTTGCTGCCTGACGTCGGACGACCCCATGATGCTCTTAATCTCAGTCAGGTGGAAGGTCATGGGACCGCTCATGGAGTCGCTCTTGACTGTTGTCGTCCCAGTCCAAGCTGTGGGTAAGTCCCTCAAACTAGGGCCAAACTAGGAACTCAAAGCAGCCCTGGCAAATTTTGTCACTGTGGGGGTGGGAGGTTGGAGGATATTTATAACACATTGTTACTTACGTATTTAATTGCATTAACTTTCAAAGCATAGTAAAATGAAAATGATTACCTTAAAGAGCACCAGGATACCCAGTCATACATACCCATAGACATTCTTACAGGGAACACCAAAAATAGACATGAGAGTAGTGAATCCGAAAACCCAAAGTATAAGTCAGACCAGCCCCATACAGTGCATAGCGAGCAAGCCTGACCACTACTAGGGGAGAGGGTTTGGGGAGACAATTTTGGAGAAAGATAGGACAAAACAGTGCATTTTCCAAACATTTTTCATTACATATTTAATTGTATTAACTTTCAAAGCACAATGGACAGACAGACTCTGGTCACCCACCCCCAGGCTTAGGAAGGATCAACACTATAAGTCCTCATACAGCACCACTGTGCTCTCCTGGCTGACACCATGTCCTTGGGGGCAGCCCACCATGCCCTTTTCACACCTGTGTTACAGGAAAATTAAAGGAGCTGGGCTGGTCTTCCCCCAGTTTAGTGTATCCCTGCTATTACACACAGGCCCCGGGCTCTTCGATCTCCGCAAGGACGGGTCTGGGGCATTTGCTTATTTCTACTTTACTTATGCTTTGCCCTGGCCCATCTTTATTCCCTGGCAATGTGGCAGTCCTCCTGGCTTCAGCCTTCAAAAGGGACACGCCTGGTCACATAACAGTTGTTGTAGGAGTATTATTGCTTGGTTCCTTTAGACCAGCAGCCTCGTGCAGCACAAGGAGCAGAGGCCAGCTGTGCCTACATGATGGCACGTGAGCTGAGGACTGAGGGGAGGGATTTAACGAGGTTACAGTGAGGATGGGGGCAGGGCAGGCCACCACCAGGGTTTTTCAATCTGAAGCACTTTTGCACTACTAGATTGAATGACAGCCCTGTGTGAGAAGGGGTGGTGGTAATGGATTTTTTAAAAAATGCACTGCAGGCTTCAGCACGTGTCTAGTGTGCGTGCACTGCTAAAGTGTTCTGTGGCCACCCGGGAGAGAGAAGAGCAGGCTGACAGCATGGGCTTGGTGCAGACTGTAACAGTGGCCTTCTGATTTTGTAATTGGGGGGCTGATTCTACTAAAAAAATCTGCCCCCACTAACTAAACCAACTCCCTGTGACAAAACTGGCCGCCATCCCTTCAGCCTCCTGGGGGATTGCCTGTGCCCGGTATCACCAGTCCGGCCCTGCCACAAGCAACAGAAGTCGAAGTGTTCTTCGACTGCACCAAGCCAGTCCAAGTCATCAGACGAGGCGCAGGAATGACGTCACCACTCAAGACATCTCTTCACTGCGGAGACCCAGCTTGGGTCTGCTCTGCACCTTCCACAATTTCCCGTAGCGACCTCCACCCTACGCAAGGAATGTTATGAGTGTATGCTCCTCATATTTGGGCAGCCTGACTCCTCTGCAGCACCTTCGGTCCCCATGGGTTTGGAAGGGGACAATACTGGATTCCTGCCGGTGGGTCCACCCTCTGCAACAGTCAGGCCCCATGGATCCGGTGCTGGACTTAGAGTACGCCCGCAAAACCGTGTCCTTCCACAGAGCCCACTCCAGTGTCATTCCCGGTGCGGCCGACCCCATCGTCATCCCCAACTCCGATGCGGAGCCAGATCTGCGTCAACGACGCCAACTATGGCACCTGTCAGTACCATGCATTTCGAATCGGAGCCAGCGTCTTGTTCTGTTGATAGGCCTGGAGAAGTGGATGATTGCGTGGTGTCTGTGGACCCTAATGCATTTCACCATCCTTTTGACGAACCATAGGACAACTGGTATGATGAACTGGCGGATGCCAGAGGGGTTAAGCACCTCACCGGACTACTGGCTTGGTCTCTCCTCCAACCGCGGCTATGGAGGAGGGAGCCACATTTGCTGTGGTGGTGCGGGGGCAGCTGAAGTCCTAGACCTTATGCTGCCCTCGGTGGCAGTCAAGACTAACGTTTTGATGAAGGTGCTTCAGCCAGGCGTCGCCCCCATGCAACTTCTCCTCCCATTCAATGAAACTCTTACAGATGTCCTACTTCGGGCCTGATCCAAGCCTTGCACAGGGCTCCTGTGCACAGGATGATTGCCCTCAGCCATCACCCTGCTTCTTAGGACCCCAGTTTCCTCACCCAGCATCCCACCTTAGAGAGATTGGTGGTTCAAGCCTGCACTTCCCGAGTTAACCCTGGCACGTTTCCTACCATGTCACCGAATAGGGAATCCAAAAGGCTAGTCACCTTTATTAAGACTATGTTCTCTTCCACCAGCCTAGCTCTACGGTGAGTGCACACTCCATGCCTTTTGAGCTGATACACCCACATTGTGTAGGATTCAGTTGCACAGTGGCTGCCCATGGCCTGTAGGAGGCCCGAGCCATACTCCCCTATTGCTGACAGACAAGATGCAGCAAAGTTCATCATCAGATGTAAAGTGGACACTATCCACTTGCTAGGGAGAGCGATTTTGTCATCAGTGGCACTCTGACGCCACACCTGTTTGAGAACCACAGGCTTTTCGGTGGATGTTCAGGCTTCCCTCATGGATATTCCCTTGGATGGCTCTGGCCTCTTTGGCGAAAGGCAGGCTCAATACTAAAGCGCTTTAAAACAGCAGGATTATGGCTATTTCTTGGGGCCTATCCATGGCTTCCTGGCAACCCCAGTCTGCCTTTCTTCCCTTCCATGGCTACGGTAGGTGCTACCAACAGTGTCCTTTCCCACCCAGCCACCAAGGCCAGCAGGCTTCCAAGCCTTTTTATGGCCGGAGACGCAGCTCCCACAGAACACGTGGAAACCACCCGCCAGGGGTTGGCCCAATACACCGTTTTTGCTGTTGTTTTTAAATCTCCTTTTTTTTCCCCTTCTTTTCCCCTCCCCCACCCACACATGGCAGCCACCACCCCCAAGCTTCTTTAGTTTACCCTCATACCAGCACTGGAATTGCTATAACTTGCCCCACTATCAGTCCATAACCACGGACAAGTGGGTTCTTGAAATGGTCCAGAAGGGTTATTGCATTCGCTTTCTGGAAGCCCCCCCCTAACCATGCCTCCTTCTCACGACTGACTGGCGGAGGACCATCTCTCCTTGCCACATCAGGAGCCATTGAAAGGGTGCTGGCATCAGAAGTAGGTCGTGGTTGCTATCCCTAATACTTTCTGGTGCCCAAAAAGGACTGAGGCCTCCATCCTATTCAAGGCCTGCGCCTTCCCAATGTCTTCCTGAAGAAGTTGTTCAAGATTCTCAGGCCCTGTCTTCACCCGACTCGGGAAACTAGATGGTAGCGCTGGACTTGCAGGATACCTGTTTGTACATTACCATCCTGCCGGCCCACAGGCCCTCCCTGTGGTTCACAGTGAGCTACGAGCACTTTTAGTTTGCTGTGGTCCCTTATTAGCCTTACCCACGCCCTTTTGGGTGTACACCAAGGTGGTGGCGGTGGTTGCAGCATATCTGCAGAGGTCAAGGGTTTCAGCTTCCCCTATATTGACGAATGGCTGTTGAAGGGGGACTTGCCTCAAGCAGTCGTATGCAACCTCCAGACTACGGCAGGCCTCCTGCACTCGCTGGGGTTCACTATCAAAATGCCAAAGTCACATCTGACTCCCTCTCAGGTGCTCCCTTTCATCAGGGCTGGTCTGGACACAGTGCAGTTTCTGGCCTATCCTCCCAAATGTGGAGTCCGGGTTATTCAGAACTGTGATTCTGATATTGCAGAATCGATCTTGGATTTTGGTGAGATTGACTGAGGCTGTTGGGTCTTATGGTCTCCTGCATCCTGCTGGTAATACATGCTCGTTGGCGTATGCAGCATCTGCAGTGGTACCTGAAGTCCCAATGGGTGCAGCATCAGGGGAAATCTCTCTGACATGGTCCAGATTTCGGAGAGAACTGCAAAAGGCCTGCAGCGGTGGCTGACTAACTGCGATTGGGTCAGCGGCAGACCGCCCTACCTTCCTCACCCAGAGCTGACTGCGGTGACAGATCTTTTACTCATGGGCTGGGCCGGCCATCTGGGAGAAGTGGAGATCAGAGAACTCTGGTCTAAGGTGGAGACCCAGCTCCATATCACTCTGCTGGAGCGGCGGGTGATCTGACTGGCATTAAAAGCCTTTCTTCCTTCAATCAAGGGAAGGTTAGTTCAGGGGTCCGCGGACAACACCACCGCCATGTGGTACTGTAACAAACATGACATGGTGTGGTCTTGGAATCTGTGTCAAGAAGCCCTGCGTCTCAGGACATGGCTGAAATTTCAGGGTATTTTCTGGTAGTTCAACATCTGCCGGGCTCTTTGACCGCAAAAGAAGACTAACTCAGCTGTCGATGCCTAGCTAATCTCAAATGGCATCTCCTGGAGGTGGTGCAAGGTTTCTTTTGAGATTGGGGAGCACCTTGGTGGAGATCAGGGTTCCTGTACACCTTTTACCCAATACCGCTCCTGCCCAAAGTTCTCAAGATCAAGAATGGCCCGGCACAAATCATTCTTGTGGCTCCGCATTGGGCACGGAGAGTTGTTTATCCTGAACTCCTGAGCATGACCATTGGTCCGCTGATCAGGCTGCCCCTTCGGAAGGATCTTCTTTTGCAGCAGCAGTGCAAGATCTTGCACCTGAATTTGCACACACTACAACTTCATGCGTGGGGATTTAACGGTGACAGTTGACGGCTTTCAAGTCCTCCACTACCCCAAAGTCAGTGACATTATTCTGGCAGCCAGGCGTCCCTCCATCAACACGATATACACCTGCCGTTGGGATATGTTTGTGAGATGGTATGCACCCAAGAACACTGATCCTCTTTCTGCACCCTTTTTCCACGTTTTGTTCTTTTTCCGGCCCAGCAGGGCTCTGTTCTGGGCACTGTTAAATGTTACTTATCAGTCATTTCGGCTTTGTTGCAGTTGCCGGACCAACCTCCTTTAGTCTAGTCACCTGTTGTGACTCGTTTCCTCAAGGGACAACAACACCTGTTTCCTTCAAGTCCATTCATTATGCTCCAATGGGACCGCAATCTGGTCTTAACATTTCTCATGTTTGCGCCATGGATCCACTGGCCACTCTGGTTACTAACCATAAAAATATGTTTTTGGGTGGCCATAACACTTTCTGACCACACTTCCTACACAACATTCTACCCAGACAGACTGGCTGTACGAACCCCTTCCGAAGGTAGTGACACCCTGCCAGGGAGATCTAAAGAAGGGGAGAGACTCCACTGTCTGGACCCAAAATGAGCATTGTCATTCTACATTGATCATACAATAGAGTTCCGGGTGGACGATCAACTATTCTTGTTTTATGTTTGCCCTAAGAAAGGGAAGGCTGTGCGGAAACGAACCATGGCCAAGAAGCAACTACCTGAAAATTTGATGAATAAGTTACTTACCTTTGGTAAGGCCTTATCTGGTATAGACTCTACCTAGCCACAGGTTTCTTACAAACCCTTCCATCCTTACCGCACTGCAAACAAATTTCATCATAGGGTCACCCTCATGAGGGCTGTAGTGATACATACCAGTTCATCCGCATTCTATGTGGTTCCGCGCTTCTAGTCTGGAAAGGTTGGAAAAGAAAGAAACTGATGTCAATGCACTTGGGTTGCACCTTAAATAGGCACAGCACGTGTCACATCCGGCGCCAACAATGCGGAGCCGAACAGCGCCACCTACCAGTGCGCAGTGGTACTGTTCAAGAATTTCTTGCTCCAGTCTGATGCCTGGGGATAATTCTAAGGTAAGGAATCTGCGGCTAGAGTCTCTACCAGGTAAGGCGTTACCGAAGGTAAGAAACTTGTTAATTCATGCATAACAGGCATAACAAAGGCAGGAGCGGTGTAGTATTCACCCCTCCCGCACTTGCTCACATACACAGACTTACGTACAGTAGTGGATGCAGAGAGGTAGGCTTCAACCCTGCATTCCTAAACACAGACCTACCACCTCACGTGGTGCCACCTTGTGTAAACAATATCGACGTCCTTCACATGGTCACCCAGTGAGGAGCTGATATCACACGGTGGCGGGCTAGGCTAGCTGGAAACCACTAAAAAGTGTGGATTTCCAGCTCGTCTTTTGAAACTGTAAGCAGCCGATGTCCATTAAGGTGGGAAAATCTTCGGCAGCCTTTTGTTTTTTGGCTGTTTTGGGAAGGGTAGGAGGTCGATTTGGGGCAAGGACGGAGGCAGATGATCCTCTTAGGTAGTTCTCAGCACAAAGCCCCGCTCCTCCAAGACACACTTCCTTCTCACTCAGCGAATTTTCTTTCCAGGGTGGTTGGCAGGTCTGGCACATAGAGCGGCCTGGAATAACAGTGGGTGCCTGAGATGGTTCTGGAAAAACAAAAGACGGATAATCCTGGTGAGAATTGCAGGTGCCAGTCTGTGACTTACACATAAGGGGAGATGGCAAGGGAGTAGCCAGAAAATTAAAATGCCCCCTACTTTGAATTAAACTTCTGATGACACCGAATCAGCAACCCAAGTAAGCCCAGAATTCCTAGACGGGTTCTCTTCACCCTTTCATCCTCCCTTCCTTTCTTCCATCCTTTCACCGTTGCATCTATTCTTTCACCTTTCCATTCAAATGTTCACACATCCATCCTTTCACCTATCCTGTTTTCTATCCATCCAGTTATCATTTAGTTCACAAGTCGATCATCCATCCTTTCACTGTTCTATCCATTCATCCTTTCACTTTTCCATCCATCTATTCAGTCATGCATCCATTGATCATTTCGTTTACACGTTGATAATCCATCCTTTCACTGTTCTATACATTCATCCTTTCACCTTTCTGTTAATCTTTCTATTCAACTATCAATACAACCTTTCTTCCCCCCTTTCAACTGATCCTTTCACACTACTATCTATCCATTCTTTCATCCTTCCTGCCAGCCAGCCTTGCATCCCTCCTTCCTTTGTTCATTTCACCCTACTTCCCTTCCACTTTTCCTTTTACGTCCCTTCTTCCATAAGCTCTACCTTTCACCTTTGACCCTTTCTTCCGTTGCCCTTCTTTTCCATTTGTTTCCTCACATTCTTTTCTTTCTTACCTTTCTCTTCCCCATAGCGCACTGTTTGCTGTTGTATGCCCTTTTTCGATGTTTTCCTCATTTCTGCCTTCTTCTTTGAACTCGGCTTACTTAGCAGCCGTTCTCTGCAGAGTGCAGACAGATGAGTGAGTGGAAAGACATGCTTAGACCTTTAGCAGGCCCCAGGTTACAAACGAGGTCATGTGTTGCAGGGGCTACCCTCCTCTTAAGCTGCTAAAACGGGGGCGGGGGTGCTCGACGCCACTGGGAGATTCACAAACACCACGTAGTGGAGGGGAACCGCCAGAAATTAGGCATGGAACGAGTGACTCCATTCCTGAGTGACCAGTGACCACCAAATCAGGCCCGCTTGTGAGGCATAAACAGGCTAGCTTTCTCAGTAGTCCTCGTACTACGTGAACAGAACCGATGTTTCAAAACGTCCTTTGCTCAGAAGTTAGTGAGGTCTTTTGTAGACGGTTTGAAGCGGAAGTAGAAGTTCGAGCGGCCCACACCCTCCTCAGAACCCCTCGACTCCCTGCAGCATACTGCCTAACTCCGGCTGGACACACTGACGCTCGGAGGCTGTTCTGCTATCACAGCCCTGGATCTGAAGTCCGTGAAGTACAAACTATCAGGCGCCGGCCCGTCATTACTGTAGTGCAACGTAAGCAGTAACACGACGGCTCTCCCTAGACGCCTTCTCGAACAGGATGTCGGATACCAAGCCATCCTGAAGGAGAGAATGCGGATGTTAACCCTGCCGGGTGCGCCTCGGTGCTCACACCAGCTGCTGTCCCTGCACAGGCGCTGCTTGGAAGTGGACAGCGGTGTCCGGTGGATGGAGCTGATGTGTACTCACTGGGTTTGCCAAGAAGTACACCACTCTAGGAGGTTTAGTCACTCGCATACCACGATGGGCGTAGGAAGAACGAAGGGCGTGGGGCATATTTTGGCCAGATGCTGGGCACATTATGCAGTTGTATTTAATTCCAAATTTTTAAAACGATTCAAAATAAAAACCAGTGTTTGATGAAAGCACCGGCGTTCTTTCCCCAGCAGTACATTACTTTGAGTATTCCATAGCATTTGTACTCCTCAGTCGAATACATTATTTATCTTTCGACGTAGCCATATTTTATAGCCAAATGGGGTATCTGCAGATTAAAACATTCTCCTGCAAGTTAAATACAAGGTTTCTGTTGAAAAGGGGTGGGATTGAGGAGGGGGCTAAGAACTATCCACATCAAAACTGGGAATGAGACAGAATCGTGTCTATCGTCCGCCAATAAGACCAGGTCTTGGATCCGAAGCTGCTTCTGTTTCACTTAAGACTGTCACATCAGTGTACGCGATCTTTGTTAGATAAAATGGAGGAAATTAGGTTTATGCATGTTTGGGACTGTGCCAAGCACGCAAAGGCAAGATAAAGAATGGTTTCTTAGAATCGACTTGGAAGTCTCGTCCGATTCCTCTGCATTTTATGATGTAGCTATTAACGTTTTCACAAGGCAGATAACCCCCTTGGTTGGCGACAAAGTTCTAAAGTTAAGTGGAAGATTGTATGGGCTCTCTGTGGCTTGTACAGCAAGTAGTTTATGATCGGCCCTAGATCCCTTCTTAATTATACTGTCGCCAATGTGGACATAACGCCTATTCTAGGTAATTTGAAGTCTATTATTTCACGTCATTTACAGCTTCTAGAGGAGTTCACAAGAACCAAATTGTGCTGTTTAATGAAGGGTTCATGTGACGGGATTTGGGGTAGTTGCTTTGGTTTTCACGGTCTTAATCAGTGGAATGTGAATGTACAAGTACTAAAAGTTAATGAAATTGTATTGGGTTGATGTAGTTACTTTAAATTAAGAATGTAAATATTAATATCTGTTGAAATGTTTGGGCGGCGTAAGAGTTCTGAGAACAATTTGTAACTGTGTGCTTTCTTACACTACCTTAGTTACTATGTAACCCTCATCAAGTCTTGAGAAAGGTCCTGTGAATTAATATTATTGGGACCGAAGCGTCAAAGGTTTTGTAGGGCATTACATATTTATTGAAAGCGAAACAGGTCATTACATCTCAAAACAAGGAGGGTGTTTTCCTTCCTGTTGGGACCTGGATGCCTTCAAGCTCACATCTCTTGATTTCTTTTTAAAGTGTCTTGGATGTACTGTATTTTTTTTTAAAAATGGTATGTTTGATGAGGTTAATGTGACTTTGTTCTTGGGGCACAGTTAGGGTTATATGTGGCATGTACATATCGGATCTTCTGTGTATATAAAATACTAATTGTCTTTTTGAATATTTAGCCCTTTGTTTTGATTGTGACCTCTGATCCATTTTCCTTTCCTCATGAAATATTTCCGAGTGTTTTAACTCTCTTGTGTGTAATGTCCAAGGGGCACTTCTTTGATATGTTGTTTGGGGTTAATGCGAAGTTATATTGTTGTTCTTTATGCATTTCAGTAGATGATTAAATCTCCCACTAAGCACTCCCAAACGAGAGTCCACTACAGATGTAGAACAACTTATTCAAAGTGAGGAGCACACTCAATGAAGAAGCATGCAATCTACTTTTTTTAAAACTTTATTTTTCATTTTTTAATTGTTAACCCCTTCGACGCGCATGACGGAACGGTTCCGTCATGCACGTCGGTTGGGCTGTGCTTATGACGGAACCGTTCCGTCATGGCCCCGCCCGCGCTCAGAACCTTCAGCGTGGCGCGGAAATCCGCGCCGCGCTGAAGGGGTTAAAGAAACAATCAACATTACAGCATACAATAGATCATTGGTATTTTGTGCATAACCACAAGACTGAACAGGACACCGTCCCAAATTAAGGCTGTGGCCTACTTGAAAAATAGAAATACATTATAGGCATCATCAAAATTCTCTATAAACAACGGGGGGACAATCATTGCACTTGACCCCCTGAGTCCTCCCCATCCCGGTCATCCCCTACATCTGAACCGGTCCCGCTAAGCTCTGTATCACTATGATCATTCCCCCCCCCCCCCCCCCCCCGCCGCTGAGTTGAAGGCCAAGTTACACTGCTGACGCCATTCCATGTAATCTGTCTGTAGATTATCATCCTTGCGAGTTTATTTAATGGGTGTTTCTTCAGCTAGGGTCCATTCCCTTACATCTCGCAGCCATGGTATATCCATGCTTCTTTGCCCCATCCAATTTATAGCTATTCTACGTCTGGCCAGAACCAACATGAGTTGCAGCAACTTGTATGGTATTTTTCATTTTATTAGGTTTGCGTACATGGGCTAGCTAACATTGGATTGGCTCTTCTCGTATGGGAACACCTGTGCTCGTTCGCACCATTTCCACCACTGTGTCCAGAACTGCCGCCTCACAGGGCACACCCACACCAGATGCTAAAAGTCTGCTTCCTCTGCGTCACACCTGGGGCACCTACCATCATTGTTTTGTGAGATGCGTCGTAGCTTTGCCGGGGTAATATAGGTGCGGTGTAGAAAGTTATAATGGATCAATTTAAACCTGGTGTTACAGGTGACTGTGTGTGTAAGGTCGCAGATAGTAGTCCAAGTAACGTCTTCTATTTGCATTTTCAAGCCCCTTTCCCTTTTTGTTTTAAATTAAATTCTTTATTAGGACGTCAGAGCAAACAAAATATTACAGATTATACAATACCAAAAATATAAGAGGTCCGAATTTGTACGTTTATTCCCCCCCCCCCCTCCCCTCACCCCCCCCTCACCCCGGTGGATCCCAACAAAGTGAAACAATACAGAAAAAGAAAAGGAAAAAAGGGGTTATTTGCAAAAAAAAGAGACTACATACAACTAGCCCTGAGTTACCCTAGCATACCACAAGGTTAGGTGTCTGTTAATCCTCATCGTTATTTAACCATCTGGTTAAGGGTTCCCAAATCTTTAAACCCTTTGCCCTAGACTAGCCCTGATTCCCCTTCTTCTAGATAATGAGATCTCCCATTTATGAATAGAAAGTAGTTTACCAAACATGTATAGAAGGAGGACTCTGATCAAGCCAGACACTGGCAAGACATAGCCGAAATACTACCATTGATATGTAAACCAATTTCCGATCGGATTCCTCCATTTCCTTATTGATAATCCCTAATAATATAACCTAGGGGGTTAGTACGACAGAGTATCCCAGTATGGAATCGAGGCGTTGTTCAATTTTAATCAGTAGTTGGAAAAGGCTTGGGCAGGTGGCAAACATATGGATACTATCCGCAGCCAAAAACCCACACCGAGAGCAGTGTACCCCAGAGGTCCCGCCCTATCTATAAATTCGAGCCGGAGTGATATAAAGATTACACCATGTCTTGAAACACTGTACTTGCAGACTTGCTGATATGCATGCTGTCTGACTAAACAGAAGGGAGTCTTCACACTCTCCCTGCCCTGCTTGTAACATCACTTGCCACCTGTCGAAGTGTTTAGGCATATCATCCCCCATCCCTTTATTAATGAGTTTATATAGCGTGGACATTGTTGATCGACCCCCAAAATCAGATCTAATAAAGGAATTCTGTTACGAGAAGTTAAATTTTTGGTTAGAAAATCTCTTATTTGCAGGTATTAAAAAAAAAAAAAAATTGTTCCCGATCCCAAACTTTTCCTTTATTAAATCAAAAGTAAGTATTTCGGTGTCAGAAATTAGATCTCCTATAAACAAAACTCCCTTCTTGTTCCAATTTTTAAAATGTACATCCTGAAATATTTCGGGAAGTAGCTTATTATTGTCAAGAGGGGAGTATCTGTGTATCCGCCCAATCAAAAACTTTTTCCGGACGGCAGTCCAAACCCTAAACGCACCCAGCAAAACCTTAAATTTTACCCTCTTAAAATAAGCATAATCTATATGGCGCATGAGGAGTCCTTTGGCTTCTACCCCACAAATTAAACGATGAATAAATATTTCCCCAAATCCCTGATTTTCCCCTTTCAACAGCTCGACCATTTGTTTCAGAGCTGATTTAAGAGCCCTACGTGGACGTTGTCCAGCCCATATAACCCACAAGACTAGCTGATTTAGCTTTAAAAACCAAGATTTGTTAATCTCTAGTGGAATTGCTCTAAAATAATAGAGAATTTTGGGTAAAAATATCATTTTAATTACATTGCTCCTCCCCATGAAGGTCAGATGTAAATTATTTATTCTTTGAGAGTCTGCTTTTATTTTCTGCATCAATGGTTTGAAATTAATGTCGACAATCTCTTCTATTTTAGAGCTAATCTCTATACCCAGATATCTGTCGCTTTTTGCTATTCGATGGTCGTCTAAAATGATTTTATAATTTATTACAATTTGGGTTTTGTGTTCATTAAGGTGGTATCCTGAAAGTTTACCAAATTGTGTAGTTGAGCAATTTATTTCCTCAATGGCATAACGGGAGCAGGTGTTATAATAGCTAAATCATCGGCGTATGCCAAGATCTTTGCGTCACCCCCCTTTTGCGTATACAGGTTGAATTCTTTGGTCTTCCAGGATTTTCCTGATTAGAGGATCGATGTAAATGGCGAATAATAAGAGGGGAGCACGGGCAACCTTGTCTCGTGCCACGTGATATCTTGATTATCCCCGATAGAGCCCCCATCATCGCTATTCTAGCAGTTGGTTCTTTATACATGCTTTGGATAGCTTTAATAAATCCTTTTCCTATGATATTTTTTGCCATGACATCCCATAAACAAGCATTTACAATGCAACGGTCTCGGCATTGTTAAAGTTAGAGCTATTTGCATTGCTCATGACAATGCCGTTTCTTTAAATGTTTTAAAAACAAAAACATAAACAAAAATAAGGTCATGAGCAATGCCAATAGCTCTAACTTTACCAATGCCGAGAGCATTGCATTGTAAATGCTTGTTAAATCTCGGAGCTAGACTGCGCAAGCGCAGCCTTCGCAGCAGAGACATAAAAAGTACTCTGGTATCGTATACATTGAGGTTCAAGGTGTGTCAGCATAAAGGGGGGGGGAGTCACGAGGGGCGCAGTCTGATAGTCTAGTCAATATACATTTATCTAATAAAAAAACTGCAACACAAAAATTGGTAAGGAAGACAACAAATGTGACAGTAAATCTGTTCTGGTTTACTTAATTGCTTACAAACAGGCTGCATTTTAAAATAGCGTATCGGGTTAAGGAACCTGCTGAAGAAACGTTAGTGTACCCTGCTATTTCCAGGGTATAGAAACAGTATGATATCTTTGGTGGATAACTCACTAGCTGGAGAGATCTGTGTGGTTGTAGTGCAGGTTTGACTCACCCCAAAACAGTATAAGGACAATGTGCAACATGCAGGACAGTGATTTGTATTTTATGTAGATAGCTACGGGGTTACACCTTTTGTCACAGAGTCCCTTGTGTTAACTAGATTTTTAAATGTGCTATCCTTGTATTATATTTAGCACACTGAGCTATGAACAGACATCAGTGAGCTAAAAGGAAACTGCAAGCAAGAACTGTACTTTTTTCGAAATCTTTCATTACTCCGAATTGCAAAAAAGGGCGGCTCTGAGTATTAATATAGATTTTAGTATAGGCACTCGCAATCTCTATAGTCTGTAGAACCCACAGACGTTCTAAATCCTAACTTTGTGTTTCTCCTAAGCATTGCCTCCTAACATGCATGAGACGAGACTCCTACACCGTGACCCTCGTTGTCTTACAGTGCAGGTATACCTCTTACATGTACACGGAGGGTTGGAAAAGTTAAAACCCGGACTCTCACTCAATCATAGTTTGCCTCTTAAGCCCTTGTGGAGAGACAGCAGGTTGAGTGTCTGTGCTTTCCTCCTAGACACTGGCATCAAGACACAAGGCACCAGCTAGCTCCTAGCCTAAAGGACCAAGAGGAGTACAGGTGGCCATGTAAGTGAGACATTTGCGTTGCAACCAGTTCAAAATGAAATAAGAAACCTCTCTCATCCACTGTGGGTTGCTGGTGTGCCCATACTTTGTGCGGTCGCTGCTGAATCTGTTCCAGTGTCTTCCAGTTACACCGGGACAACGTTTGCACATTTCCCTGTGACCGGACTGAATCCCGGATCCGGATGAATAATAGCAGCTGAGCAGGCAGGATTCTCTTATTGCATGCACTCACGGCCGCAGCGGAGAAACCAAGCAAGTTTAAAGGAGTGGGGTGAAGGTGAGGGAAGATAGGTGCGTGCGCAAATCCAACGCCGGGAACGTGCCATGGTGGGCGCCTCATGCTCTAACTTATGAGAAAATAAGAAAATGCATGCCCGGCAGGCAGTGCGCGCTGTGCGGACACCAGACATCCTGTGGCAAAACACCGGTGTCGTCAGGTGCAGACTTCTGCCATGCACAGCCGCGGAAAATAAAACACCGCGAGGCTGAGAAAATAACAGTCATTGTAAAGCGAGACAGAGATGGTCCTGCGGGCAGAGGACCCGCTGCCACTTGTGTGCCGGCGCTCGTGCAGGCAGGCGTCCCGGAGAGGGTGCAGTTTACTGGCAGCGCGGTGACAAGTGCACGGAGCTCCGGCTGTGTGTACAGACTGTCTAGCGCGCTCATCATCACACAGACCATCATCCTCCACCCGGAATGTGTCTGCGAGGGGGCGCTTCACCTGCGAATGTCATCATATCTTCAAGCCAGCTTTTCTTTCTCGCAGCCGGTGTGCCAATATCCACCCACAAGTGTGTCTCGTGCCGGAGCTCGCCTCTCACTGGCAAAGGGGCAGATTTTGTAAACAACGAAGCTACTTTGGGAATGCGATCAGGTGTCTTTAAAGAGATTAGCCGTATAAATGCATGCTTCTTCCCACGCCCTGGCTCCTGTCCCACCATGCACTGGATCCCGTCCACCACCACCCCCCGGCTCCCGCTCCCTCCATCCCCGTACCTCTTCCTCCTCCGGCGTGTCCAAGTCCTCTCGGCCCCCGTGTCTGCCGTTCAGCTCCATGGCTTCGGTGTGAGAGCCCATTCTCCCGGCGGGATCCCTTCTGCCGCTGGCTGGAGCAGGGAGGGCGTGAGGCCTGGGCAGGCGTGGGAAGCAGCGGGCTGCAGTAGGAGGGGACGCCGCTCTGCGGGAGGTGGCGGGGGTTCAGAGCGGCTGATGCCCGCGCGGCGCTGGCTGAGGTAAGGGCTCTTCTCTCACCAGCCAAGTCGGGAAGGTCCCCTCCTGCCGCAGGCTGGAAACTCCCACTACTGCAAAGTGGAAGTGAGGGAAGGAGGGGGTCGAAAGGGGCCTGGGACTCAGTGCTCAGCTGCCTGGCTCGCGAACTGGGCTACGCACAGAGTACCGTGCAAAATACTGCTATGTCATTCATGTTAGCTACAACCTCTCTCTTTACAACTACAGAAAAAATAATTTGTATTCAGCGCTGTACAGCGCACATATATTGTAAGAGTTTTAAATGACAGGCATTAATAGCACTTGTTGTCAGCTTGTACAATTTATGCGAAACATTTCCCAAGTGTTAATTTTAAGCATTATATCTATCAACTTTTTAATTCCACAATTCTAAAGTAGCCCTCATTCCAAGGCAAGCCAATTCATTCTCCGCATTTTAAAGTCGCTCTTTAGTGAACCCAGATGTTTCCGTTTATTGCCAGTAACAGATAAAATATTTCGTGAGCCACAGCGCCATGGGCAGCTCTGCCCGGCTTTCCGGTGGATTCCGAAAGCACATGGACCTGACAGCTATGAATAAGCTATAAACAAGGAGGAAGCTGCGAGCTGCACGATGCTGGACACCACCGCCTTTCTCCGAGGCAGAGCAGATGCCTCGGAGAAAGGCAGCCTCCTTTTCGGATTCGGGGGCGTGTTTTGCTGTTGTCTCCTCCTTGAGACTTTTCGCAAAAAACACGCCCCCGATCCGAAAAGGACGGGGCATGATTGGAGTGACGGGACCTCTTCTCCAATGGCTGGCCAGCATTTACGAGGCCAGCCAATGGAGAACAGGACAGAAGAGGGGCAGGTTCAAGCCCCTCTTCTCCCAAGTCATTAAATCTCCGGACTTCCGGTCTGCCGACCGGATGGTCCCGAGACCTAAAAAGGCCAGGAGACCCTATTGAATGCCTTTTCTGAATCTAGCAGAATTTAGGCCATAGTGTCTCCTGTAACCTTGGTGTAATTGAACAGGGCAATTGTCCGGCGTATATGGTCAATGGTTTCCGGACCAGGAACAAAACCATGTTGTTGGGGAGATACCAGCTTTTTAATAACCAACGCTAATCTGTTTGCGAAAATTTTGGAGAAGATTTTCGTGTCACTATTGATCAATGTGATGGGTCTATATAACCCAGGGTCAGTTGCCAATTTACCTTTCTTCAGGAATACAACAATCTTAGCTGTCTTCGAAGAGTCTGGGGGTGCTTCACCACCCTGCACTATGTTAAACATCTCGAGCCGTATTAAAATTGATTGAATCTGGAATATCTTGTATAATTCACCTGGTAAATAATCAGTTCCGACCGCTTTACCAGGAGGAAGAGATTCTATAGCTATTTGTATTTCCTCCAGTCTAATTGGAGCTTCTAACACATTTTTGTCTTGAGGAGTAAGCTTTCCTAATTTAATCTCTTTAAGGTATCTCTCAATATCTTCTTGGATCCCACGGTTATCGTCTATATCTTCTATATCTTCGGTATATCATTTTTGATCACATTTGTGAAGTGCCGAAAGTATTGCTTCTGAGTCATTAACTAAGCCTATATCAGGATCCAAGATTTCAGTATTTTGTGTTTGTACGTCCTTTTCTCTTGCACGAACTGCCAACATATGGCCCACCCTTTCGTTACTCTCATAGAGTTTGGACCGCCAGGCTAAATATCTACCTTCTGATTTAGTAAGTGAGATTTCAGTTATGGCGGATTTGGCAATTGTGATCCTTGTTTGTGCAGTATCTGCTCCCCCCCTCAGATAAAACCTTAGCCAGATTAGTTTCGACCTTCCCCAATGTGTCATATAGTATATTAATTTTGGTTTTCTCCTCTTTTTGGGTCTCCCAGCCATATTTAGCCGTTTCGCCCCTGATCCCAGCTTTCAGAGTGTCCCAAACATTTTGAATACTTGTACTTCCCAAGTTTTCCTCTATGTACCTAGGGATCCATCTCTCTATATGTTGAATATAAGAACTATCATTTAACAGAGCCCTATTAAAAGTCCAGCGTGTTACTTGATTTTAACGATTGATGTTAACTTCCAATACCAGGGGATTGTGGTTGGACATTACTCTCGGAGATTTCGTGATTTTACTGCCCTGAGCCATACACTGGGAGGTAAAGAAATAATCCAGTCTTGCATGGGTTCTGTGTGGGGCGGAGAAATACTTAAACCCCGGGTCGTTTCCCTCTAGTTGTGCCCATACATATGTTAATCCATGAAACTCCTTTAGTTGGGATTAAGATTTAAAAACTTTGGGTTTCCGCCCCTGATACGCTATCTCAGGATGGTTAGATATCGGGCAACTCAAGTTTATATTAAAATCCCCACATAGAATAATTGGGAGTGGCCAGCCCACCAGTTCTAAATTCAACCAATTAAACATCTCTGGGTCATCTAATACCGGTCCGTAAACTGAACATAGTGTGAACGAGCCATTGTCAATTGAACATTGTAAAATTACCCATTTACCAAATTAATCCGTGAGAGATCGTGAAAAATTGGCAAGACCCCGCCGAGCAAGTATTGCGACACCTCTGGTTCTGACATCTTGTGTGGTCCATGAGATCAGTTGGTACCCATCAAAATTCATAACTTTGCTTCTTCCCGCTTCAATGTGGGTCTCTTGAAGGCAGATAATATCTGCCTTCAAGAACCGAAAGCCCTGATTATCCTACGCCTTTTGACATGGTCATTTAATCCGCAGATGTTAATAGAAGCAATTCTAAGTTTCCCCATCAGAAATAAAGAACAGGTCCAAATACATTAGAGTCATACATAGCACATCTAAAAAATCCAAAGACCACCCCATGCAAAATTCCCCTTATCAAAATTTGGATCACCCCCTTCTCCCCCCCACCCCTCACTAAGGCAACAAAGGTCCTCAGACCCTTGTGATGCCTCCTGCGTTCCACTGTGCTCCCAAATCACTCCCTAACCTATCTCAGAGAAAAAGAAAACTACTAGAACCCTATGAGTAGTATTCAAGCAACCTTTGCCAAAGTTTGCAACCTTTTTTTAACCACCAATTAATTCCTGCAGATAGTTCTGCGCCTGAATCTCGGAGGTGAATAGCCTAACCTTTCCCTGGCAAATAACTTTCAAATGTGCTGGATTCATTAAATATACTTCACAACCCTGTTTTTGAAAGGGGCTAATCATTTGCCGCAGCCGTCATCTTCTTTCCACCGCTGTGTGGCAGAAATCTGGCCGTACAAAAAAAGTCTGCCCCTCAGCCGTTCTTTTAGCATCTGGTCTTGCTTTTTCGAATATTGCCTGACGCAATAAAAAATTTCCCCAAAAAATTAGAATAGCTCGAGGCTTTGTATTTGGACCAGGAATTTTTTTTTTTAACATAAAAGGAAATCTGTGTACTCGCTGAAGTTCAGCTTCCCAGTTCCAGTGTGATAGTTCAGGGAAGACAGTGTAAAAAAGTTTCAGCATGAACCCACGTATATCGTTCCCTTCAGCATTTTTTTCTATACCTAACAGTCGTAAGTTATTTCTTCGCTGCCTAATTTCGGATTCTTCAAGTTTCCATAATATGTCAGTCATTCTAGCATCATTTGCGGTAGTTTTTTGTTCAGTGCTCTCTAGCCCCACCACACGCTTCTCCAAGGCAGTGGTTCGTGCTACAATTTCTGTACAGGCTTTAGTTGTCTTGCGAATTGCACCCTGGATTTTTTTATTCGCAAGCTGTGCTTTTATGTTCTTGCCGAGCCTCTACCTGCATTGATTTAAGTGTGGCATATATTAATCCCATGGAAGGACCGGGCTCCATCTCATTACCAGAAACCTTTAGATCTTTACACATAAATCCATTAGCGTTTCCTTCATCAGCTCCTGTATCCAACAAGGTGGCGGAATAATCCCATTGAAGGTGTTCGCTAGTATCAGAGTGAAAACGTCCATTCTCTTGACCTTTAGCACTCTTTCTCTTTGTACGATCAGCTGCCCTCTTCAGGGTGTCTGTTGTTGTGGGGGGGCTGTCGCTATCATCCCCAGAAGCATCAAGCACTGTATTATCAGGATCACTGACATTAGTATGATCCAATTAATCAGTTAAAGCAAAGAAGTTTTCCCCATCCGGTGTACCTAAGATTTGGTCTCCTGCCTCGGGTAAATCAATGCTGTAATCTTTAAGCTCTGCAGATATTGCCATTTCCTTGTTATCACTCTGTGTTTTGTCTCTGAGCGTCATTCCTTCCTGCCCCCTTTCGTTTAACCCGGTATTATGAGCATCACCCGGTTGAACATTAGGAGCATTGAGAGCATTGGGGGTTTCAAGTATTGCAATCTCCACTAAAGTTTTAGGTATATCCTTTCTCACATTCTCTACATCTCCTTCCCACACTGGAGATTTATTTGCCATCTTGTCCTTAAGCGAGGGTTTAACCTGTCTACCGCTTACCCCTTTTCAGGAGAACATCCAGGGCACCATCTGCATCTTCGGTCTTACTGCAACATCGGCGAGATGCTGCTCACCACTGGTAGTTCTGACAATGTTTTCCGCCCTCTCCTGGCTGAGCGTGCGAGTAGCGTCTGATCCTTTTGGTGCTGCCGGCTTCTTGAGAGCAAGAAGAACCTTAGTGCCGGTCGCTCCCTCCTTCACAATGGGTTTTCGTGGAGCCATCCTGCTCGGTCTAGGTCTCAGCTGAAAGTTCCCGGCAAGCAGTGCCTTCAATGGCGGCATGTATGTCCGGTTTCTGAGTCGCTACACGCCGATAGCAAAGACCTCCGCTGCTCGTCGCAGTAGCGCTTGAAAAAATTGCTGAGCGCTCATCCAGGCACCGGTTAGGCTTTTTCACCGCCACGTTTCACACAGAGATGAATTTCGCTAAGGGTTCACCAAACATTCAGAGCATAGCGGTCAGTGAGTGACTCTCGCAGTGGTCACGCAGCCGCCATCTTGCCTCGGGACCCAGACCAGCTCAAGCCCGAGACGAGGTATACTTTTTAATGTATATTTTAATGAATTGCTGACAATACATTTTGCAGACAGCTGTGGTGCCAGTCAGACTAAAAAGTTATTAGCACTTCACCATGTCTCATGTCGCTCTTACGGTAGCGTTTGATTGTGAAGATTTCACAAATGTCATGAAAACATGTTTTAGTTCAGTGCTGAAAATAGAAAAAATTTACCCCAGGAACCTATAATTTGAGGACAGTGGCATAAGGGAGCAGTGCGATGAGGGAGGAGTCCAAAAAGGCAGCATGATGAGAACCAGAGTGAATTAGTCACCCTATGCATTTTTTTTAAACATATTCTACCCTCGTGTAGCAGAAAAATGTAATGGCCAAGCTCTTAACAGACAGCAGTTTAAGCTAGTTTGAAGGAAAAGGCACTTGCTGCGGGGGGCCACGTTCATCCAGCAGGTTTCAGGGTGTGATGTTGGCAAGATAACTCTGGTAATTAAAGCATTTGCTGGAGAAATATGTGTGCACTCGCTGGTGACCGGTTTAAATCATCATTAAATAGCTCAGAGACTTAGGTGCCGATTCCGATCCGGGTAAAAAAATTTGCGTACGACTCGTGTCCGTATATTTTCACGTACGAATCGTACAAGTACCGTACAAACTGCGAAGTACGATTCGTACGTGAAAAATACATACGAATTGCGTCGGGAAAAGTGTCCGATAGGGAGCCGGACATTTTTACATGCAAATCGTAAAACAGAAGTCCGAGCGCGCAAGTACGATCCGTACCGCACGTCCGAATACACAACCGCATGTAAATGGCCCCGTCCGGAGCAAACGCTGTAGCACACATGTACACGGGTAAACTTGTGCCCGGATACGAGTCGTACAGCCTCCCTCACCCCGCACATGTCAGCACCGTACCCACGTATGTCAGCACCGTACCCCCCCTCCGCTCCATACCCCAACACCGTAGCACAGCCCCGCACCTGTACGCGCCGCACCCCAGGTCCGTCTCCCAGCCCAGCCCCGCACCTGTACGCCCCATACCCCAGCCCCCCACCTGTACGCGCCGCACCCCAGGCCCGTCTCCCAGCCCCGCACCTGTACGCCCCGTACCCCAGGACCGTACCCCAGCCCCCCACCTGTACGCGCCGCACCCCAGGACCGTCTCCCAGCCCCGTACCTGTACGCACCATACCCCAACACCGTAGCCCAGCCCCGTACCTGTACGCACCGTACCCCAACACCGTAGCCCAGCCCCGTACCTGTACGCACCGTATCCCAACACCCTAGCACATCCCCGCACCTGTACGCACCGTACCCCAACACCGTAGCACAGCCCCAAACCTGTACGCACCGTACCCCAACACCCTAGCACATCCCGCACCTGTACGCACCGTACCCCAACACCTTTAGCACATCCCCGCACCAGTACGCACCGTACCCCAACACCGTAGCACAGCCCGCACCTGTACGCACCGTACCACAACACCGTAGCACAGCCCCCCACCTGTACGCGATGCACCCCAGGCTCGTACCCCAGACCCGTACCTGTACGCACCGTACCCCAACACCATACCCCAGCACCCTCACCCAGCATCGCGTATGTACGGACCATACATACGCGAAAAATACTCGTACAGAACCAGGACACTGTAAAACAGCACAAGGAGGGTCAATTCGACTCGCACAACACCACAAAACACGTCAACATGACAAAATACATGCTATGACTGACCTGGCACATCCAAACAGGCAAACAGAGGCCCTAAATCACAACCACCTCTTATAACACACCCACCACAAATTCAAACCCAGCCACACCCACAAATGGACCAATAAAAAGGGCCCACACAACCCATGAGCCTTTGCAACAGACCCACTGCTGACAGACCCCACAGACAAACAACTGCACCTTACTTACACCTTAACTACACCTTAACTACACCTTAACTTACACACCTTCACACAGCCTCATTCACAAACACCCCCTCTTCACATTCACACACACACCGTCACATTCACACCCACACACCCACAACCATCCATGCCCACAGACAAGAATTCAAAGTTCACAAGGGCGGAGCTGGACCTTCTCGTCAACGAAGTCATCAGAGTCGAGCCACAGCTGTTTGGAACATTGGTCAGACAGACCAGCATAGCCCAAAAAACAAGCCTGTAGCAGAGGATTGTCGATAAGGTGAATGCTGTTGCGCCCATCCGAAGGACCAGGCATGAATGCCAAGCCAGGTGGTACGATCTGCGCAGGGCAGTCAAGAGGAAAATGAACGAGGAATACGCCCAGAGTAACATCACTGGAGGCGGGCTGCCCCGCAGACCCGTACATTACCATCCCTGGGAGGAGAAGGTGATGGCCATGCTTCCGCCGGTGGGAGTACACGGAGTCGAAGGAGTCGCAGAGCCTGGTGAGTACACAAACAACTCGCGTAACATGGGGGGAATGCCATCCACACCACAAATACACAAAATGCACGCAACTTCCCCCAAGCCCTCACCGCACACAACCACACTCAAAAACCACGCTCATGCCACTAACGTCTCCATGCCCCATTCACAAATAAAGGCAAAGCCATGTCCCAAGCCACACCAACCACAAACCCAAGACTGGATGTCCGGGATGCTGGGAGGGTGGGGCTCACACAACACATTGTGCAACTCCGAAGCAGACACCAATGCCCTCAGCCCATATGGCCTAGGTACATACCCATGCACCATGCCCAATGCACAGGGATTGGCAAAGTACTGACAAGGTAGCTGACACTTGGCCCTGCGGTATGCAGCACAAGGCCCTCCTGTGACCACTGTACACTCAAACACCAACTACACAAGCTCAGATATCTAGCACAGGCACTCAAACTCACTGTCATGCCAGCATGCACCATGAGGGGACAGACACATCACCTGGGAGACCCAATGACAAATCACACTACACCCAACAGCAGGCCCGGTCACACACCCCCCCCTCACACAAGCACACACCCCCGGGGCAGGCAACGGATTTACCCACTCTCACATTGGACATGTGACACAACAAGACCAATCCATCGCCAAATAAGCATCCGAGCCAAAAATCTACTGGTCAAATACTCAGGAGAACATACCAATCTGTCCCCAGCAACATACCCATCGCCAAGTGTACATTGAGAGGAATGCTAGGCACATCCAACTACCTGGAGGATCTGTGACAACTTGAATATGTATGAAACATGGATATGGCATGAAACAGCATTAACATTGTCTCTCTCTCACACACAGGGCAACGTCATCGACCTCCCCCCAACAATGGGGGGGAACAATCACAGTCCCAGGTTCAGCGTGAAGATGATTCCACCGGCAGCGACGACTCTCACCACTCCGTGGATGACCCCGACCAACCTGGCCCCTCTGGTGCCCAAGCCCCTGCAGCACCTGCGTCAGGTACATCTGTGCCAACCCCTACCTCCATTCCTGCCACATCCCAGGAGACACCTAGGAGCCCTGCTCGCACTGAACAACAGAACCAGTCTGACCAGGAGGGACAAGGTTCTCCGGGCACCCAGGAGGAGGCAGACAACCCACAAATGCCATCCCTCAGGGGTCCCGTAGACCCGATGTACCCACAAGGGCAGGCCAGGCTCGTGTGGGCAGGGGTGGTGGGAGTGGAGGCAGGCGGAGGCGCGAACCTGACCAGCCAGCTGAGGGAACCGGTATGTCACACATTCGCCACATCCTGGACACATACCGGCGTGACACCAGGGGCATCAGCCAGGTAGTGTCGAGTCTCACAGAGATGAAGAGGACCCTCGACGAGATGAAGAACCTGCAGGCCGAGAAACATGCCAGTCAACAACAACACCAAGGACGGATGGAGGCAAGACTGGCTGAGCTCCTGGTGGTGCAAACGGACATGAGCCGTTCACTCCGTTGGATTGCCGACAACATGGGCAACCCTCCCTGTGCCACCAGGCGAAGACCACCACCAGCCACAGGGAGGGAGGAGGAGGAGGATTCGTCCGACGGAGCATCACAAGCATCGTCAAGGCCTGCATCTGAGGGTCCCCCCAGGAAGGTGGGTCGTCCACGGAAAAGACTGTGAGAGTCAGCGGACCATCCACATCTCCCAGGTCACCTGGCCTGGCACCTGGCCCTCTGGCGCAACAGCAGCACCTCATCCAATGACATTCTCTGCCACATGGACTTGCTGGTCACAGTCTGACCAATGATGACCAACACTGTGGTCTGGACTCTGATGACTCCAACTGACAAGGATGCCATCTCCCCCTGTGAACTTTGGATTCTATGCACTCGGTAGAGCACCTTAGTACATCTACCAAAAGACTTACCCCACCAAAAATATATATATTTTTTTTCATGAGATGTTGCTGTCATTTGGCATTAGTCCACAACATATGTGTGTGTAAATGTCAAACTATGCCTGAGTGTTGAACTAACTCCAGCCATCCATACCCTGGGATCTGAGTCTCGTACAGGACACACATGGGTCACAATTTATCAGTCAATGCAGACATGGAGCACAATACTCACCTGTGATGGCCTCAAGCTACTGAGGGGTTGCTTGCAATACTGTGCGGACAGATCTATTTGGAAGAGTATCATTAAGGCGTAGAGGTCATGCCTCATTTGGAGGTTCCCGGGGAGGGAGTCCCAGGTATGTGTTCCCAGGTGGGGGAACTATGTCCTGCATGCTGGAGTACGGTGAATCTGAAGAATGGTGGCCATGTCAAGGTTGGATGCACGGAGATGGCACTACGGGTTCTCGGATGACAGTGGTACAAGGGTGGTGTTGGGCCGGGGTTGTGGCCTGCTTCCTGAGTGTGGGTGGGGAGTCTGAAGGTCATCCTGCAGCACACAGTGATCCTTTGCAGCTATCTCTGCTGGACGGTGATGTGGCTGGGGCACGGGATGTTGCAGCTGAGGTGTGCAGATGCAGCCTGGATGTGGACAAGTGTCCTGGGAGTTTGGATGTGGCTGCCCCATAGAGGGCAGGGCAGTATTTGACACGTATGTTGTCGTGGACCTGGGGGATGGTCCGTCTTTCCTTGGAGTGGATCTATCTGGAGATCATGTGCATAATGCAGAGGGTGTTGCAGTCTGAGGCACAGATGCTGGTGATTACCATGGCAAATGTGAGCAAGCAATCCATGATGCACACCATCTTGTGTGCATGGACACTGGGTGCTTGTGCGGGGCTTCTGCGAGTGGGACACAAGCAGTTGACCCAGCTGTAAGGGGACAATCCTCAGATGTTGACCTCAGTCCTGTACAAGTCCAGCCTCAGGTGGCTGCTGTTCTGTCATTCATCAATGGATCTCATGTAATCTAGAATATTGGAACTGGCAATGTCTTGGTGAGGGTGAGGAGCACCTGGCTGTCAATGGCATACGAGTTGATGATGAGGTTGTGTGCGCATGTGATGGTGGAGAGGGGGGTCCTGGACACATTGTAGATTGACACGCTGAGAGATGATACCTGTGCCATGTGCCTCACAACGACAGCATACTACATGCAGAAGCCTTGAGTCCCACTCCCATGGCCTTGCCGGGGTACAGAGCCGGTGGGGAGTAGGAGGGACATGACCTGGTGAGTGTGACAGTGCCTGGAAGGCGTGGCAGCGCTGTGTAGGCAGTCGGAGTTGCACACTCATCATGCAAAGGCGTTGTGTGTGCGCTTAGTGTATGCCTGAGAGCTGGCGGCAGATGTGTGGATGGACATTGCTTGGAGGGTGGCTGTAACATCAGACTGTAGTGTGATGTGGGTCATGCAAGGACATGAGGCTTGTGCAATGTGCACGTTGCATGTGCAGACGGTCCAGCCTTTGGCACCGCGTGGCCGCAACTGTGGCACAGACAAGCTGATGACAGCCAAATGAATGGGTTGATGGAGGAAGGGAGGAGCATCTTTGATGTGTGTGTGTTGCCAAATCAGGAAACTTCGTGTGCCCTTGCTACAGTGGCTGCAACAGCAGGCGGCATGTCCTGGGAACTATGCCACAATTTCCACACAAAGACTAGGATGTCAGAAAGGACTACTGCAACAGGTGTATGTCAAGGAAGGAGTGACCGGCTTTCAATGGCACACCCAGAGACAAAGGATGCACAATGCCCAAAGATGACTGACACCGGATCATGAAACTGAAGGCCAAGCTGCGCACAGGAAACACACCCCAGAAGGTGTTGACCACCCGTTGCGGGGACCAACATACTAAAACACATACACAGCCATGGACTTCATGCACAATAGAGAATCAAATACATTTAGAACAGCATGCAGGTTGCTAATCTACACATAGACTCATATGCACAATCCTTGACAACCATGCCAGAGATGGCGCATGCCCAGTGGCAAGAGACCTGCATTGACAGAGATGAGGCACCTTGGAGGCTGAGGAACACCTTTATTACTCCGGTTCACACCTATGGAAATGCATCAATATTAACAGACTCACAGGTCTTTTGGATTAACATATGGGACCTACACTGGACACCCCCTTCGCACCACAGATGCTGTAAATCCATGGGAGTGGCACACAAGTGAAGGGGGTGAGCCAAACATCCCCTGCTGCACACGGAGAGGATGCAATTCCCCATTGAGCCTCTTATGGGGATGTCCCGCAATATGTCCACCCGTAGCCTCCCGTATGTTTCCGAGGGAAGTTGTACACACATTGATGCCTTCATCAAAAACCACAATCCCATAACAGATGACTGTCACGAAGTGTGACTATCAATTCATGTGAGTCATGCTACATGTCATGTGCCCCATGGTGAGTCGACATGTATGCATAGTAACAAAACCTGCACAGGAGCAGTGCCCACACATTACAAACAACTACCACACCCAAAATGCCTTGCTGCAATCCTTACCCAAAGGAGACTTTTCACCATGTCCGTGCATGTAACGCTGATTCAGCACACGTTGCATTACTCATGAGGAATAGCAGGAGCACAACGATGCCACGAGCAGACAGCATGCGCAACTACCTGGGGATGAGAGACACACAAGAAGTCAGGAAAAACATAGTCATCTGCATGCATGGTCATGTACTCTACATGAATAAGGTTGACACCATGCTAGTTGTCAATTGGGTGTGTCAGCTAAAATGTGTGGAATGACATCAGCACTCGAGTGACACATCAGCACACACCTCAAAGTCACTTAGCATACAGTCAGCTGGACACACACATTGCAACACATGCCACACAAGGCTCCAAGCGTTCACAACCAGACCCAGGGACTCACCATTATGAGAAGAAGTTGCGTATGAGCTGACTCCGGATGTCCTCCTCCTCCTTCTCACTTGCCTCGTGACCAAGGCCGTCATCCTCCACGGGTGGATGTTCCTGCTCATCGGGATCCAGGATGAGTGGCACAGCTTTCTCCACTGCCATTTTGTGCAGCATGCAGCACACGAGGAAGATTTTGCAGACCTTCACCGGTGCATATGGGAGGGACCCGCCGGTCTTGTGGAGGCAACGGAATCGGCTCTTCAGGAGGCCAAACGTCCTCTCAATCACTCGCCTGGTCTGCCCATGGGCGTTGTTGTAACGGTGATCTGCAGCTGTTCTCGGGTTGCGGAGAGGCGTCATCAGCCATGGCATGTTGTTATTGCCAGTGTCCCAGTAAAGAAGTGGGTCAGGAGATGCCGTCACATACTAAGATACCGCTGAATTCTGGACAAACAGAGTCTACCCACCAACAAGACATGCTCGTTCGTTGTGCAGCTGCAGCATCATTTCTGGCACCTTGCTACGCCTCATGATGTAGGCATCGTGTGCTGACCCTGGAAAACGTGCACAGACATGGGAAATCACCATGTTAGCAAGACACACCACAAGGGCATTAATGGAGTCTTAATGTTTACGGTTACGAAAGGCTGCCTCCTGTGCCTGTGGTGGTACCAAAGCCACATGTGTCCCATCAATGGACCCAATTACAAGGGGCATCCCTCCCAGGGCATAGAACTCATCCTTGATACCGGTCAACTGCTCAGGAGTTGGAAAATGGATGAATTCATCCAGGTGCTCCAACATGGCTTCTTAAACATCATGCAGGACACGGCTGAACATGGTCTGGGACATGCCACCCACATCAGCTATGGTCAATTGAAACGTACCGGTGGCAAAGAAATGTAGGGCTGACATCACCTTCATCTTGGGGGTCAGCGCAGTCGGATAACTGTGTTGCGGTTGGAGGTGTGGTGCCAGCCTGTTTGCCAGGTCCACAATTAACTGTTGGGGGAAATCTGTAGCGGCGTATGCAGTCACGTTCCCTTATGGCAGCTAATTCTGGCATTGGTCGGGGGAGAGGCGGTGCCCTGCAGAAATTTGGAAGGAATAACGAAGATTGAGTACATTACTACACCAATGTCAATGAACTGAGCACATGTTCATCAGCTAATACACATATGCTACATACAGAGTCTGGTCTGTTCAATACATCCTGCACACGTATGCCAGCCAGGTGATACTCCTACCAAGAGCCAGCTACAAACGTGGATTGTCAAGGTCTACATGACATGCCATGAAAGTAGCTGTGGGCCAGTGTGAGTGAACAGCCAGACACATTACAGGAGTGACATACATCCACATATGTGCATTTGAAGGATCTTATCTCATACAGACAGCTGGCGGCAAGCTAGACGCACAGGTCACATGTCATTGAAAAAGGACAGACCACACACCTTGCCATGAAGGGGTACATGTCAAAACTGATCACACAGACATTGAGACTACGCAGATATGTCCTCAGCTCGCAAGTCCCTGTTCGATGCATACAGACACACGTTACGCGTGATTCCACATGTGGCCTGGTGTGCGTAATAGTGTGACATGGGCATCTACACACAGACACATGTTGGATGCAGCTACAGCAGATGCAGTTGACGGAACACCAACAGCAAGCTCATGGGAACACATGACACACACATGACATACTAACATCGTGGCACGCTGGTAGTTAGATGTCAGGTGTCATCATCCGTGTACCTGGCATCAGGGGACAGTTGCGGGTGTTGGTGACTGTGCCATGCCAGTGATGCAGTGCTTGACAAGTTTGTACTACATGCACACAGGTAAAAGGTGTGAAGGGGAAGTGTGCCACATAGTGCCCCATCACACATGACATGTGTACACAGGTCATCACACAACTATTGGGTTTAAACATGAGGAGACGTGTGCCACATCACTGCCTGACACACCTGGGCCCTACACATGAAGGACTGCACTGACAATGACTTGATGTCCATTCCTGTGCGAGTCTGACACCTCCATTCCTTTCCTGTGCGCCTCCTATCACCAGTGTAAGCTGTGAAATGCACCGTACACACGCTCTGAGGGCGTGTGTATGTCCGTATCACTATATAGGGGTTGGGCAGGAGTACGCGTGTGTGTACGGACCGTAACCACGTACGTGTACACACTGGTCCTATCCCTATGGTAGTGTTGCCGTAGGCGTACGCCATAGAGATACGGGCCGTACACGCGTGTGTAGGGGTCGTATCCCTATGGTAGTGTTGCCGTAGGCATACGCCATAGAGATACGGGCTGTGCACGCGTGTGTAGGGGTCGTATTCCTATGGTAGTGTTGCCGTAGGCGTACCCATAGAGATACGGGCCGTACACGTGTGTGTAGGGGTCGTATCCCTATGGTAGTGATGCCGTAGGCATACGCCATAGAGATACGGGCCGTACACGCGTGTGTAGGGGTCGTATCCCTATGGGAGTGTCGCCGTAGGCACACGCCATAGTGCTACGGGCCGTACTCACGCGGGTACGGCCCGTAGCACTATGGCGTACGCCTACGCAAACACTACCATAGTGCTACGGGCCATACACACGCGGATACGGCCCGTAGCACTATGGTAGTGTTGGCGTAGGCGTACGCCATAGTGCTACGGGCCGTACCCGCGTGTGTACGGCCCGTAGCACTATGGTAGTGTTGGCGTAGGCGTACGCCATAGTGCTACGGGCCGTACACACGCGGGTACGGGCCATATCACTAGAGTAGTGGTGCCATAGAGGTACGTGTGAAACGCACCGTACCTGTGTGGGGATTTGAAAATTACAATGGGTACACATAAGGGACAAGTATTAGGGCCTACATGCATGCTGGTTGTCATGGATACCCAGGATAAAGATCAAATTTTTCCATCATGTGGCCTGGAAAAAGCAGTTGGCCACATTATACATTGTTGCAAAGTGGTTGTTGACTTGACATGATGCTGCAAATTTGAAAAAATGCTAATGCTGTCACTGGTGTATGTTTAAAGGGATTGGAGGAAACGTAGGATGCAAATGAGTCTGACCAATCATTCTGTACTCCTGTTACTGAAATAGCCCAGCAAGGCAGATATAAGTCAGCCAGAACCCATGAGAGGGCACTTGCCTGCACAACCTTTGATTCAACACCACTGCTGCTGCTTGTGATTCCTCTGGCACCATGTTGCGGACTGTGGAGAGGGCCCAGCCATTCACACAGGAAGAGAATGAGGCGTTGCTGGATGTCATCCTCCCACAGTTCCCCAGCCTGTATGGTAGACCAGGGGTGCAGGTGAGTGCTGACTCCGCTACCTTTGACTGTGCCCCTTCTTTTTGTGACTGGCACTTCTGGCATTGTGTCCAGGTGTGACAGACATGAAATGTTGTTTAGAGTGGGTCCCGGGGGGGGGGGGGGGGGGAATGGTTCATGTCTGATGATGTGGTTCATGTGTGCACTCCTCACTTGCATTGTGCTTACTGTGACATTCACTGCATGTTGCACGACACATTCAGCATAGTTAATCCTCTTGGCCCTTCTTGTTCTATAGTCCTGAGGTGATTCAGTGTTCCCCCCCGTGTGACAGGTGACTGTACCCACAGATGTATGTGAGTTGAGTGGAGCTGTGGTGAGAGTGTCCAAATGATCTGGACATTGATGTGTGTGAATGTTCCTTGACATGTGGGTGAGTGTGTATGTGGAGTGTTGCACCACAGCTGCATGGAGGAGGCAACAGCTCTACCCATCTGATGTGAGAAGTGATCCGTGCTGTGTGTCTGACTTGCTGGCCTAGCCCCACGCCTGTGACACCCCCCAGGCAAGTGGCACATGTGCAGAGTGAGGTTTGTATCGGCTGTTGCCACTGGCAGGTGAATGATCTGTGCCTGTGTGTGTTTGTGTAGTCTGCTGATGTTGGGTCAGTGGCCTGGGGCATGTGACTGCTTGGAGGTGCTGGCTATCAGCTTTGTGTTGCTTGTGATGTACAGTGTGTGCCATGATCAGGGAGTGTGTCGCACCCCTCACGCCACCTGTGTTCTTCCAATGCCATGTAGTGCATTGGGCCTTACACAGAGGCCGATGTCCCTACGACAAAGGTGCTATTATTTTGCAGCATACTATGCCCTGTTCAACAAATCAAAGATGTTCAAATGTGTGTCTCTGTGACATGGAGCAGGTGTAGTGATCTATTCTCACTTTGGCATCCTCACAGGTAACCGCCTACGAGAAGGGGAGGATATGGAAGCGGGCCGTCAGGGCCGTGATCTCCGTGGAGGGTCGCAGTCGGCGTCGCAGTCGGCGCCTGGCACAGGTGAGGAAACGCTGGCAGGACATCCGGTGCTGGACCAGGAAGATCGCCCGGGTCCTGCTGGGGGACTCACCAGAAGGCAAGAACCGCGGGCGCCGGCGCCTGACCCACCAAATGAAGCGTGTCATGGCGGTGGTCTTCCCTGACATGGATAGGCGGTTACAGGCGAAGCAGCAGCAGCAAGGGGGTAAGGTACATGTGTGTTTGTTGTGTGTCACCAGCTTTGGGAAGTGCTCAGTCGCATGGATACACTGCCAGGGTTAATATGTGCATTGCATTTTCTGTTCCCCAAAGTCATCCGCTGCTGTTCTTCCTCCTTTCCCCTCCTTGACATGTGTTCCCTGGTCTGTGTGTAATCACTATTGCACATGGTCATCTAGGCTGGCAGTTAATCCAAGTGCACATTGCTGTCTGCATCATGTGGGGGTTGGGTCGGAGACATGTGTAGTTACCTTGCCTGTGCCCTGTCCTGTTCAGTCATTTGGGGGTCCATATCAGTTGGCACTGATGCTGAGTCTCAACATAGGAGTGTGAGTGTTCAAATGAACAGACTTGCAGCATGCATGACCGATGTTGTGGCCTCAGAATTGATGTGCATGAGTGGGAGATATGCATAGTGCCGGGACGGTTGCTCATGTTACAGTCAAATAATTCCAGGACCATGGAGCAGTGTGCCCACTACAGTACCCTAAGACACCCTTGCCTCGATATCATGTGTGTCATCCAACACTGTGCCCATTCTCAATGTGTTCAGCATAGTTTTGCCTCTGTGGCATTGTTCCCTGGCCTGATTTGTATTTATCTAAAGTGTGCTACATGTGCCCATTGTACAGGCTGACCCCATTTTGCTTCTGCATCCTCACACTGGCCAGTGCCTGTGTGTCTATGTACAACAATCTGTTGAGGTTTTTTGTCACAAATATGTGTTGGCAGCCTCACGAGGTGATGTGGAGTACATTTAGGATTTCGTGATGCACTTTTTAGTAAACCCGGATTGAGAGGTGTCACTTCTTGAACTGTCTCAATCACATTGTCTCAGGTATGGGGTGTTTTTGCGGGCAAGGACTACATGTCCAAACCTTATGACTCCTTGCCAGGTCTGACCAGTGTGTGATGATTGTCTGGACAGGCACTCAACCTGCAGTGACCCAGGCATGTTGTGCAGGGTGTCATGTTTGTGCTTTGCAGCATGTGCCACAAGTTAAAAAACATGTTTCCTGCTCATCCATTATTGGCACGGGTGTGTGCTCCAGATGCTATGTGGTTTGGTCTGTGTGTGCTGACATCTGTGTGGACATTCTTCGTTCACATCAGGGTGTCTCCTCAGTGCAGGTGTTCCTTATTCCAACACAATTTCAGGGCCATTTGCTAATGCATTGTCCTGTGTCTGGACATGTATGCCACTCCACATGACAGGTAGTGTGTCAGATGTGTTGCCAACTGTGTCATCATGGTACGGATGGCCATGTGACAGGTGGCATGTTTTAAGTTGTTATTCAAGAAGTCATGTACACTTGTCAACATGTCCCAATAGTTTATATGCTTCACTTTGATTTTTGTGAAGGACAATGATGTGCCTGCATGACAGATGTCTCCCAAGGGAGTGCACAAGTACCACTTTTACACTTTTGTGGAACACGCTGGCACAATTAGAACATGGGCACATTTCTGTCCAAAATTTGTTTAGGAATTATACATATCCATGTTCCCACAGTGTGTTAACATTTGGGTTAGTCCTTGGTTGTTGCTGATGCCAACTTACCGGTGTCAAGTCATCCCGACCACCGTGGTGCCATGTATATGTACTTCCTGATACCACATTTCTTCTTAACATTGGCTTCTTGGCATTGGGCGGCCAGCTCATACAATGACTGTATAAATGTAGTTTTGTGTGCACCTCCTTGTGTGACTTCTGATATTCATGCACATGTGTGTTCTGTTCCACAGGTGGGACATTCACACATTCCAAATATGTCAATTGTGTAAAGTTTTGTGCTTCCCAGTGGATCAGATAGTATTACTTTTGCTTTTCTACAGTACTCACAGGTCTGAGTGTGGGGACCCCTTCAGCATTGGCGTCTGTTATTTGGCATTGGGTGCACCAATACTATTTCGTTCTCAGTGACCAGGAGGTGGCATGCCGTCATGGTCTGCCTGTGCTCCACTGTTCACAGACACTAGCTTCTCTGTATAAGTGGATATCCAGTTATTTGCTGTGGTGTCCTGATTTTCATTATTTCAGGGGGCATGTTGGGTGAACCAACTGGGGTGTGCAGGGCTAACATATGTGCTGGGTATTCTAGATGTTCCTCATGATGCTTTTCATGATATGCACTGTGACCTATTTAGTTTGGACTCATGTGTCAGATGTACACAGGTGACTGATTATTTCCTGTCTCTTCACCTTGCCCACAGCATCATCAGGGGACACCGAGGGAGACACCTGCACGGACGTGGAGGAGGGATCCAGCACCAGTGCCACCACTCCTGGCGAGTCGGCAGCATCAAGTGGCACGGAGGGCGAGGGGAGTGCGGCGGAGGACCTGGGTAGTACCACCACCGACTACGACGCAGACGGGTCCGAGGCTGAACTCCCTGAGGGGGCGGAGGCTGCTCCAACAGCTGGCAGCAGCACTACAACTGTCACTGCCCCCTCCATTCCCATCACCGCCCTCCCAGTTGCTCCGGTCCCTTCTGTCCGTGTAGGGCAACAACGTGTCTCCTTCGTGCCAGGAACCGCACCCCCTGCCCCTGTCTCCCCTGCTGCCCTCACTGCCGAGTCTGTGGACATTCAGCGGCAGTTGCAGGTTGGGCAGACATCGATCCTGACTGTCCTCCATGGCCACACCAGACTGCTGACACAGATGGTGTCGTACATGGAAGGCATGTCATCAGCGATGTCTGACCAACGGATGTTGCTGAGGTCCATGGACTCGTCACTGACGGCAGCAGTGAGTGTCCTGCAGCGCTTGCTCCCCCCACCTACCCCTGCGCCATCCACACTTCCCACTCCCATTCCTGTCCCAAGCACACACACACCTTCCAAGGCAGGCACCACACCAGACACAGGCAGCACACCAACAGGGAAGGGCAAGCGCACACCTCCTGTCACGCACACTCAGGGGGAAGAAGGCACACCCACTGGGTCTAAGGCACAGAGGCAGACACGCAGCCACAGTCGGAGTCTGCATGCCTCACTCCCCAGTCCCTCCAATGTCACTCCCCTCTGCTCCCCTGCCCCACAGTCTGAGAAGGAGACCTACTTGGCTGTGCTGGGCCTCAGCCCCACTGTTTCACCTGCGCGCAAACGGGCAAGGCACTCCACGGGTAGGGGCGTTGAGTCCCCCCCCCCCCCGCTGTCCACCACCTCCCCCAGTAGCGCTGCAACCCATCCCTCCGACCCCCCCCCCTCCTTGGAGCCTGTGGTTCCTTCGGGTGCAGGGGAGACGCTGCAAGAGCTTGCGGACGTGTGCAGTGCAATACTGACCTCCACCTTTGGCGCTGCCCCACCCCTGTGGTGGAGTCATCCGTCCCTGCACCCCCACCACCTGCCCTACCCCCTCCTGTCCCTGCGGTGCCTGGTCCTTCCCCACATGATGCCCCCACCCCAGTCGATCAACCAGAGGTATATAATGTGCAGGCAAGCTAGGGGAGACGCGTGGCCATGTGTCCCCCCCCCCCCAGGACTTCGTGTCTGGACTGGCCTATGGCCTTTGTAAATAGTGTCCTTTTCTACTTTTTGTTTTCATGCTGAATAAAGCATTTTGTTTTTACTTTGCACACGATTGCTTTTCAGGTATTGATGTTGGTGCTGATGCTCCATGAGTTGGGGTGGTGATCATGTGTTGGGTATCTGGGAAATGTAGTAGTCTCCTGCTCATGGGGTGGACCCTGGTATCTGCGGGGCATCACAAGGTCTCTGCAATAATTCTTTGGTCGTGTATGCTCTTTGTGTTCTGAGACCTTGTCCCAAGGAGTGTTCCTTCCTCTGTGGCACCTGACATCTTCCCTGTAGGGAGTTGCACCATTGTTGTGCTGACCTGTGTCTACATTCCCTTGGTGGCTGATGGATCCCTTCAACTATGTCCATGCCTGCTCAGCAATGTGTCCGGCTGCATCGTCGGTGCCATCCTTGGTAGTCACTGTACTTGTGTATAGAGTATGTTGCCATGCCTCCATGGGGAAATGGTCCCTTTTCCGCACTGTGCATGTGTGTACTCCCAGCCTAGCACACATATGGTACTTGTTCTGCAGGGTATTTGGTCACCTGACTGACAATTGTGGGCATTGTATCTGTGGGAAGTCCACCCTATTCCTTCCATGGGAGACAACAACTTGGTGGTTGTGCCAGCACCTGTACATTCCTATCAGTCCTGGAATGTGCGTGACAGTGTGTGTTCCCTTTGGCTCTCTTAGTTTAGTGGGTTTCACATAACTATACAGTCTTGTGACATGATCTCAGTGTGTGTATTGTGCTGCATCTGCCAGGGGTGGGTATGCATGTGTCATTTGTCATCGCACCCACATGTGGTGTGTCATGCAGTGGGGGAAGACATCCATCCTCATGGGAGTGGGACATTGCTGTCAGTGATGTGTTGATATGGCACTCTCAACATAGTCGCACATTGGGGATGCGTTCATGGACCCATGGAGTTGTGGTCATCTGAGGATGATGCACCCACCCCTCATATGTCAGGCCACTGCTGGGAGTGATATGCACCCACCCCTCATATGTCTGGGCACTGCTGGGAGGCCTCTGCACCCACCCCTCATATGTCTGGGCACTGCTGGGAGTGATATGCACCCACCCCTCATATGTCTGGGCACTGCTGGGAGTGATATGCACCCACCCCTCATATGTCTGGGCACTGCTGGGAGGCCTCTGCACCCACCCCTCATATGTCTGGGCACTGCTGGGAGGCCTCTGCACCCACCCCTCATATGTCTGGGCACTGCTGGGAGTGATATGCACCCACCCCTCATATGTCTGGGCACTGCTGGGAGGCCTCTGCACCCTCCCCCATGTCTCTGTCCACTGCTGGGAGTCCTGGGCACCCACCCCCATGTCTCTGTCCACTGCTGGGAGTCCTCTGCAGACACCCACCCACCCCCCCCCCTTGGTGCAGTACACTGCTGTCCTGTGCATACACACACACACCAATATACTGCTTATATGCTGCACCAGGCCCTATGCCAACATTCGTGGCGTGTGTACGCCTTGTATCCATTCTGTACTGGTGCTGTAGGGGTACGGGTGGGACGGACCCTAACCCCGCATTCATAGGGTGTACGGGCCGTACCCACGCTCTGAGGGCGTGGGTACGGCACGTACCCCTCCATCACCACTCCAATGGTGGTACGGGCCGTACCCACGCTCTTGAGGGCGTGGGTACGGCGCATACCCCTCCATCACCACTCCAATGGTGGTACGGGCCGTACCCACGCACTGAGGGCGTGGGTACGGCGCGTACCCCTCCATCACCACTCCAATGGTGGTACGAGCTGTGGGGACGTGGGTTCGGCCCGTACCACCATTGGAGTGGTGATGGAGGTGTACGCGCCGTACTTACGCTGTGGGGGCGTGGGTACGGCCCGTACCAACATTGGAGTGGTGATGGAGGGGTACACGCCGTACTCACGCTCTGAGGGCGTGGGTATGGCGCGTACCCCTCCATCACCACAACAATGGTGCTACGGGATGTACCCACGCCCCCACAGCGTGGGTACGGCGCGTACACCTCCATCACCACTCCAATGGTGGTACGGGCCGTACCCACACCCCCACAGCATGGGTACGGTCCGTACCACCATTGTCGTGGTGACGGGTACGCGTCCACGTCCACTTCCGTACGTAGGGAGTGGTGGACACGCCCCCCGAAGTGACCAGTGCCAGGAGGTCATGTATGTACAGAACATATTTACAATTTCACTTGGGTGGGGGCTATGTTTCCTGCCCCTGCCCCCCCCCCTTTGCCCCTGTGTGTTGTTCTGACCTTCTGCGGCGTCTGCGTGGGTTTCTGTGCACCAGGTCGTAGGCTAGGAGGGCTGGGATAACACGTAGGATGGGGTCCATGGCTGTCCGTCACGTACCAGTGCTCCTTCTTCGCTTCGTCCTCAATTTCCTGGCAGTTTTTGGCTGCCGTAAAAAATGGTCCGTGCGGAGTGACGTAGGCACGAATCGTAGTTGCTGGTCCGTAAAACGCTGCCTGACTCCGTCCGGACGTCACGTACGCGATGTCCCGGATCGGAATTGTGGGTATTTTTTCGCCGCATGTACTTTTGTACGAATCGTACGGAAATGGTATTTCTGTACGATTCGTACTTGCTGGTTTGTAAGGAGGATTTCCCGGGTACGAGTCGTACGGAGAAAACGCTCCGTACGACCATTCGTACCCGGGTTTTACAGGATCGGAATCGGCACCTTAATGTACTTTCTGCAGAGCTCTACGTTTAAGTCACTTATTTTAATATTTTGTTAAGTAGTTTAGTGGGCTAATGATCTTCGTGCATGTTTACACTCTTAATAAAATCACCCAGTCATATTCTCACTTTAAATGGCTCCATGGAGCCTGCGAAGGCATACGTTATAACTCAATATTTTGATATTTGTAAGATTGTTAATATGGGTTTTAATGGGTAGTGATAAATACTTATTATGTGCCAAACAATTCAGTTTGTATTACCTGTTCTATAAACAATTATAAATAATGTACTTAAACACACACGTAATTAAATATATAGATCTGGGATTTTTACAGAGCATGCACGTAGATGGTATGTTTTAAACAGATACACAAGCGGAGAAAACAAACCAGAATTTCAATCAAAAATCTCAGCAACTTGTGAATTTACACTGCAAGGGATTTCTTTGTTTCTCTTTCTAGGCTGCTTGGTGTGGTGGCCAGGTATGATATCCCAGCTGTTCTGTGGTTGACCTCTAGCTGTTCACAGCCAGAAAGCCGCTTCAACTCTAAATTAATTAGATTGTCTGTGAAGTGAGGTTTCATGCAGCCAGCCATGCTGGAAAACAAAATGAGCCCTTTCCATATCCCCAGAGAAGCACACTGAATATGCGTGGGTGCTGCTGCTGGTGTCATGACACCACCTCGGCGCAGCACCAACATCAGCACAGCATCATATCAGCCTCAGTACAGCACCACCTCTGCATCAGTGCACCAATACCAGTGCAGCCCCACCTCAGCACCACCTCAGGCCCAACGGAGCCACACCTCAGCAGAAACTCCTCACCAACACAGTACATTCTGAGCACCAGCGCAGCACCATCATAACATCACTCAGTAGCAGCACAGCACCACCTGAACACCACCGCAGCACTACCTCCGCATCAGCACAGCACCACATCAGCCTCAGTACAGCACCACCTCTGCATCGGTGCACCAATACCAGTGCAGCCCCACCTCAGCACCAACGGAGCCCCACCTCAGCACCAACGGAACCACACCTCTGCAGAAACTCATCACCAACACAGTACCATCTGAGCATCAGCGCAGTACCATCATAACATCACTCAGTAGCAGCACAGCACCACCTGAGCACCACCGCAGCACTACCTCCGCATCAGCACAGCGCCACATCAGCACCAGTCAGTCACTCAGCACCACTTCAGCAGAACTACTGCAGCACCACCACTGCAGCACCACCGGAGCATCACCACAACACCAGCACAGCACCATCTCAGCATCACTCAGCCCCAGCGCAGCACCACCACCTCACTACCAGCGCAGCGCCACCTCCGCATCAGTGCAGCACCACCTCCGCATCAGCGCAGCACCAGCGCAGCATCACTCAGGATGACCACAGCATCACCCTGCACCAGCGCAGCATCTTCTCAACATCACCTCAGCATCCCCACAGCACCACTTCAGCATCAACACAGCACCATCTCAACATTAGTAAAACACCACCTCTGCATCAGTGCACCACCACCAGTGCATCACCAGCGCAGCCCCACCACAGCATCATTGCAGCACCATCTCAGCAGCAACTCAGCACCAATGCAGCACCACTTCAGCATTAGCGCAGCACCACTTCAGCACCAGTGCAGCATCTCCTCAGCACTAGTGCAGCACCAACTCAGCATCACTCAGCACCACCTTGTGCATCAGCACAGCACCACCACCTCAACATCAGAGCAGCATCATTCAGCATCACTTTAGCAGTGCCACTACCTGAGCATCACTCAGCAGTCCCTTTCCCATGCTGCTTGTAACGACGGGGGCTGAACCACCGAATCCCGTCTAATGGCCTTGTATAGGAGCGATATCAGTCTGCAGCCAGAGTCATAGGTAAAGATCAAATCTAGGTTATTTGTTGGCTGCGGAATGTCTGGATATTGAGGCCAGGTAATTTTCACTACGTCCCGGATCCCCCTGAATTGCAGGAAGTGACCCTGCCCAAGCGCAAAGCTCTCACAGGCTTGTTCGTACGTTAGGAACGTCTCATTTGGGTAGAGATCCGCAAGGACCTCACAACCTCCCTCCCTCCATGCCCGAAAGGACATATGGGCATTCATGTCTCTGAGTGGAGCCAGTATCCAAATGGATAGCTCTCTATGGAAGTGCGCGTGCTTCAACACCTTTTGTACAAATTGTTGCCAAATAGTCGCAGTGTGACGCACCAAGTAGGGGAAGTCCTCCCTCTCCTCAGCACTGCTGGGAGGGCCCCTGGGTCTACTCGGCCCTGCTAGGAGCCGCCTTTGCCAGTTGTCCCCTTCCTCGAACCAGTGAGCCGCAAAGTAGTATAAATCAAAGCGAGGGGCCTCTAGTCCGCCTTCTTCATGTCTACGAGTCAAAGTGGTGAGAGCTACTCTGCTACGCTGACCAGCCCACAGTAGCGAAATAAGAATTGCATTGAGCTGTTTAAAGATTTTATTGCAGAACTGGGCAAGGTGACTTCTGGAGTGCATATAGGCACCTTGGTAGGATCACCATTTTGGCCTCTGTGAGTCTTCCCATCAGGGACAACGGTAACGTGTTCCAGAATGTAACTGAGTGCCTGAGGACAGTCAGGACCCTATCCAGGTTTAGGGTTATTAACTGGGCGTTGTCCAGAGCAATCTGGATCCCTAGATACCGGAAGTGAGCTTGTTCCCACCTGAGTTCCAGGTCTGGAAGGCCTTCTAAAGGGCTGGCTGCCAGTCCCGCCAAGGGGAAGATCAACAATTTGTCTTGGTTGAGTCGCAGACCAGAGACCTCCCCAAAGACCTCCAGGTGATACAAAAGTTTGGGTACGGCCACTCGGGGGTATGTTTGGTAAAAAAGAGCATCATCCACGTACTGTGAAACAATATGGCTCATTTCTCCTACCCTGATACCCCACTGTGCCATCTCATCTCTTATCCGCACGGCCAAGGGCTCAATGGCTAGTGCGAAGAGGAGAGGTGACAGCGGGCACCCCTGACGGGTGCCTCGCCCTAGAGTCCATTCCCTGGAGCGGGCCCCTCCCAGTCTCACCCGCGACCTAGGCTCTGTTTACAGTATTTTGACCCAGCAGCAAAACTGAGGTCCAAACCCCACAGTTTGGAGACTCGTAGGAGGTATCCCCAGTCTGTCATGTTGAACGCTTTTGCTAGGTCTATCGACACGAAGACCATCTCCTCCTCACGTTATTTCACTTCCTGCATGACATGCGATAGGCAACTTAAGTTCATCACAGTGTTGCGGCCCGGGATAAAGTCGCATTGGTCGTCGTGCATGAGGCGTGGCATCTGAGGACCCAAGCGAGAAGGTAGGAGCTTGCATAGTATTTTCGCGTCCGTATTGATCATGGTGATTGGGTGATAGGAGGAGGGTTAGCACCTGTCCCCTCCTGGCTTCAAGACCTTGCCTATTTGCCCCTATCTCATGGTAGGGAGGTGGACTCTTGATATACCTTCAAGAGAGGGTGGGTCAGCGTGTCCACGTATGCCCTGTAAAATTTTGGGGGGGGGGTTCATCACCTCCTGGAGATTTAGAAGCCGGGAGCATTAGTAGGGCTGCCTGTATTTCATCTGTGGTGAGTGGGGCCTCGGGATCTTCTATGGCTTGTGCAGGGAGCTTCGTTAGATGCATGCTTTGTAGATATAAGCATAGGAATCCGGACATAATGTCGGGTCCGCAGACTAAACGGTCTGAAGATGGCTCTGCAGCTCTTGTAAGACAGCAGCTCTAGCGTGTACAACTGCTTCATTGGGGGCCCGTAGCGCCACTATTGGGGCCGGGCTTTGTTCTCTGCGGATGATCCAGGCTAGTAGGCGGCCCGACTTGTCTCCTTCCCTGTGTAGGCGTTGTCGGCACTGACCAAGTATATACTTGTCGAGCCTGCACCAAATGTCGCTAATGCGTGTCCGGATTCCCCATTCTCGGGCCGTGACATCGGGGTCAACCCGGTCCTGGGTCTGCTCTCTGGATAAGACCCCTTCCTCTATCCCTAATTCTCCGTGCAGTTGATGATGAACCCCATAGGTCAAGCAGGCCCCTCTTACCACTGCCTTCAAAGCCTCTCATTTTGTAGCTCTGGTCATGTCCGCCCCCTCCCAGTTAATTGTCATGTAGTTCTTCAATTCCCTCTCTATATGCTGCCTGCCAATTACTTCTTCCAGTATGTCCGAGTGCATACACCACACTCTTAGGAGGTGCTCGTGGTGACCCCAACAGACTGTACAAGCAACCGGAGAAAGGTCGGAAAGGAATCCAGCCTGATGGGTCACTTCCACATCTACATCAACGTCTGAGGTCAGAACTAGCAGGCACATGCATCAACCACAAAACCGGTAGATTCTCATTATCTGCCCCTTTGCGACCGGTATTTTTGCATTTGGGATGCATCATCCCAAATGCAAAAATCGCAATTTAAGGAATCTCAAAATAGCGATTCCTTAAATAGCGATTGCATTTAAGGAATCCCTAATTGAGATTCCTTAAATGCAATGCATTAAAGTTTAAAAAATAGCGATTTCGCTATTAGCGGGACAAATTACCATGAAGCTGGACTTCATGGTAATTTGCTAAAACTTAGAAAAATGCACTTATTTGCATTTTTCTAAGTTTCATGTTGCGCACACACATGCCCTTAGAGCATGTGTGTATGCAACATGTGTGCAGAGTTCAAATACATGGGTCCAATAGGGTGTCATTTTGACACCCTTGCACCCTAGAAATTGCGGGAGCAATTTGCGAGTACCTACTGGTACTCGCAAATTGCTCCCGCAATCTCCAATGCATTCCTATGGGCCTGGAGGTTCATAGGAATGAATGGGAAGCCATTCATTAATTGCGACTCGCAATTTGTGAGTCGCAATTAATGAATGTTAAGGAATCGCTATTTTAATAGCGATTCCTACATGCATAGGCTTTTGCGAGTCCTTAATTGCGATTCCTTAATATTCGCAATTAAGGACTCGCAAAAGCTTTTCTTGATGCATGTGCCTGTAGGACTCTATCGACCTTACTGAATGTGTTGTGCGTCGGAGAGAAGCATGTGTACAGCCTCTGAGTGGGGTGTCTAATCCTCCATATGTCCTGAACGCCTAGGTTCCCCATTAACTCTCTGAGTCTCTGTCATTCGGGGCTTCATACACCGGCGAGGGGGGTGACTATCCAACTCCGGATCCAGAACAGTTAAAATCCCCACCCAAAGAATCAGGGCGCCCAAATCTGACGTCTGCACCTCTTGAAGGGATTGGTAGAAGTCTGGTTTGTCCACATTTGGGGCATATATATGTAATATGACTGTCTCAGCCATCTATCTTAGCTCTCAGCAGTATGTATCTCCATGTAAGTCAGTGAAAACGGTGTCCCTGGTGCCACCCACACAAGTACACCCCGAGCATATGTAGAGTATGATGAGTGGAATATCTGTCCCCTCCACTTCCTCGCCAGCCTCTGGGCACTGGCGTCATCTAGGTGAGTTTTCTTGAGGCAAACCACGGATACGCGGTGCCTTCGCAGAAATGTGAAAACCCTATAGCGTTTCGTGCAAGTGCCAAGCCCCCATACATTCCAGTTCATAAACCATTGTCATGATAGTGTTCTGTGCCTATGCCCTTTGGCCCTGTACCTTACAGAGCCTGCCTCACCAATCCTTGCTGTAAAACACATATGTAACCATGTAACGTGAACAAATCCCAACGTCTCCCTCACCCTTCCACAGGCAAATGACCTGCAACAGTGCATACGGTTAAGCCCTCCCCGTGCTTCGGCCAGGACGTGCACAGCATCCCCTTCAGCCCAAACGGGGCCATGCAACTTCCCCAAAGAATATTGCCTCCTGGCCAAACCCGGCCAATAGTTCAAGATATTCCAACTTGGAGGCGCCTCAATGCGTGGGGCCTATGCGCCCAAGGGCTCTAGCCCACCAGTGCTTCTGTGAAATCCAATATCCCTATGTGGAATGCAAACGAACATAAGTTCTTCCCCTCCCAGGGAGGTCTGGGGCTTCCCTAGCTGCTCGTAGAATGCAGTCTCTATCTTGGTAGTTCAGGATTTTTACAATTATTGCCCTAGGGGGCGCCCCCTCCAGGGCTCTGTGCGCCCTCTCCACCACAAACATATTGGAGAGGCCTCTGGTGCAGAGTTTATCTCGTATCCAATGTTCCAAAAAGGATTCTGTTTTGCCCTCTTAGGCCCTCTCAAGTATTCGCAGGACCCTGATGTTGCTTCGGAGGGCACGACCCTCTGCCTCCTCAGCCCTGTGCTCCAGCACTCCCATAGAGTTAGACAACTGTGTCACCTGTAGTTTTAGCGAGGCTACCTCTCCTTTTACCTGTGTAATGTCCCCTTCAGCCACTGAGACTTTATCAGCCACTTTACGTAAATCCGCTCTCAGCAGGTTCACATAGATTGAGACCATTTCAATCTGCTTCTCCAGTGTGGTACGAGACCCCTGGATGGCCTCAAGGAACTCCCAGCGGGAGTGTTTGCCAGTTGTCGCTTTCACCCTGGGACCTGTGTGTGATGCGCTGGGTGGTATATTGGGTGATAGTGTTGGGAGCGGGGGTGCGGGCCAACTTATCCTTGCCCATTGCTGCGTCGGTAGCCCTGCCCCAGAACACACAATGTTCAGTCGGTAGCGCCGGACCAGTCCCAGACGCCCCCACCAGGAGTCTGCCTCAACTGTGGGGTCGAGAGCACCTACCCCCTGGATATCCGGGGTAAAAATCACTCACCATCCCGGCCTGGGATCCCCACTCGCATCTCTCCTGTCAGCGTGCAATCCTCGCCACTGTTCTCTCGGTCGCGCCTGCGGAGGCCTCGCCCTCCCATTGCCAAGCCAGCAAAGATGTGGGGAACAGCAGCAGGTTCTTCCCCTCTAGTACCTTCCTGCTCCTTCGCTAGTAGGCACCAGGGGCAGGGACTCACGGGAGTGTGAGAGTCCAGATGGGGCCTATCGTAGTAGGGAGGCCTCCCAGAATCCAGGACATTCGCCCAGCAGTCTCCGGCCGGGCCGCAGCAGGCGCACCCACAAAGGACCCCTCAGGATCCCCATGTCTCTGTCAATTGTTGCACTGGCTCACCTCCATAGACTGCATGGGGCTGCCCCCGCCGCGCGTCTCCTCTTCACTTTGGCTGCCAGGGCCCAAGCCCCCAGGGTGAATGGTGGGCCCTCCCCGCCCAGGAGCCTATGCTTCCGTCTCCGTCTCCGTCTCCGCTCGCACTGCCGAGCCGCCCCAGGTCTGGACCGCCAACTCAGTCTGGGCCGGCGGGCAGCGGACACAGCCGTCAGATCCTCAGCTCCGCCTCATGTCCCATGGCAACCCCAATCCAACCGGACTGCAGCACTGCCAGAGGCCGGCAGGCCGCAGTCCACCAGGCACCTCATCAAGCCAGTCCGGCACCTATCGAAGCACCCCAGCTTTCGAACCGCCACCTCTCCCCGTCCCAGGCCTCACCTCCGGATCGCAGGCCCTGAGCACCACCAGGATCCCGCCTGGCAGGGGGCGCCGCCAGCTGCCACCTCAGGGACTCCGGGATACTCCGGTGCAGCAGCCCCTCCCCCTAGGGGAGCACTCCCAGCGCATATGGGGGCACCACAGGAACCAGACCCGCTGGCCGCTGTAGGTCGCAACTGGGTGACAGGTGGAGAAGTGTAACTCACTTGTTAGAGGAGGCATACCCTGAAGCAGAGGTCAGACCCGGGACCAGGGTTCGATTCCCGACGCGGCAGGGTCTGGAGCCCAATTGTCCACGGACTCGATAATTCTCGCTTCGGTGCCTACTCTAAGCACGGGTTCACACTATGCAGCTCTGGGCAACAAGCTTGCTTAATCTCCACAACGGCCCCCCGCGGCGGGATGCCTGGCTTTCACCTTGGGGATGCCCAGTACGGGTTATCTCACAGGGAAAAACCAGGACGGGTTCCCAATGCAAGCGCCGAGATGCCCAAGGGTAATTTGAGCGCTATATAAGACCGCACATACATACATACATACATACATACAGGCAAGATGCGCAGGCCTCTCCCCAGGAAAGACTCGGTCCTCCAGCAGTTCAGATTTTCCTCCTTCACCAGTCGAGGCCCCCAGGTAAGGGGGCACCGGAGGGAGGCGAATGACACTTCAGCGCACCTAATTGCAGGATCGTAGCAGGATTCTCTGGCAAGCCTGCCGGGAGTCATGAGAGCTCACGTCCTGTCGGCCATGTTGCTTGACCACACCCCCACATGCAACCCACTTTAGTGTAGGGCCCAGCGTCCATAAAAGAGGAAACGTTTCCTAAGTTTAAATGGGCGCTATGGATTGCTGCAGAGTAAAGAGGTGTAGAGTGCAGTGGTGTAGAGCGGTGTGCTGAACAGAGTAGAGTGCAGTAGTGCAGAGTAGAGTGGTGTAGACTGCAGTGGCATCAAGTGCAGTGGTGCAGAGTAGAGTGCAGTGAAGAAGAGTGATGCAGAGTAAAGTTCAATGGCTTAGAGTAGAGTGGCGGAGAAAGCAGTTTCATAGAGTGCAGTAGCAAAGAGTGGAGTGGTGCAGAGTACACTGGAGTGTTGTAGAGTCCAGTGGCATAGAGTGCAGTGGTGAGTAGCGTATATGGGCGTAGAGTGTAGTGATGTGGAGTGCATAGAGTAGGGGGCCTTATAGTAGAGTGCCGTAGGATGTAGTGGCATACAGTGCTGTGGCATAGAGTGCAGTGTAATAGAGTGCAGTAGTGAAGAGTAAAGTATAGTGGCGCAGGGGGCAGTGGCGTGGCATAGAGTAGTGCCTTATAGTAGAGTGGTGTAGAGTGCAGTGTAGATTTCAGTGGCATAGATTGCTATGGCATAGAGTGGAGTGTTGCAGAGAAGAGAGCAGTGGCCTAGAGGACTGCATTCAGAAGCCGATGTCCAAGCCTTAGTTCAAGTTCTACGGGATCCTTAATCTGTGAAGAGAAGCCACTCTTATGGGTTTTGCCAATTTTTAACTGAGGCACTGCACTTATTCTGGGGAAGTAGAAGAACTCAGCAGAAACAATATTTTACTTGGTAAATGTTAGAAATTGGGGTCTCTAGTTGGCAATGGCTGGCCACTGTCCAAGTAGGGACCCTTCTTCCAAGTCAGAGTAAGCAAACTACACCCTTTGATAACCCCTGCTCAACCCTGTGGTAACGTAGCACGAGCAGCTAGGCTTATCTCAGAGGCAGTGTGTGAAGCATTTATGACCATACACCATAACACAGTGAAGAACACTACAAAGGGACGCCACACAAGTAGTTATAAAAAATAAGTATCTTTATATATAGATTTAACACGAGCAATAACAGTAAAAATCCACAATACTAGAAAATAGGGTTACTCTTGAAAGGCTGCAAAAATAGTTCAAAATGAGCAAAGAGGAGTTCAGTTCAAGGCAGTGGTCTCTGCGAACCTTTTACTCACAAGATACCTGGATTCTGTAGCAAAGCAAAAAAAATGTCGCAAAGGAGTTGTAGCGATGATTTTCCTTGCGCTAACCAGCGATGCGTTGAATCCTTGCCGCAAGGGAGGATGATGCGCTGATTTGTGTGCAGGACAAAGCGACAAACTTCTACACGCTAAGCCGGCGATGCGATGAAATCCTTGCCGCGAAGGGAGGATGATGCGCCGAGCCTGTTGTGTGTGCGATCTTGTTGCGATGAAAAGAAATGGCGCTCCGCGAGGGAGCGGCGATCTTGATGCGATGAAAATGGCGAACGATCGGCGTCCGCGCTGCGATGTCGTGAAGCGATGAACTCGATGCCATGATCTTGGGTTAGCGAGCGCTTTGAGGCCCGCAAACATGTGATGCGATAATCTTCGGGTTAGCGAGCATTTGGCAGCCTGCAGACAGGCGATGCGATGATCTCCGTTAGCGAGCACTCAGCGGCAGCAGCGCGATGATTTTCCTTACGCTCTTCAGCTGCGGCGGCTCGCTAACGGGCGTTCGCGACGATTTTCAGCACTCTCTTCTCCACAGTAGAACTAGAGGCCTTGAAACTCACAGGAGCCTCACCTGCAGATAGAAATCCTCGCTGGGAGGAAACAGAAGGCTGGTGGTGTAGTCTGATGTGCCTGAGACTCCAGCAGGAGGCTAGCTCTCTTCTAGCCCTTGGGTGATTGCTGTAGCAAAAATAAAAGTCCTTTTCCTCTTCTTCCAAGTCCAGTAGTAACCACTGCAGGCCAGTCCAAGAAACAGCACACAAGCACAAGGACAGTCCTCTCCTGCAGATTCCTTCAGTTACACGGACAGAGGTTCTTCTTGTTGTCCAGGAGCAATACAAATTGTAGGGGTTTGGGCACAGATAATTATACCCCAAAAGTCTTTGTTCTCAGGAGCTACAAGTCACTGAACCCAGCCAGAACCAGTTCTGCCCAGTCCTGGAGCACTTTGTTTACCAGGCTGCATCCTTCCTTTCAAAGAGAGGGGGTCTGCCATCAGACGCACAGTGGGAGGTGGAGCCAGCATTCACCTTGCCAGGCACAGCCCTATTCAGGTCCAGGAGCTACCTCTCCCCATACTCCAATGCAGATCTCTCTATTCAACCCAGGTCTGACTCAGCCTGCCCTGACCCTCCAAACAGCCAATACACATAATAGCAGAGCACACTGGAAGGCTTAGGCAAGAAAATACCTTCTTCCTAAAAGTGGCATTTTCAAACACAGAATAATAAAATAAACTTCGCTAAAATATGTATTTTAATATTCTGAGCTCAGGCATACTAAATTCGTTTTTCTACCATTTTCTGTGGGTCAGTTAGGACTATAGAATGTAATAGCCAAACCTCCCATTCTGGCCTATGGAGAACAGGTAGCCTTACAGTAGTGATAAACGAAATTGGGTGTAATTCACTACCAGGACATGCTACACACATCAGAGCAAATCCTACCTTACACATACAATGCACCCTACCATAGGGGTGGCTTACATGATGCCAAGGGAAGGTTCAGGGGCTGGGAAGTGGGTGCACTTCACAGCCAAGATGGCAGTTCTAAACTGCACACAGACACTGCAGTGGCAGGACTGAGACACACTTTACAAGCTGCTTCTGTGGGTGGCGCAAACAAGCGCTGCAGGCCCACCAGCAGCATTTGGTTTACCAGCCCTGGGCACACACCGGCCACGCTATTAGGGACTAACAAGTAAACCAAATAAGCCAATCATGGATATACCAATTCACATGTCATCTTTACACTGGGAGCATTCGCGCTGTGGCACTGAATGGCAGTGGCACAGCGCCCAGAGCATCTATTACCAGCAAAAACAGAGGAGACAACAGCGAAAAATGAAAGGGAGACCCACGCCAATGGTGCCGGGTCTAACAGTAAATGATACGTGTGAGACAAGAAATAATGTTGCAAGGTTCTTATTTGAAAGGCACACAGAATCACAGTCACACTTTAGAGTACAAGGATATGCGCATTATGTGCCACAATGACAGACCTATTTGCTATCATAGATGGGCTGATTTCCGTACATTGTTGGGCAGGGGCTAGGATGGAAAATAAGGAACATGGGAGGGGGGGCAGGTGGGAGTGAATAAAAGCCACATAGAGGGGCATATGGATGATGGACTGAAAACACAAGCACTCATATGGAGTGCTTGACCCTCCCTCCCCCACCCAAAAAAAAAATGAAGCTCCAAAAACAGCAGCAGTGAAAGGACTCAAGTACTTGGTCCATGCTCCGGGGATGGACAAAACACAATAAGAGGACATGACACACACACCATGACAAACAGGAACTAATCAATGGTAATCAATTGGCATGGTGAAAGACCCCTGTATGTAAACAAAATGTCTTGTAGACCCAGCACATGCACTGTCTAAACGAAACCTAAAAATTATTCTTAGAACTACTCAATAAACGGGGGTCTTGGGTTTACAATAGATTTCTCTCAAGTATCTGCCTTAGTTAAAACTAGCATTTGCAATGCAATAGGTCTCGCATTTACGCAAGTTTAAGCTATTGGCATTGTAAATGAAAATGCCTTTTTTTTAAACATAAATAAAAGGCATTGTCATTTACAATGCCAATAGCTTAAACTCGCGTTAATGCGAGACCTATTGCATTGCAAATGCTTGTTTTAAAAGGCCTCAATATTTGAAAATTACATCCTCCCACTTGCAAACAGGAACTTAGTTTCCATATATTTAGCCCCCCCCCCTTCAAAGAACTTGTTTGCTCGCACCGGGTAAAATGCCAAATCGGTGGTGGAATGTAACAAACACGTAAAACATATGTAACATACATGCATCTTTTGTTCATATGAGTTAGGGCCTACATCATCTTCATTGGCTTTTGGCTAGATGTGCGCTATAGAAATATTACATACACACAAACATACCTACAGACATGCCTACATACATACATACACATATACAGACATACATACAGACATACCTGCATACAGACAGACATACCTGCATACACACGCAAAAACCAGTAGATAGGGTTGTCCCATAGAGGTAGAGCTGGTTTTGATAGCTGGGTGGTCAGGGTTCCTATTGTAAACAGGGGCCTGAAGATTGAAGGCTTGAATTTTGTAACTCAGTCAGCCTTTCATTCTTTTAGGGCATCAAAATGAGCACCGCTGAGGGCTGCGAGTGGCGCAGTAATCCCAATGTTACTGTTCATGAGAGATACCGTCTGCATTGAGATTGCCACTCATGGGGAGATATCACGACTTGACGTTGAGAGGTTTATCTGCGAAAAGAATCGAAAACGTCCGTGTGAAAAAACAGCTGAGAAACATACGGGAATCGGGCGGGCTAGTTTCGTAATATTCTGAATTCCCACAACAAAGTAATAATTATACCGAGGGTTTTGGTCCTTCCAGGCGCTAGAATGTACACTAAACTCTCGTATCACCAGTAAGCCGTCCCGAGTTGGAAAACGCCTTTTAACATTGCCATTAAACTGCAAGAGTCTGCTAACAAGAGGTAGTAATGACTAGTAAAGCAAAGCCGGCACGATACGGACATCCGCGCCTTTCTGCCCAGTGAAGACACGGACAGTGTCCTCCTTTCTGTGCTGGCAGCTGCCCCCCCCCCCCTTCTTTCTATTATTCCCTCTCTTTCTGTCTTGCTCCTCACTTACTGAAAAACGTGACTTGAAGAAACGGTTCACAACCTCTCTTTCCTTCTTTCATTTAGTTACTTCCCTGTGAAATGGATCCAAAAAAGAACAAGCTGTCTCTGTGGAGCCGACGGGGGGGCGGAAAGTGAAAGCATGCAATGCGTTTGTGAGCGTGGTGGGAGCCAGAGACGAGACGCCATGTGGGCGTGCCGGTGGGAGTGTGTGAAGCCGAGGAGACACTATGTGCGTGCACATCGGATGTCCGTGCGCGCACATGGTTTGTCTCCCTTCGCTAGGAAAAGCCACAACAATAGAGTCTCGCCAAGGCGAGACCTAAAGAATGAGAGGCGATTTTTGGCCCTCCTCCTGTGTAGGTTGCAGTCTCCGGCATCTTAAATGACAGAGCACTTCAAAGAGAGAGAGGAGAGAGAGGAGAGGAGAAGAGAGGAGAGGAGAGGAGAGGAGAGGAGAGAGAAGAGAGAGAAGAGAGGGAAGACAGGGAAGGAGAGGGAAGGAGAGGGAGAGAGAGGGAGAGACAGAGCGAGAGACAGAGAGAGAGAGCGAGAGAGAGAGCTCCTTTATTTGTTTGTTTTTTTATAACCTTAAAGTGCCGTGCATAAAATATTTCATTTGTCATTTTCTAAAAATATATGCTGCTTACAAAACTTAGAATTTTTGCCAGACCCGTAAAATATTTTACATTTACCTCAATATGTTTATCCTTAATATAAAATCACGCAATACTTGTTTCTAATTGATTATTTCCTTTGTAGTTCATAAAAACTGTCCCATTATGTAGCTCGTTGCTGTTGTAAGTCCACTTTTTGGAGGAGATTACTTATTCGTGTGAGGAATTTTACCCCTCGACAGATCAATATATTGGATGAGCCCTCCATCCAGCAGATGACGGCTTGTGAAGGACTCTTCATCTCCCGAGAGGCCTCTGTAACAGACCTCTTTTGATTGTCATTCTAAAACTTAGGGAGGCTTGGAGTAGCAACTCTGTAAAGCAACAATGGCAGTCAAGCAAGCTAAGGTAGTATATGCCAGTGACTAGCAAGTCTAGAGTATTCTGAAGACAATTACAGCCTTCATACGAATTGTGGTGAACAATAAATGTGATGTTTGTCCCAATAATACCATCAAAGCTAAAGCTGAAGCATCCTGTGCTGATCCTAATGCGCAACCTTTTTGTTGTTTGTTTGATATATTCTGCTGTTTATGATGGCATAAATGGGGTGGTGCATGGATCAAAATCACAAACAGATCTTATCGGAAATAACTGCCAATTTTTTTGTTTTTTAATAATTGCATTTATTAATTTTTAAATTCTCTTTATTAATTTTGCAAGCACAAAGAAAAAAAAGTGAGCAAACCAAGGCATTAGTCTGACTAGTACAGCCTTATCATTTTCATCTCTATGGTCCCTGTAGTTGATTCACACTAGAATTCTCAAATCCCAAACAGATGTATCCCCTTCTGTCTCTGTAACATGTTATTGTTAGAGTATCCGGGAGGAAAGGGGCCCGTAGCCATCTGCTACACCTCCTGCCTCCCCAGCTTCTTCATCTGGGCTTGGGGTCTGTTCTCTATCAGAGAATCAAAGTGTCCCAGTCCTTCATATATCCTATTGTTTCCCCCTTTTCGAATTGAAATATTTAGTCCACAGATTTTTGTACATTTAAGTTGATATTCTCTACTTCCATTGACCACTCTTTCCTTCCCAATATGCTCGTCCAAACACCATTCACATGCTTTGGCTCTCTTGTCTACCATCAAGCAAAAGATTTATTGAATTTATAAGGCATATTTTACAATTTCTGTGGATATTCTGGAAGAAAAATGAACCTGTTAAATATATTCTCACTGACAATTGCGATTTATATAGTTGTAAGTATGGGTAAGTGTTGATGATAAAAAATGTATAAATGCATAATTGAAAAAATTAAGAAACAACTGGTTCAAGCAGTTGATTTTGGACTAGGGCTGGTGTCCATTAAAGCAGAGAGTAACACGCTACCAAACTAATAATATGAAAGCTAGTGTATTTCTTTCAAGATAAGTAAGTATTCATTCCTGGTATTCATTTCAGTAAATTTTCGAGAAAATTGATGAATTTGTGATATTTGGTCCGAAACCACAAATGCAAAAAAATGCACATTTAAGCTGCGATATGCTTATGCTGGAGATTGGTCTCCATGCTCCCATATATTGTGCGATGCAAATATAGTGTGAGGATATAGATGCGTCTACAGATCACAACTGCTGAATTATACCGAAAATAATGCTTTTATAAGTTCTAGTTTAAGTGGTGTACATGGAGAGGTGTAGATGCCCTAATATAGACTGTATATAAACTATGGGTTGGGCATGGCTGCCACCTACTAGAATTAATAGTTCATGCATAAGATACCATAAGTGCTTAATTTGTAAAAGAATAAGTGCCCGGGCCCAAAGGTGCTGAATACCAAGGCTGCCCAGACATGGTTCCACCACAAAGCTGTTCCATCCACCACCATGTCCGTTGCATTAGCACTTTTGATCTTGTTATCTTGTACGTGTTTTTTTACTTCTTAAGTGGCCTGCTGTTTATATTTTAAGGGTTTTACTCTATAAAGCTATTCATATCTCAATGCTTTTTTTGCAGTAATAAACATCTTCACTTGGTCATACAACACACTTTTGTCGTGGGCCGCCAAACTTTTTGTGGCCCATCGTAAGCTAAAGATTAAGGATTACCTATCATAGGAATAGATGAAAAACTGATTTATTGATGTCTGACCTATACAAATATTGTTTCCTGTGTCTCATAATTGATATTTTCCAGTGTTATAAATTGTATTTTGTATGAGTTTATGTGATACTTTCGGTGTACCTGTAGTACTGTTTCAAATTCTTACAACCTTTACATAATATTAGATTTCTTTGTTTTTTCCTTCAGCTTCCAGACCAACCAGTTGCATTATCTTCTTCCAACCTAAGACAGCTAAGGTAAAAATAAGAAAAATCTTTTTTTCGCCTTTTTTTATAAAATCCCGTGGATCTATGCGGGTGTAATTTGCTTTTGTCAAACCGTTTACAGCAGCCTCAGTTTCTTCTAACAAAAAGCTGTGTTTGACTGCATGCTCCTCAGATGCTTAGTTTTTAGGTTATTTTGTGAGGGAGGAAATCTTTTTTTCCCTTGATATATGCACGAGTTATGGTAAACTTAGAAACGGACGAAGGCATGCCACTCAGTTGTGGATGCAAGATCAGTTTGCAAAGTCAACACATGAAAATAACGCCCCACACTGTACATGTGAGGATTTGGTACGAATATTCATTTAGGTATCAAAAACCCATGGCTTTCTTCTGGATCAGGCAAGAATTTGGGCAACCCCTGTGCCTTTTAATACAAAAGAAGGAGACTCCGACAAGCAGTGACGTACAGCCAGTACCCGAGGCTGACCATGCTCAAGATTCCATTTCGGCGACCTACTCTGGTGGTTTCTCAGATATCCCTCATGAAACTGAAGTGGAGTGATCTTGGGGTCCCTTGCACAGAGCAGACAACATAAATTTGATATGGGACAGTGTGACAATGTATGCTTTTTGACATCAATTAATGGGAACGTTTTTGAAGAGAAGGGTCAGGCAAGCCTCGAAGTGTACTCGAAATGCTTGCTGGACTAATTCTTTAGAAAAAGTTATTCAAAAAACATTTAAAAGCTTTTCACAGTAAACATTTCATATAGTACTTCCTTCAACCCAGCATCAAGTTATACTTTTGCAAGATATTCATCGTCCAGTACAGTAAGTTAGTTGCTTTACTATTCTAAAACTGTAACCCGAGAATTGACAAAAATGGACATTCCAATAAAAAGTGCAACATTATTTCAAGTGAGGCACATGAACCACAGCGACACAAATGATTTTCATTCTTTACGCCTCTCCATAAATCCTAATCCTTTCGGATGGGCGATTCAAATACTTAAATATATAATAAGCTTTGTTGTGGTACTGTTGAATATATACACAGGTTGTAGCAGCTGAGAAAATGGGCATCCAAGAAACTGTTGGTGACAGCTCTTTGGATGACCGAGCCTGTGAGACTGTCCTTGCTCCATTTTCCGTGATGTATTCTACACAGGGCACCCTGAAAATGATACAAGCTACACAAGAAACAAGGTGTTAGCTTGAGGGTCATGCTTGGCAGCTGTTGTCTGAAATATTCATCTGTATTGCAATTGGACATGTGATCTGGTAATTCAGGCAAAGTAACCCAACATAGTCTGTTCATCTGTGATTTGTAAACGGTCTCTACCACTCAAGGTGCTACATAAAATCTAATAAAGATAATTTAAGAGATGAGGTGAACATGTGGTATCAAATGTTTGCCACACACTAATGCTTTATACATTGACGAATCGCGCTGCAGCGGTAAAATACTGCCAAATTGCACTGTTTTAGAGAAATTTACATATTTGAGTAGTTGTTTTGTGCACTAGCATCAACCATTTATCAAAGAACCCTTCTGTGGGGGACATTCTTCCAGGAAAGTAGAGCACTTGAAAGTGTGATATTCCCCACTCAATGAGCTATTACTGAAAATGTGCTCATATTTTCTGCTGGTGATAGCGCCCGAGAAGAGCTTTGTGGACATTTCATCTGGCAGCAGTCTGCCACATGATCACCAACTTTTTATCATGTCATTGATGTAGCCAAAACCTTAGGTATGAGAAGACGCCTTCTCTCTTCCACATGAGAGACTGGTGTAATTTTCAAAAGATCTCAATATTCCTGGTGTGAAGGTGAGGAGCGGAAGAATGGCATTAATAAAGAGTTTTTATACTAAACACCATTCTGTAGATTTTTTTTTTTTGTATTCAAGTATTGTTAACCAATCGGAGTTCATATTCATTTTGTTGACTTTAGAAGGATGAAAGAGCGAGTTGATTTGGCATGCAGACTGCTTATTGACCTAAACAGTATGTGCTTTACCCACTGAGCTTTATTAAAACACATATGCAGAGTGTGTGGTAAAATACAGGCTCACAAAAACAAACTTGAATAAAATTGGTACTTGATATTGTACACATCCCTGCAAAGGGGAACTCATAAACTACTGCCTTACTTTAAATTTATTTACTGAAATACTGTGTCTGCATTGTTGATCACTTCCAAACAACTTGCTAGTGATACTGTTGTTGAATTTTACTGTGCCCAATACAAGATTGGTGTAATTATTATCATAAAGTGATACTTCAGGATTCCCCCGTGATGACACAGAATAAACTTCACATTAACGTCCAAGAGGAAGATTATAATACACAACTGGAATGATCAGAAAAACCTAGATGTACTTTTATTTGCAAAACCTGCGTAGATTTGTCTGTGCAACGCTGTACATGGGGGAGTGAGGGGGGTGTGTGTACGTGTTATACATGTATGTTACACAGTAGTGGTCGCCACTGTGTAGCTATGGTTAGGTTACAGTTTTCTATAGGAAGAGTGTTTTAAGTTTAACTGATAACTTTGTCACTCTTTGACAAAATTTCACACAACAGCAAAAAATAGTTCATCCATGTCTGCACCTTTATTGACATTTTCACGCTGATCTGTTAAGCCGGGGCAAGAAAATGGGCTGCCTCTGTCCCAAAAAGTGTGATTTTCTATGTTATTTCCCATAGGAAACTTTGTTCTCTGGTACAGGAAAAAAAGTGGCTCAATGAGAATTACCCAACATTTGGCAAAATGTTATAACTTTACTCAGAAATTGCAATTTTTGTGATATGTTGTAAATCCATTCAGCCATGTTAGCATTAAAGAGGGTCTCGGGTTGGGCATAAAGGGGTTAAAAAGTTAGGTTTTTCTGCACTGTTACATTGTTGGTGTCCAGATCTGCTCTCATTGGCCAATTTTTATTCATTGGTTACAGCATGAACATAGAATATGTTGTAGTAGCCATTACAGGACCGAGGGGCATGCTCTCTGTGTCTTGAAAATAAGTGTCATGCACTGAAAAAACACAACGGTTAAAGTGCCTTTATATTTCAGTGTTGAACTGAGACACAAACTAACGTTTAAAAAAAAACAAATCCCTGAAATACACCAGTTATAGTTTAGTGAACTAAATTTCACACAACAGCAAAAAATAGTTCATCCATGTCTGCACCTTTATTGACATTTTCACGCTGATCTGTCAAGCCGGGGCAAGAAAATGGGCTGCCTCTGTCCCAAAAAGTGTGATTTTCTATGTTATTTCCCATAGGAAACTTTGTTCTCTGGTACAGGAAAAAAAGTGGCTCAATGAGAATTACCCAACATTTGGCAAAATGTTATAACTTTACTCAGAAATTGCAATTTTTGTGATATGTTGTAAATCCATTCAGCCATGTTAGCATTAAAGAGGGTCTCGGGTTGGGCATAAAGGGGTTAAAAAGTTAGGTATTTCTGCACTGTTACATTGTTGGTGTCCAGATCTGCTCTGATTGGCCAATTTTTATTCATTGGTTACAGCATGAACATAGAATATGTTGTAGTAGCCATTACAGGACCGAGGGGCATGCTCTCTGTGTCTTGAAAATAAGTGTTATGCACTGAAAAAACACAACGGTTAAAGTGCCTTTATATTTCAGTGTTGAACTGAGACACAAACTAACGTTTAAAAAAAACAAATCCCTGAAATACACCAGTTATAGTTTAGTGAACTAACTATAACTTCTTCATTGCTTATGACTTCTCATATTACATCACTCATGACATATTAAATTACATTATTGCGGACATACAACGCACATGACATCTCAGGATTTGGACTTAATGCCTATGCATCTCCTAGGCCCTGCACCCAACCCACTGCTAGTATCAAACCTCTACTGCACATGATCTTCATCCATGTGTAGTACAAGTTTGACAGCGGGCTAAGCCAGTGGCCAGGGTCTGCACTTACCCTTCCACAGTCTGCCACCCCCACCATGCATTGACTTTGGACAGACACTGTGGAAGTTGTCTGTAAGGCCTGGTGTCACGCCAAACTGTGCCCCCAACATACAGTGGGGTTGCTTATGTTGTGGTAAAATAGTTGCATTCCAGAAGGCCCAAATAGTCCTTTAATTCTCCTTTGTTGAGCTAAAAAAAAAGTGCTTTTGAGATGGTCTAGTAAAAAAGCATGTTCACAGCAATGCTAAAACCTGCAAGGTTGCAGCAGCAAGCGTACGTAAAAATATTACAATTAACGTACATATTTGAAATTTCCAATAATCAAGCTGATCACCAAAGAGAGTCTGTAACATTGGACTTGACGTATGGTTTGGATTTATTTATTTGTAAGCCCCACAGTTCTGCTGTTCAGAATTATGGTGCTCTGTCTTTGCATGGACATCTTAGCAATTAACGAATATTATTTCCTTATTATTATTTTTTTAAATAAACGTTTGGGAAGAATAAAACGTAAAACTGCAAAAAAGCACAGAAAAACATTTTTAACGTGTTTCAGAAGGCCGGTGAATTTTGTTTCTCACGAGTGGTTGATGGCATGATGTGCTTTCGGTTTCTTTTGGGGCTCGCCTGCTCTCTGTACCTGTGTCTGGAGGCGTAGAAGACTTCACCCAGGGCCCATACACTTTAGCCGTCTAAGGGAAGAGAGACAGGACGCAGCCAAGTCCTGTGATAGCGTGCACCTTTCCCCAAACTTAGGGCCTTATGTAGGTGGCCTGGCATTTACCACTTCATAAATACCGAATCATACCGATTCGGTATTTATGAAGTGGTAAATGCTATGTAGGTAATTAGTCGGTAAATATTACCGAATCGGAAAAATTCGGTAATTACCGAATCGGTATTTACCGATTCGGTAATGAGGCATACCTTCCCATTGATGGGAAGGTATGCCTCATTACCGAATCGGTAAATACCGATTCGGTAATGGGGGAGCACATGCAAGGGTGGCAGGGTGTCACATTGACACCCTGTTGCACCCCTGATTCGGCCATGTGTGCACATGTGGCACACATACATGCCCTAAGGGCATGTATGTCTGCCACATTGCACACTTTAACGTGCACAAAAATGTTTTTATTCACCTATTCGTCATTTACCACCAACCTTTAGTTGGTGGTAAATAACGAATCCCCACGACACCCACACACTTCCCCTACATCTCATTTCTGTATTCGGAATTTACCGAATCGGTAAAATTACCGAATCGGTAAAATTACCGATTGGGTAATTTTACCGATTCGGTAAATTCCGAATACAGAAATGATCCCCCTACATCTCAGAAGCCTAAATACCGGTCGGTAACGGTATATTTACCGAAAATCGGCCGTTACCGACCGGTATTGAGCTACCTACATGAGGCCCCAAGCAGGGGCGTAGGAGACACTGAAATTCTGGGGGGGACAGGGACAACCTTGTGCACTTTCCAGTGACCCTATACAAATCACCGCCCGTTAAACAAATACAATCGCATACTTTCGAAGTGAAATATTGAGAAAAGCAGGCATGTAGTCACAGTTTTCATGTATGCTTTATTGTTATTTACATTCATATAGTAATGAGACCAAATGTTTAAATAAAACATATATATGAATCTTGCATCTTAATGCACAAAGCAGACAAAGGCCGCTGACTTAGGGTGGGGGCGCCGTGTTTGCAAGTGCATTAGGGTTTGAAAAGTACCTGCTGCTGCATTCCTGGTCTCCAGCAATTTTCAGGCAACAATAAAAATGTGAAGATAACTTTGGTGATTAATGTTCTTTTTTTGAGAGAGATCGAAGGCTTGTCTAGTGAAAGTTTTAATTCAATAGGTCAGTGAGTTACTGCTTTTGTCTGAGATATTCTTTTGGTATTTGAAGTTTATAAGTTAAAATCCTAACATTGAACAGTGAGCTATTAACCGTCATCAACGAGCTGCATAAAAACTTCAATGTATAGATTAGAACGTTATGATTTTTCCCCAGTCTTTCCCTATCCTAATGTTGGAAAATGGGTTCATTAGGATAGAAATCAATTCTGATTATTGAAGAGAACCCCCCAACCATGGTGTTATGTTTTACATTCTGAGTTTGTGTTTCTCTAGTGTTGCAAAGCCACCCTGGGCACTCCCCAACTTTTTGCTGACTGGTACTGGTGGTACCTGACTGACTGACCCTGGCCTCTGCCTAAACAGCCAGTGCTATTCTGAAAGAGGCACTTAAAAATACAGTGAAAACACCTACATACACTAGGGTGCACTATAGGTTAGGGTACCCCTATGATTGGCATGACCTCTCCTATAAGGCCCTAGTACATAATAGGGCAGGGGGATTAGACCTACTTTTAAGTCCCTAGAATATAATAAGGCATGGCAGTTTAGAGGCCAGCAGCCCTTTCTGCGCTTGCATGTGTGCACTGCTGAAGCCTGAGGTCAGTTTAAAAGTAGCCCTGTGTTATAGGGCTGCTTTTAAAATGCAAATTGTGCCCAAACTAGACTTTTGGGTTTGGGGAACTTAAAAATCGATCAACTACAATGTTGGGGCAAAATTAAGTGGAAAAATGTTTTCCACTTAACTATGGCTGTATCATTTTTGCCACATAATACATCATCTGCTGCATAATCTAACGATTTCCTCCAAAACAATTTTGTAGCTCAAACGGATCCCAAATTACTAAAAGAAATGTGACTTGTGTTGCTGTGAAGTTTAGGGCCCTTTGCAAGGGTTAGTAAAGAAAACAATTCCTAAGAAAACAATTGGTCCCAGACACTCCTAATGACTCTCAAATTAATACCTGTAGGAGAGTGTAGTATGCAATCAATTCATACAACCAAAAATGTATAATGTAAAGGCAGATTCAACAGGGAAATCTCATAGATAAGAGGCCAACCAAAGTCAATTAAATTGCAAACATCAATGTATTTCCCGCTGAATCATATTCATAAAATGCAAACTTAGGGGCTGACTACGATGGCAGGCAGACTTCAGTACCACCGCCATCGAATCGGGGAATGGGACCGCTGGCCTTCAAGGTGGAGGTCCCACGATAGGCATTACAATGCGACTGCCACTACGGTGTTCGCAGTGCCTATCTTTTACATTGCAGCAGGTGCTGCTGGCTGCATCATCCGCCGCAAAATAAAAAAAAAAGGAACATGTTAAATTTATCGGTGCCTGCCACATGGTGCAGTGATATGTTGTGGGGCATCATAGATGCCCCCCAGGACCCATGTCTGAGGGCCAGGGGTAAAGGGGCCTGCTACGGGCCCCCAATGTCCCTTTCACCATCATTTCCATGGCAGGTGAACTGCCATTGATAAGCTGGCGGGTAAGGGACATCGTAATCCCTGCTGCGGTGCATGGTAGGAACCACCAGCATTGTAGGAACCACGAGCCCCTCCACCACACCGGCGGGCTCAAGAAGCCTGTCGGGTGCGTGGTGGTTGGTCTTTCCGACTGCCAGGTAACCAACCACCATTGTAATATGGCGGGCTGTGATGCAGTCACCAATGGCGGTGGCACCGCCACCGACGGGGTGACGTGGCGGTCCCACTGCCATTATAATCACCCCCTAAGTTTGGTGTGCATGCAAATCCTACATTGCCAACCCCTGGCAAGTTGCACTGCTAGTGCTGGAAAAAGGCCAATGGAGGTACCAATGGGTGAGGTGGACTGGCCTCAAGGGTCTTGTGACCTCAGTGACAGATTCACTGTCGATCTAGGATGTGCTTCTTCATATGCCTGCCCGTAAGACTGGAAGTGAACTGCAGTTTGGATTGTGGTGGACAGGTCCACCTGCAGGTGCTAAGACACCTGGGCTTCTAAGGTCTATCGGGCCTTCTAAGGTGTAGCATCGGAATAAGCTCTGTCAGGAGTGTGGTATGGTGAACTGGTCATGAAGGTCTGAACATGGTTCTCCAGTTCCAAATTCAGCAGCTCTGGCCAGAGTGCCACATTCTCTCCCACACTGAACACCATTCTGCCCCACTGAGAGAAACTCGCACTGCCTTCAGCACAACTCAATTGTGCTGCGACTAAATTCAAATTATGCACTAGACAACAGTAAAATGCTGCCTGAAAAAAATGAATTACACCCTGGAAAAAGCAAACACTCATAGGGAATGCAAGAATAAGCAAATCATGTGAACTGTAATCAGAAAAAAACATGGTTACCTTAACGGTTTTAAACTCATTATTCAGAAATCAGTAAGTGATTTTGCCTGAAAAGTTCAAGACATGGCTACAGGACCAGGAAGGGACCCCTTTCAATGTCCATTGCTTATATCCTTTCAAAATGTATGCAGTTTGGATTAAAAAAGACCACATCCCCAAACACAGAGCCGCATTTTATAAGCTAAAATAATTAAAAAGTTGAAAACGATCATATTAAAACGTTTCCACTCTACCCATCAACCAGGTATTGCAGTCCCTTTAGGAATGGCGCACTTACCCACCCTGGGAAAACAATGTTGTTCAAAGAAAGAAGACAAAAAGAAAGTAGCGCTTTCACTGGCAAACTCTGTAAAGTGGCGCTAATGTGGGTGTAAATAACAGTCTGGCCTGTCTGCTGTCCACTCGGTATTGCTTTATTTAGGTATTTAACTATTTTTTCTCTCCATTCCGAGGTTTTTCTTTTCAATAGAAAACGGTCAGAAAATGAGGACATTTACAGCCAAAGTGTAGAGCCTTTTTTGGATCAATTTCACAGGGGAGCAAATAAAGAAAAGGAGAGGCAAGAGAGAGTACCTTAAGAGCTGCCTCTTGAAATCAGCACGTAAGCAGGAGCGAGACAGAGACAGAAGGAGATGGAGGAATAAAGAGAGGAGGGCAGCCGCCAGAGGCAGATCAGGAGGAGTGGACACGGTCCTTGCCATGAAGGAAAAGAGGCAGCGTTTATTTTTTCTCCGTTCTCTGCCTTTCCCAGAATGGCTGAGCCTTCCTGCAGCATAACAAAAGGCAGAGGGCGGGTGGCCTCTTACTCCAGGCAGGTCAAGTGCAGGGCCATTAGGTAGCGCTTTCGCGTGCTAATGGCCCTGCGATAACAGAAGGGAGAGGGGAAATTCCTTTGTCCCCTCGTCCCCCCCCACCCTTGTCCCCCGTGTCCCCCCACTCCAAAATCTGGGGGGGATATATCCCCCGCGTCCCCCACACTTCCTACGCCCATGGCCCCAAGTGCCGTAAAGTAAAATTATGCGCCTCCTGAGGGCCGGTTCCCTGAGTCTCCCAAATGTATCTCACAGGTTTTCATGCCCTTTGGGCGGATTGGGGGCCCGCAGGCATCGCAGGGGCTGGCTGCCCCTTCTCCAAATGTCTCCCGTGTTCATTGCACAATGGTCACTTCTTTGCCCATTCCATTTGTAGGCACCGGTATGCTTTAAGAAGGGTACCTCCCGTGTGTCTTACCTGTGAATAGTTCGGTTTGTGAGAATTTACGCACAGTTTTCTAAGCCCCTGCCCACATATCGGTTGTATCTGTTTAGTGGCTTCCTCGTAGTGCCACAAATAGCGGGACGTCACCAGGCCACACATCTCGCCATAAGCCTGAGTATGTTTCTTCCCCTTCCCCGGAAACTGGGATGTGCACCTCTAGCACTGGTGTTAAAGCTGACGTTTCACCCGGGTTTAGTTTTCATCCCGGCAGCTTGTATTTTGCGCTTAAGAAATCGGGTTGTAATATAAACTTCTCGAACTAGGATTCTGTCGGAAAGAGTGGCCTGTTGTGTAATGGATGCCCGATAGAGCGCGAGCATAATTCTTTTTGTATGAGACATCACGGTTGTGACTGCGAGGAAAGCATATTGTGGATTATGAAGCAAACAATCCTATTGTATTTCGCTTTTTCTTAGTGTCTCAGAACATACAACTTAAATGTTCGTTGTTATGCTTTACATTTCGATAAACGTTTGTTTGAGAAAAAAATGTATTTAGGCGACAGCATGCTCGACTTTCAAACCAAGTGCAGTGTAGAAAGGACTGACTATAAAATAGGAGTTACCATAGACTAACAATATTTACTTCAGCGCTGTGCAGGTGGCTGGGGCACCGTCCTCTGGGACTCCGAATCTTGTTCATAGTTTAAAATTTGCATGTTTTTGTCTCGGTCTTGTGATTTCAGAAGAAAGTTCGGCTTTCATATCCGACTTTCACACATGTAGACTTTCAGAAGCGGCGAGGAGTGTATTTCAACTTTGCATAGCACACTCGTGTGTGGACCGTACAAAGTGTAACTTAAGGTCACGTCATCTACTCCTGGCGCAAACAACGATTGAATGTTCTGTAATAACTCTTCCAGGCTTTCAGGGCTGATCACAAAACCTATTTAACTCCTTTTGCCATGGAAAGTTGTGCATAGGGCGCGTGATCATGAAGAGGTCAGAAGAAACGGAGCTTTAGCAGACAGCACTGCTGCAGACCCACATGTATACCAGGAAATTGCATGTCAGACGCTCTCAAATCGCAGCCCTTTGCCTTTTAAGGTCATGCCTGGGCAGCGCATGTGCTGCTTTGTGGCATGCTGTATTGAAGTATGGAATAGAAGCCCCCCCCCCACCCCACTCTCCGCCTATATTGGTCATTGGCTTGTGTCATTGCCCTTCGTAAATGCTGGCTTCTGATTCGTTAATAGGCTTGTTAGTCCCTCCTTAGTACCGCCTTGTCTTCATTTGTAACCTCCCCTTTACTTCTGTCGTTACATGGTATGTCTTTTTTAGTCTGTAAGCACTATTTCTTTTAATGAGTTTCTTCTACTGCAGGCACGACATGCTTTCCTGCAGCATTCAGTGCGCCATGCGTGCTTTCATTTTCCGAGCAGCCCGGGGCAACAGCGGCCGCTGCTTTGAATAGGTCTGGCAATTACAAGAGTGTGAGCTATTGGCATTGTAAATGACAGTGCCTTTTATTTATGTGTTAATTAGCAAAACAGATAAATAGAAGGCATTGTCATTTACAATGCCTATAGCCTAAACTCTCACACCTGTGAGACTGATTGCATTGCAAATGCTTGTTTTTATTGACGCTGGTCTGCTTTTAGGTGGAGCCCACCAGACAGCGGAAGCTATCTGCTTGCAAAAGACCTATTGTGGGCTTACCTAGAACATGCAGGGGCTTTGAGCCCGACCATTGTTTGCATTGCTACCCCTAGACCTTGGAGTGTGAGGATAAAGATGATGTCACAGATACTATACTGTCAAACCAATAAAGGGATCTGACATCTCTTGTGTGAATAAAACTGTTGAAAGTTTGATTACACAGGTTGGGTTAGAGTTTACGGGAAATCCAGGTGTCAGCAATGAGTGGGGGGGGAATGCTGACCACGAAAGAGGTCCTTCTCTCCTTGCTGACCTATAAGACTCCATGGCCTCCACCCCACCCACTCCTGATGCTATGGAGCAGTAATCACTGCTGGTGCCCCCTGTACTTATGGTTACCTTTTTAGGACAAACTGCCTATCCTATCTAGTAGGGGTACAACACCAAGATGCTGTACCCTCTCTACTGCCCTGCAGGTGAACTGTACAGCTGCAATAGCATTGTTACCCCTAGCCCTTGGACAAAACGAGAACAAAGATGGTCTTACACACGGCACAGTAAATTACAAAACTATTTTATGGAAAAAAACTGTATCACAAGTTTGTTTACACAGGTTAGGCTAGCTTACTGGTGCACCAGGTGTCAGTGGTGAGTTCATTGAATAAAAGACTTACATCCTGAGAAAGCAGCAGCTAGCTGTCTAGTTGGTGGAACACCAATGCGCTCCAATCCTGTACAGCTCATTCTCATAAGGTGGTTTGCTACCCCATCATGGTCCAGAAAAGACAGAGCAAAACCCTGGCCATTCTCTACTGTTGCTCAGGATTCCAATTGTCCCTTGAGGAATTAAGGAGAGCCTTTGTGTCATCTCAGACCCCACTGTAATGACTCCCATTCCGTCCATCATTTGTTCCTTTTGCTTTTCCCAGTGACCTGAGGCATTTCCTTTTGGCCCGAGATCCAATATCTGGAGGCCTTTGCTGTTGTATAAAGATTTAGGATCACTCTCCAACTCCCCCAATCCTTGAGGATTGCACCTTGCAAGGACCCTCACCTGAACTAGCTCCTCTCTATTAAGTACATTCGGCCACTCCGTAGCCTCCTGCCAATAAGCAGGAAAATGGCCACTCCAAATTGAGACACATGCACCCCATCTGATATCAAGTTCCTAAAAGGCTGTCTACTCAGGAGACATTGTGTAGTGAAGCCAAACCCCACACTGCTTCATAAGCGTCTTCATAGTGAGGTTAATCCTCTTCCTGGATAGCTCAATTTGATCGACCCCAAGCATTCCTTACATGGGATGAGTTTTGCCCAAATTATTTCAGAGTGCCCCAACAGAGCAGTTGGGATGGGTTGAGTCTGTTTCATGGTATGCTGTAAGGACCCCTCCCATAGGGTATACAGTCGTTCCCCCCTGGTGGCTGATTTATGCATCCAACAGTAACTACTTGTGCACTTAAGGTTCCAGCATGGTCCATTGTAAATTGGGTTCCCATCAAGAAGAGGTCAGTGTTAGAGAACTTTTGGTTTCCTCTCCTAAACTTGGGCAGGGTACTTCCCTGGTCACCAATAAGTCGCTGATCATCCACATAATTGGCACCTCTGCTTGTGAACAAGACAAGAAGTGATCCCCCTTGTTGCACATCATTTTTATGGTAATAAATGTAAGGGTCCAGCCTGCATGGGCCTTGGCACTGAGGCTCGAATTTTCAATTTTGATGCTTCAATGCAACGAACCTTTCACATAATAAAATAGGAAAATCCATGCTTGTCATTTGGAATGAACAGGAATGGGTTTGTATCTTGTTTGTAATTCCCATATACCAGCCTTGCACACAATAGCTTTAGAGACTCCTTGATTGCAGTTTCAAACTAAAATATAATCCCAGCACTAAGGGTGTTATCCAAATCTTGACAGATACAAATGCAACCCTTTTGAAAATCAGGTTTCTACATACAATCTGTAACCGGTTCGTATTGTAAATTCTTTGAACTGTGCTGCAACAAACCCATCATGCAGTACCGTCAGGCCTTCAGTGTTGCTCTTTGGCAGACAGAGTTTTGGCGCTACTGTCATTACCTAGTTCCTGCCAGAGGAAACCGTAGCAGCCCTCCCTTGAGTTCCAGATTCACCCAATTTATATCGGCCACACTGCCACCTTCCTGTTTAAGGTAGTACCCCTCGGCAGGCCCTCACTATAAGCAATGTGGTAGGCTTCCTGCGATAAGCATGCATACATACATACATTCCAATAACCGTGTTACTGGCACTAGCTGATTCCCACCAGAGGATGCGATGGTATCCCTATGTGATCCCGGTTTTAACATTCCCTCTGGGTCAGCGTTAGTTTGTAAATTCATCATAATTCACTGCAAGCAAATATTGTACACGCTAGAGATTCAGCATTAGTCACTGTACACAACGATCATTTCACCATAAAGGTGGCTATATTGAAGCCCTACTACATGATACAGTGACATCCCTCTTATGAGAATCGGGTTCTAACCCATCCTAGACTAACTTGTCCCTGCGTTGTAATTCACTATAATGAACTCTGCACATTCTAGAAATCCCAGCATTAAATGAATGATGCTGGAAAAATTTGTATGTTCTTTGTAATTTGCTGCAATTGCAACTCATTAGTGATTCCATAACAATAGAAGTTAACTATAGTAGCCCACCATAAGGGCATTACCTGATCTCCAACCCTTCTTAGTGATTCAGGTTCAGGCATACCAATTACAACAGGACCAATTTGAACTCTATTGTAATTACAAAAGCTTAGTAGCTTTTTAGATTCAGTGATTGTCTTTAGAAACAAAATTTGTGTTTCTTAAAACGTCACGTTTGTGAGTTGTAGTTCTCTGTCTAGCTGATGAATGATGCAAAAGTAACCCTCCTTTAAGGTAAGGGTCGATCATATCCTTTTTTTATGGTCCTACTGCCACATGCTATTTCCTCCTAACAATTCTTCTACTTGGCTGTTTCCATAGCTGAAGAGATGGGTCTACGTTCTTCAGTTAGACAAATGCTGAACTACACTAAACTATTTGCAGCTGCAGATCCAAAATAAATACGAAAATAAAAAATGTGAGACTTCCAACTCCTCCTCCTTAATGCATGATTACAACCATAGACATGGTTCCTTGAATGAATCCTGAACAGTAAACGTTTATAAATCCCCCTCCGATAAACTGAAAGAGACATTCCAACTGCCATACGCAAATAAAGCAGTTTTCCATCCACAGCACAAAGGGCACAGTCGACCATCCAGAATATCAACAAGAAAACCTCTACAGTGTCATATTCGAGGATCCAGAGGCAAAGTACTGCCACATGTTAGTGTGCACGAAGAAGGATTGCAGAGTTTCCCTGTGGTTATATGGGGAAGGACCGCAGGAAAAATGAACTTTGCTTAGAGCTAACCAAGCACCACAGCCTCCCAGTGGTCAGCTAGGAGCACAGCAGTATGCTTAGGAATATGGCGGTGAAGGTAAGTGAGGCCTTGTGTCTCGGAGTGCCACACATTCATGTGGACAGCAGATTGACAGAAATCTGGAGTCGTATGATGCTCCTTAGCTTGGGGAGGCAGCCCTACCCCCTCAAAGACCGAGAATGCTCCACAGCTTATCTTGCCACGTGTTTTGCTACCAATAGTGTTCGGACTACGCTGACAGCTACCACAGTGCTCTCTGCTGCTGAATGGAAAATGCAGACCACAAAACCGGCCTTGTCCTACTTGCTAACCCCACATAAGACCCATTGCTTCACCTCCACCCCCCACTCCCAATTCTGTAAGTCAATGAACAGAGAAGGAGCCCTCTGTACCTACTGACTATTCTATCTAGCAGGGGAGCAGCTCTAAGATGCTGTCCGCTCTATATTGCACTACAGGCGACATGACCAGCTGCATATCATTGGTTAGCTTTCGTGTCACTCTGATTCTCTTTTTCTATTTGATGGCTTTTTTGTCAGTCTTGTGTTTCGCATTCTCATGGGTCTAAAACAAAAGTAATGGATGGAATGCTTGAATTAATCTCAGCCACTGGTAATCACTCAGTGCCGCATCCCAATCCATTGTTATTTTCTACACCATGCCACCTCAGTTTGAACCCAGCTATATGCAAATCAGTCTTGACCCTGCTTCGATAGGAACAGTCCAGCCTGAACTGCCAACCTAGGTCCTCCCTGAATTGGAACACAAGCAAACAGTCATGAATGACCTCATCTTCTATTCTAGAACAACATCTGTCTGGCGCAAAACCTTTGCTCACCACTTCAATGTACGTGCTACTAAGAACATTCCGTACGGCACTAAGCTAACTATAGCACCCGCCTCAACCCTGCGAGCTGACCTCCCCATCACTCTCTATGAAAACGGCATCGTTTTGATCCAGGCCTCGACCAAAAACTTGAATAAATTTGCAGACCTTTTTACCCTCCTCAGAAACCACGTGCATGACACTGGCAGGGTAATTAACTCCCGCCCTGATAAGCCCTCGTCCAGCCCATCCTGCCCATCCAACGTGGCTAGCCACCCACAAACCTCTCTAAGATCTTCCAACACTGGCTACCCTAACCTCTCCAGCAAGTCTCCCGGTCTTGTCAACAGAATCACTTCTAGACATTTGGTCCAATCCCTACTAGCTCCCCAAGTAGACCATGTCACTGGTACGCCCTCACTGAACTGCGATACAGGTCGCGCTTACCTTTCCCGCACCGTTGAGTCTTCACCCAGTCCTTCCAGCATGGCCAGCCACCCATTAACCCCCCTTAGGTCTCCCATCACTGTCCACCCGAACCACTCCAGCACGTCACCGGCCTCGCCAACAGAATCACCCCTAGACCTTCGGTCCCCTCTCTACTACTTCCCCAAGTAGACTATGTCACCGCTACGCCTTCTAAGACTTATGATGCAAGTCCCGCTTGCCCTTCCTGCCCTCAATCCAACCCGCAAAGGGGCTCCACGATAGATCCTATGGTTTACAACACAGGCCATACTAGTACCCCCCCCCCTTATCACCTATTCACGCTGTCAGAACTGCTCTCGAACCATTGCCCCCCTGCCCTCTAGCACCTCCTTATAATGACATTGATTCTCTGCACGCCAGAGCTGCCAAACATACCCAGAGCATTCATATTTCCATCCTGGAGCTAATGAACCTCCTCCACCTCGCTGAACTCTCCCTCGCCAACCTCATACCCCTGCCAAACCCCACTCCCCCACATTTGACAGAGCTCACTAAACCACCTCTTCCGCTAGCCTTGAGACATCTTCGCCCCCACAAGCACCCATGCCACCTCTCAGAGGAAGAAACCCGTGCTCTTGTCTTATCCTACAACTCCACCTTTGCCACTCCAAGTCCACTAGATCTCACTGAAATGGAAATCCTTGCCATCCTCCGAGACTACAACTCTACCCCAGCTATCCCTCATCCTTTAGACGCAAAGGCCGAACACGCCATCTGCACGGTTACTATTAACTCCAACAGACCAGCTACCCTCCGCAACAGAATTGTGGTCAAGAGTAATCTAGTGCCTGTTCACCTGTCCGCCCAGACTCCCAAACCTCCTTCCAAATCCTTTCTATCTGGTCTTTTAATTAATTGCCGGTCGGCAGCTAAGCACGTCGCGGATATTGCTGATCTCATCCTCTTCAAAAATCTCGACTTAGCGATCCTTACCGAATCATTGCTCAACAAATCCTCATCTCCATACCTGGACCTCCTAGTCCCTTCTAACTACAACATCGCAAGGCTAAACAGACAATCTGACAAGAAATGAGGAGGCATTGCCTGCATCTAACCTTCTGGTCACGGAAGTTCTGGCGGACACCACAGAATCCTGCGAATACCTCGCCCTCGCTATTAACAGCAACTCCACCCTATTGTGCAACCTGCACATCTTTTACCCTTCCCCGGGCATGAGCGACTCCTTCACCGATCACCTCATGGAAATCATCACAGCTAAGAGTCCCAATATTGCCAATGATATTTTCCTTGGTGACTTTAACTTGCACTGGAACGATCCAAAAGATCCACATGTCAACGCCATCAAGGACCTCTTGGCCGATCAAGCCCGCTCACTACCAACTCACTCAAGAGGGGCCTCCCTTGACTGGATTATCTCCAAAGAATCAACAGTCAAGCTCATCTCTATAGACCCATGCGACTGGTCTGACAACCACGCCATCACCTTTGTCCTACCTGGCACCCACAAGACAAGGGCACCGCAACCGGTGATTCCTGAACGCTGGACCAGAGACACTAAGAGGGAACTTGAGGCTATCTGCAAATCCAACCTCCCCCCCCTCCCCCCCCCCCATCGCATAGCACAACAGTCAGCGGCCTTAATGATCACTATTCTGCATCTATTTAAAACATCCTGGATGATCTAGCCCCACTAAAGCTGAAAAGAACCCAATTCAAAGACAGCAACCAGTGGTTCACAGGATCCCTTAACAACGGTAGGAGATTCCTCAGACAAGCTGAAAGATCCTGGAGGCAGCACCCCTCTGCCGCTCATCTAAAACTCCTCCGCCAGGCCAGAAATGCCTACAACAGGGACATACTCAAGTCCAAAAAAGACTTCTTCAGACCCGCACTAGAGAAGGCCAAGAACAGACTCCACAAGCTCTTCGAACTGGTCAAACACCAATCTACCAAATTGGCCAAAGCTTCAAAAGAAACCCCCAAGTCTCTTATATCCTCAGAGGAAGTCTCCTCCTTCTTCGCTGACCAAATCTCAGCCCTCGGAAATGAACTCCACTCCATCACATACCCCAAACACCTTTCGACCCGCCTCCTCCACCCACGTCGCCCCTTAGGTTTCACCCAAAAACCATGCTCACTGGACTGACTTCAAACTCTATGACAACTATTCAGTGTCCAAAATCCTATCTTCCCAAAAACCTAAGACCCATTTTAATGACCCGCTTCCTTCCAACTGCCTAGCTGCCGTCGCCCAATCCATTATTCCTAGCTGGACTACAATAATTAACGCCTTTCTCTGGCAGGGAACGATGACCGACTCTCTAAAAGCCAGCAAGTTCTCCCCATTCTGAAAAAGCTGTCGCTGGATTCAGCCTCCCCTGACAACTTTAGACCCACCTCCAACATCCCCCTCTTAGCCAAAGTGATGGAGAAATGTGTGCAGCAGCAGCTAAGTCAACACATCAACAACTTCCACCTGCTCGATGACTTCCAATCCGTATTTAGACCAGGGCACAGCACCAAAACCACTATGCTCCACATCGTTGATGATGCTCTCCAAGCCCTTGACCAAGGCAAAACCTGTCTCCTAATCCTCCTGGACCTATCCTCGGCCTTCGACACGGTCAACCATGGAAAAACTACTCGAACGCCTCAAATTCAGGATAGGTTTGGATGGCACTGTTCTAGAGTGGTTCAGGTCCTTCCTCCAAAACCGGTCGCAGAGATTCCTTGTCAACGGCAACCTATCTGCACCATCCCCGGTCACGGTTGGAGTCCCTCAAGGATAAACACTTTCCCCCACCCTCTTCTATCTCTACCTTGAACCGCTTACCGAAGTACTACTCACTGCTAATCTCTCCTATCATATGTACGCTGATGACACTCAGATCGACATCAAAACCTCATCTCTCGAAGAGATCCTCTCCCTGAATGAAGCCTTGAAACTTACTGTCCAACGGCTCGCATCTAATCAACTCAAACTCAATGCAAAGAAAACAGAATTTATCCTGATCGCCCCGCCCAACACCAACCTTGAGCTTCAATCATGGATTAAGGCTATCACAGCCTTGAATTGCCCACCGATCATCGTGGATTTGGCCAAATCCCTGGGAATCACCCTCAACAGCAATCTGAACATGCAGGACCACATCAACTCTATGGCAAAATCAGCCAGATTCCACCTGAGCTACCTTAGGAAATTAAAACCCTTCCTCGATGCTCCTGACCTAAAAATGGCAATCCAAGCACTTGTCATCTCTAGACTGGAATATGGCTGTTCTACCCTCTCGGGTCTACCCAAGATCTCCCTGGCACCGCTAAAAGCCTGCCTCAACGCGGCCGCCAGACTACTCACCGGCACAAGGAAATACGACCATATTTCCCCGCACTTGAAAGCTCTCAACTGGCTTCTCCTGGAGGCAAGAATACAGCTCAAAGTAGCATGCATCACGCACAAGGCCTTAACTACCTTGCATATCTGAGGCAGAAACTTGTGATTTCCGGAGGAATCAGAAACTCCCGATCTGCCAGAGACCTCCTGCTCCAACCTGCACGCTTTCGGGAAAAAACTTACAACCCGGGCTTTCTCCAGGGCTGCTCCAAGAATATGGAACTCTCTCCCACCTGACATCAGAGGAATACCCTCTCTGACTTGCTTCAAAAATGATGCCAAAACATTCCTCATGGGTAAATTTCTCTGTTAAACTTTGCCTCTACCACCACTACGGCCCTGATCTGTAACCATCTATTGCCTCCCTTCGGATTATCTAGCTCACCCCATCAGAAACCTGGGGCCTTGTCGCGAACATTGGTTAACGTAACCTGTAAATATGTTATCTCGTCTTGAGTATTTGGATATTTAATATGTAAATATGTGCCCTATCTCCCTTATGTATCCTGCACCCTGCCCTCCCTCATTCGATCCGCAACTGGATGATGCTATGCCTATTCTATACATGACTATGTTTTCCTGTAAAGCGCTCTGTTACCCTGACTGGTCAAGTTCACGCTCTATAAAACACATGCATAATAATAATAATAAATAAATAATAAAACAAGAACCGGTTTTACCTTAGTTATGGGCTAAGCAGCCGGGTACAGCTTGATTCCAATGACAGTGTGCATGGGACCACGCCTGGGCATATCTGGCCCACTTAGGGGGACCCAATATTTGTACAAAACAGTAATTAATGGAATGCTTGAATTTCTCTCAGCCACTGGTGATCACTCTATGAGATCATGGTCAGATATGGTAACAGGAATGATATTTGAAATCTTTACTCAACGTAAAATAGAAGAGACTAAATAACTGTTGATTCTTGTATGTATTGAATTGGGCATGAAGTGATAGTATAGTCCCTTTCATTAGGATATAACATGCATGATCTTTAATGAAGCCCAGAAGGACATGTCTGTCTTTATTGTGGTGGCTATCATGTTTACCTGATCTGTCAATAAATGGATCAATAATAAAACTCCAGTCTCCCCCCTATTAATACTCGGGAGGAGCCGAAGGATGTCAATAATCTGTTAAAATGGGATATAATGGTAGTTTTTGAGTCCGTAGTAGCGCATGTTGACTTCCAACCCAGTGACAACCATGCTTAGAAGAGCATTACTGAAGCCAAATGATGAGTTTGGAAAACGGCCTTATGACACATGAAAAGAGCACCAACCCAAACTGGTTGCAAACATGCATATGGAGAATACACACTCCCTGTCTGCTTGCAATTAATAAGATAACAAAACCTGAGAGATTGAGGGCATGATAATACTCAAGAGTAGAGGGTAAGAGGGGCATTTCACCTGTACCTGCGACCCACAACAGGGGTCCATAATGCTAAGAGACTAAGGGGAGGTGGGGAGGGAGAAGCAGAAGGGGCATCCTCGCCCAGAAACAGTGAGCCTGTGCTAGAGACTCTGAATCTGTGACCCTTGTTGTAGTGTGTAGATTTGTGTTTTTCAGTCTATTAAAGCATATCTCTTTTATAAAGATAAGCACTGGGCTGGACATTCAGTTGACTGTTTGTTGAGAGCTGTGTAAGGATCGCGGATGTTCTGCAGGAGCGTCTGGAGTCGTGAAGATGAGTCCACAGTCGTCCCCCGTGTTTCCCCGACTCTATCAGACTCTAGAGTGCGGAGAACCCACTGGGGAAAACAGGGAAACAAAACAAGGATAGGTGGGGGGATCCGGTAGGTCTTGATAGGTGATTCCGGCAGGAGGAACAACAGGAGCGTAAGAGATCGCAACAAGGCAAACAAGAAGGTCTCCCAGCTGTAATATAAAGGTGGTTAGTGGAATATCTCTGTATCGCCCCCCCTGTGCTCCTTCGATTCTGTATTTCCCCAACACCTACCGGGAATATCGTCTGCTGCTATGTATAAGTCTGTAGGAACCAGCAGGTGTGTTCTAAGTAGTAGTTCCTTTGTGGGCAGCTGCAGGGAATAAGTATACCAAGGTCATAATCCCAGGAAGGTAGAGTATTCCGTTAATACCTAGGTAAGGTGGGGAAGATCAAGTACCTTGCTTATTGTGTAGAAGAGTGGGAAACCTAACCCCCTGCTCAATGGTCCTCGCAATATATCACCACCGGATTCCTGATAGCAGCTCAGGATGACGAAGGAGATGAATATATTGGTGAAGGGAGGAAATGATACTGGGGTCGTGGAAATAGGACAAAGGAAAAGACTCCAACTAACTCCAACCTTGGAGTTATCTTAACAGCAGGTAAAACTACAACTATACCTACAACTAATAAGATTTCAGGTATAACACATGAATAAGCGAGGCGTTGGTATGAAGACACCACGACAGGAAGCGCTGGGAATGGAGAAAGCGCTCTGTCAATGTCAGTCTACCTCTTTAGTACGAAGTGACGCGAGACAGGAAACCCCTGGACCTCCAAACACCCAGCAGACCTTACTTGCATGAAGATGCCACAACCAGGGGAAACCCTCGCCAATATCCTGGAGAGAGTGGACCCCGTCCACACTCCGTAACAACAGGATCCACAACGCTACAACCACCGGAGCCGGGAAACGTCCACGACTCAAAACAGGAAACCGGAACTAACGCTACAGGAAGTCAGGCAACAGCTCTCGGGACGGAAATGGGGCTCAATGCTAGAACGCGAAGCGGCGTGTACACGCTCTTCGCCCCTTATATACTTGCCACCTGTAGGGGCTGAATCGCGAGGCATGACAGTACTCTCCCCTCACAACGCCCCTCCCCAGGCTTAGGTTTATGAGGGTACCTCTGATGAAACACCCGTACCAACCGGGGAGCATGTACTTCACTCGCAGACACCCAAGAACGTTCTTCCACCCCATAACCTTTCCAATGTAGCAGATACTGAAGTGATTTACCCACGAAGCGGGAGTCTACAATGGTGTCCACTTCGTATTCTTCAGTGTCTTGTATGGTAACAGGCGAGGGTTTCTTAGGGAGTCGTGTACCAGGTGCAACAGGCTTAAGCAATGAGATATGGAATACCGGGTGGATTTTAAGAGCTGCAGGCAGTTCGATCTTCACTGCCACCGGATTGATCAGTCTCACCACATTATAAGGACCAATGTATTTGGGCATGAACTTGCGAGGACCACTGAGTCTGATGTGTTTAGTGGAAAGCCACACCTTGTCCCCAGGAGCGTATATGGGTTCCAACCTCCGGTGTAGATCTGCCCCCTCTTTATATCGAACTTTAGCCAAATCAAGGTTGACTAATGTCTGTTTATGTAAATCGTGTAATCTCTGCACTAGGTCATTGGCTGCAGGAGTTGGGCTGCTAACGGGGATCCCTAGAGGCAACAGCTTGGGGTGAAAACCGTGTGAACAAAAGAAAGGAGTATGGAGGGTGGAGGAATGTGGACTGTTGTTATATGATAATTCTGCCACCCACACCCACTCATCCCACTCCGCGGCTGAGTGCAGCGCTTGGTTCCGTACATATTGTTCAAAGCACTGATTGACTCTCTCTGTTTGGCCGTCAGACTGGGGGTGATGACTGGAAGAGAGTCTAACGTCAATCTGCAGCAAGGCACAGAGGCATTTCCAAAATCGGGACACAAACTGGGCCCCCCTATCAGAAATCAAGACCGAGGGAAGGCCATGTAGCCGTACAACCTGTTGCAAAAAGATAGAAGCTAATGCAGCTGCTGTAGGTAACCCCGTTAAAGGAATGAAATGTGCTGTCTTCGTAAAGTGGTCTACCACCACCAGCAAGGTGTTATTCAAGCGCTTGGTGGTTGGTAGTTCCACTATGAAGTCAAGTGATACTGTGTGCCATGGGCCGGGAGGTGTAGCAAGAGGGAGCAGAAGACCCACCGGATTTTGATGGGAACTCTTAGTTTGTGCACAGACATGGCATGACTTCACATACTGTTCTATGTCCTGCAACATAGTGGGCCACCAGAACCGCTCACGTATGATCTGGATGGTCTTCTTAATACCAGGGTGACCCGACAAAGGGTGCGAATGATACCAGTCCAGGACCTGTGTTTGTAAAGCAGGAGTGGGTAACACCACCCCCCCTCGGACACACACCACTCCATCTGTACTGACCCACTCCTCTGCCCCCACAAAGTCAGGCATGGCCATCGAAAGTTGACTCTGCCGAATCCGAGCCCTGAAGTCTTCCTCCCTGAACACTCCCCCTAGGATGCGCCCTTCAGGGATGACAGGGGGCGCGACCTCAGGCACATCGGGAAGTTGAAACCCTAACCAGGATAAGGCATCGGCCTTGCCATTTTTCCTCCCAGGGCGGAACCTAATAGTGAAGTCATATTCACAGAAGAACTGGGTCCATCTAAGTTGCCTCATGGACAGCGCCTTGGTGGATTTAAGGTACTGGAGATTGCGATGGTCGGTGTAAACCACCACCGGGAAACGTGCACCTAAGAGGTATTGTCGCCACTCCTCAAAGGCTTTCTTGATCGCCAGGAGTTCCTTGTCCCCCACCGCATAGTTGAATTCCGCGGGAGAGAACTTGTGAGAAAAATAAGCAATGGGATGGCACACCCCGGTGTCAGGATCGACTTGACTCAGAACTACCTCCCACTGCCACTTGAGAAGCGTCCATCTCAACCACATAAGGCAAGGCTGGATCCGGATGGCTCAAAACCGGGGCGCGCGTAAAGGCCTCCTTCAAACTCCGAAAAGAGTCGTCAGCCGCAGTCGACCAGATGTACGGGACCTCCTTCCGCAAGAGGAGCGTGAGTGGAGTTGCCAATTCTGAGTATCCTTGAATAAAACGCCGATAAAAATTGGCGAACCCCAAGAATTTCTGCAGGTCCTTCACGGAAGTAGGTGATGGCCAGGCGAGAACCGCCTCGACCTTAACAGGATCCATACGGAGTCCGAGTGGGGAAACAATAAAGCCTAAAAAAGGCACCTCTCGAGTATGGAAAGTACATTTTTCCAGCTTGCAGTACAAATCATGAGCACGTAAGCGTTCCAACACACGCCGAACGTGACCCACATGTTCAGTCATGGAGGAAGAGAATATCAGTAAATCATCGATGTAGGCGATGACATGGAGGTCCAGCATATCCCACAGGACTTCATTAATGAAAAACTGGAACGCCGCTGGAGCGTTGCAAAGCCCAAAGGGCATTACTAAATATTCAAACAATCCGTATTTAGTACAGAAAGCAGTTTTCCATTCATCTCCCTCCTTGACACGCACTAGATGGTAGGCGCCTCGTAAATCCAATTTGGTGAAATAGTTGGCATTACGTACTCTGTCAAGGAGGGAGGAGATCAAGGGCAAGGGATACCTGTTTTTCATAGTAACCTCATTCAATCTCCGATAATCGATGCAACATCGAAGACCCCCCTCACGCTTAGGAATAAAAAACAGCGATGAGGAGGCAGGGGATCTGGAAGGCCTAATAAACCCTTTCTCCAGCATAGTGTCCAGGTATTCTCGTAGGTATGTATTCTCCTTCTCGGTAAGGGCGTACACTCTGCTGCAAGGGATTCGAGCCCCAGCCTCTAAGTCAATGCGGCAGTCGTATACCCTATGCGGGGGAAGGACGTCTGCCTCTTTAGGATCGAATACTGCGCTCAAATCATTGTAACAATCGGGCAGCTCGGATCTGGTGTCAGTCTGGTCCACCATAGAGGCTGCAAGAGCTACTGGGGCCCTAGCATCAAGAGGTTTGACAGGACGAAACTGGAGTGTGGCTGACTTCCAGTCAATGATTGGGTTGTGTGTTTGCAACCAAGGGATTCCTAAGAGTACTGGTATCTGAGGTGAGCGAATCAAGTCGAATTCAATAATCTCATGGTGGTTCGGGTCTATATGCATATGGAGGGTGCATGTCTTGTGCGTTACGGGGCCTGAAACGAGAGAACGGCCATCAATAGTGATGACCGCATTGGGCACCTCCTTCTTGACGCATGGAATAACGTTGTCAGTTGCCCACTTCTCGTCCATAAAATTACCAGAGGCCCCAGAATCGATCATGATGGCCACATGCAAACCCAGGTGTTCTACTGAAAGGTAAGCTGACACATAGAGGTGAGTGACTGATCTAGATTCAGGGTCAGAGGAGGAGACTGTAAGGTCAGAAACGCCCAGGAGTCCTGTCTCCATGTTTCCTAGGCTTTCTAGTTTCCCGAACTCTTTGGAGGTAGGGGTTTTACGGGGCATGACCGCAGGAAATGAACGGCCTTCCCGCAGTAGAGACACAGTCTGTTGGTGCGACGCCTCTGTCGTTCTTCAGGAGTTAGGGGCCCTCTCACTATTCCTATTCGCATAGGTTCACTATCATCGGGAACTTTGACCACCTCAACTCCTTTTGCTTTGGCGGGAACATATCGCTGTTCTCCTTTCCCCTTTTCCTGCTTCCTTTCCTGGATACGATGTTCAATTTTCACCACAAGGTCTATCAACTCAGGACAGGCTGCAGGAAGGTCCACTATCTGTGAAAGGGCGTCTTTTAAATCGTCCCGTAGCCCTCTGTAAAACAGTGTACCCCGCTTTTCTTCGGGCCAATTGGATTCAACTACCACTCTCTGAAATGTAGTGATGTAGGCAACCAGGTCTTGATTGCCTTGTCTCAAAGCCAACAGTTCAGAGTCTGCAGAGTGTGTATATGTGTGTCTATCAAAAAGCTTGCGAAACTCCCTCTTAAACTCGGTGTAATCGTACAATAAAGGGTGATCCCGGTCCACTAGAGGTATAGCCCAGTCCGCGGCCGCCCCACTAAGGTAGGACACCATAAATGCAACCCGGGCCTGATCTGTGGGGAAGCAGGTGGCCTTACAAGAAAAATGCAGCTGGCAGTGGCTAAGAAAGGCGGCACACCGCGAAGCATCCCCCGAAAACCTTTCTGGAGGGGCTAACGGGATGGAGGTAGGGGTAGTAACCTGTATCACTGGGTTGGGTGGATCAATTCTCCCTCCCACGGCCCCCATCTCCTGTCGATGCTGGATGGAATCTATTCTGGCAGATAATGCCTGGGTTTCCGCTTGCAGATTGCCGAGCATGCCGGCGACGTCTGCAAGTGTAACCACACCTAGCTCCATGGCGCTCGGGCAGAATATTCTATAAAGGCTTCGCGTTCTGTAAGGATCGCGGATGTTCTGCAGGAGCGTCTGGAGTCGTGAAGATGAGTCCACAGTCGTCCCCCGTGTTTCCCCGACTCTATCAGACTCTAGAGTGCGGAGAACCCACTGGGGAAAACAGGGAAACAAAACAAGGATAGGTGGGGGATCCGGTAGGTCTTGATAGGTGATTCCGGCAGGAGGAACAACAGGAGCGTAAGAGATCGCAACAAGGCAAACAAGAAGGTCTCCCAGCTGTAATATAAAGGTGGTTAGTGGAATATCTCTGTATCGCCCCCCCTGTGCTCCTTCGATTCTGTATTTCCCCAACACCTACCGGGAATATCGTCTGCTGCTATGTATAAGTCTGTAGGAACCAGCAGGTGTGTTCTAAGTAGTAGTTCCTTTGTGGGCAGCTGCAGGGAATAAGCATACCAAGGTCATAATCCCAGGAAGGTAGAGTATTCCGTTAATACCTAGGTAAGGTGGGGAAGATCAAGTACCTTGCTTATTGTGTAGAAGAGTGGGAAACCTAACCCCCTGCTCAATGGTCCTCGCAATATATCACCACCGGATTCCTGATAGCAGCTCAGGATGACGAAGGAGATGGATATATTGGTGAAGGGAGGAAATGATACTGGGGTCGTGGAAATAGGACAAAGGAAAAGACTCCAACTAACTCCAACCTTGGAGTTATCTTAACAGCAGGTAAAACTACAACTATACCTACAACTAATAAGATTTCAGGTATAACACATGAATAAGCGAGGCGATGGTATGAAGACACCACGACAGGAAGCGCTGGGAATGGAGAAAGCGCTCTGTCAATGTCAGTCTACCTCTTTAGTACGAAGTGACGCGAGACAGGAAACCCCTGGACCTCCAAACACCCAGCAGACCTTACTTGCATGAAGATGCCACAACCAGGGGAAACCCTCGCCAATATCCTGGAGAGAGTGGACCCCGTCCACACTCCGTAACAACAGGATCCACAACGCTACAACCACCGGAGCCGGGAAACGTCCACGACTCAAAACAGGAAACCGGAACTAACGCTACAGGAAGTCAGGCAACAGCTCTCGGGACGGAAATGGGGCTCAATGCTAGAACGCGAAGCGGCGTGTACACGCTCTTCGCCCCTTATATACTTGCCACTTGTAGGGGCTGAATCGCGAGGCATGACAAGCTGCACTTGTACTCCCATGCTAACCTCCCTGAGAAGCATGTGACTGCTTGCCATCACTACAGCTAAGAGTCGGGCACTGAAGGGTTTATAATTAACCCAGTATGCAGAGCCATAGTAGGTTGGACCCTGGGACATCAGAGGCAAACAACCCTAGACCTCATGGCTTGGGCCCAGAAGTTTCTGCTTTCCCTGTGGCCCCCTGAACCATCAAACAGTGGTTTGTAAAGTGTGCTACTCACCTGTTAGGGTCTCAAGGAGCTTGGGGGGGGATGCAGCTCCATCGGGGTCAATCGAAGAGCCAGGTCTTGAGGTCTTTCCTGAATCAGTCCAGTGTCGGGCTTCACCGGCGGTAGAGGGGGAGCTCGTTCCATGTCTTGGCTGCAAGGTAGGAGAAGGACCTTCCGCCCGCTCTGTTCCTGTAGAAGCGTGGGACGGTGGCTAGGGAGAGGTCGGCTGATCGTAGGTTTCTCTTGGGTGCGTGGAAGGAGAGGCGGTTGTTGAGGTCTTGAGGTCCGATGTTCTGGAGGGCCTTGTATGCATGCGTGAGCAGCTTGAAAGTTATCCTTCTATCGACGGGGAGCCAGTGGAGGTCGCAGAGGTGTTGGGTGATGTAGTTGTGCCGTGGGATATTGAGTATTAGTCTGGCTGCAGCAGTCTGGATGTACTGGAGTTTGCGGAGGAGTTTCTTATTGATTCCGGCATAGGGGGCGTTACCGTAGTCCAATCTGCTGGTGATGATGGCGAGAGTGACGTTTTCCTGGAGTCGTCGAGAATGCATTTGAATGTTTTACGTAGTATGCGGAGGGTGTTGATGCATGCAGAGGAGACGGTGTTGATCTGGTGATTCACTGTGAGCGATGAGTCCTGTATGATGCCGAGGTTACATGCATGGTCTGACGGGGTGGGCGGGTTTTCGAGGGCGGAAGGCCACCAGGTGTCGTCCCATGCTGAGGGGGTGGAGCCGAGGCTGAGGACTTCTGTTTTCTGAGATGAGGTTCAGGCAGCTGTTCTTCATCCAGGTTACAATGGCTTTCATCCCTTCTTGGAAGTTGTGCCTGGTTATGTCGGGTTCCTTGGTGAGGGAGAGGATGAGCTGGGTATCATCGGCATAGGAGACCATGTTGAGCCAATGGTTGCTGGCGAGGGTTGCGAGGGGGGCCATCTAGATGTTGAAGAGGGTGGGGCTGAGGGAGGATCCTTGTGGTACTCCGCATCTGGTCTCTGTTGTTTCCGAGAGGAAGGGCAGGAGTCTTATTCTCTGTGTTCTGCCAGTGAGAAATGAGTGTATTCAGTCTAGGGCCTTTCCATGGATGCCGGCGTCATGCTTTCTGGTGCTAGTGTGCGGTGGGACACTGTGTTGAAGGCTGCTGAAAGGTCCAGGAGGATGAGGCCTTGGTCGAGGAGAGCGCGGATGTCGTCTGTGGTGGCAAGGAGGGTGGTCTCGGTGCTGGGGTTTTTGCGGAATCCGCATTGGGAGGTGTCTAGGACGTCTTTGGCTTCGATGAAGTGTGTTAGCTGGGTGTTGACGGCCCTCTCGATGACCTTGGCTGCGAAAGGAAACAGTGAGTTGGGCCTGAAATTCTTGAGGTCCATTGGGTCTGCGGAGGGTTTCTTCAGGAGGGGGTTGACTTCAGCATGTATCCAGTCCTCTTGGAAAGTGGCAGTCTCGAGGGAGCAGTTGATTGTCCGGCGTAGCTCGGGTGCGATGGCAGTGGCGGCCCTGTGGAAGATGTGAGGCAGACAGGGGTCTGAAGGTGCTCCGGAGTGGATGGTCTTTATGGTGTCTTCTGTCATGAGTGGGGTCCACGTAAGTAGAGTCTGTTGGGTGGCGTTGTCGTGCCGGGAATTGGGGTGGTGCAGAGGACAGTTATGCTCTATACATAATTATATGAGAATGGTATGCTACAACCTCTGGAGCAGCCTTCTATCGTAATTCATTTGTCTCTTCCTTCCTAGATACTTCTTTTCACTTTGTACCCCTCATTCACTGCAGTCCATCTTTCCACTTCTTACGTAATTATGAAAACAATATTAATTTGAATGGTTGAAGTGCCGCATTATCCAAAAATAACATATAGAAAATAATACACAATTCTTTCAACACAATAAATGGCTACCTACCAATCCACACAATGCACAGTACAATACAAATGAACATTGAAAGGAGAAAAAGTAGGAAATAGACTAAAAGAAAGAATTTCAGACTTCCATCTAGAACGATCCTAGTTGTCATGCTTGGTAGATGTTAAATGCTTGAGGTTTTATTTAGAGTTTGGTGGACAGGACACTAAGTACAAGTGTCTTATAGCCTATGGCACTTGTAATCCGGCAGACGGGCTATCCATCACAGTTTTTTTCAAAATCGTTTTTATTAGGTCGAGCCTGCAGGCAGCGCACATACGCTGTCTCTATGGTAACAATCTTTAGTATCTAAAAAAAAAAAAACTTTCTAAAAGAGGGCTTTTAGCCCACCCATTGCTTAACATTTGTTGGCATCATCATCAATCTTCTGTGCTGTTTTTTATTTCGGCATTGCGAACAGTGCCTTCGCTTCCTGCACTTTGTGTGGAGCTTGGACCACGCACAGATTGATATGCCATAATTAGTGTCCATCCGCTCTGATTGAGGAACTAGTTACTTTTTTCTTTTTTTTTAGACATTTTAAGGCACTTTACATGAGTATCAGTTACAGTACACAAGTTGTTGCTACAGCATTCTCTATTTAGTGTCACGTCGAGTCCGTGTTCCACGTTGTTCTGAGTGTTCTATAAAACTCTGGAGCACTCCCTCCACCCCACATTTTCGAGAGAGGGTGTCTATGTTGCCTGCATCCCTCCTCATGTATCAATGCTTCATTCTCCACCTTTGACCAATGTTGCACTTCAGCCATCCTCCTATTGCATGTGGGAACCGCTCTCACTTTCCAGGTCCTGGGAATCAATTTCCTAGCCAGGGCCAGGCCTCTTTTCCGCCTTCTTAGGCACAGGTTGGGAGAAACTCCTCAAAAGGCAGATCTCTGGGGTGACTTCCAGTTGTCTTCCTAAGGTGTCCCCCTTGGTGGTGAACTATTTGCTCCCAATAAACCGGTACTACCGGGCAGACCCAGACCATCTGAAAGAAAGTCACCAACAATGACCCATATCTCAGGCATGGCCTTGGGTTTCCCCCCCCATAAATGTCTGCTATCTTCCCGGTTGATATGTATGTTTGGTGCAAAACATTACATTGCGTGAACTTTAGTCAGGTGTACTGTGACACGTTTTGAGTGTAGGCCAAGATACTGTCCCATTTCTAGTCTGCAGTCTCATAACCTAGGTCCGCCTCCCACTTTCCTTTGTCCTTCGTCAGATCTCCATATAATTCCATACAATACCCTGTAAAGCCAAGTGGTCCATAGGTCACTGTTCCCCAATGATACAAGCAGCTGCAGCACCTTGTGGTGTGAAGGCTCCTGTGTGCTCGCATGCCATAAATGTGATAACTTTTAGGTCAGAGCTCTGTAATTCAGGAATTGCTCCGGTGCTGGGCTATAATCCGAAATTAGTCGGTCCAGTGGCAGTCAGCTGCCCCCAGTAAAGCAATGTCCAATCTTCACCAGGCCAACTTCTACCCATAGCACCAATTGTTGCGCCATAAAAAAGGAATTCCGGTCCTAGTGTGGGAGACCGACCAAAGGTAGTGCTGGAGCGTATTAGAAAACTGCAATGTCAAATTTGACACATTTCATCCAACATTGTAGGGTCACTGATACACAGTGGGAGGGCAATTAACGCCCCCTGATTCGACTCATCCCCATCTACTCCCATCTCCTCCACTTGCTGGCCGTGTGCCACACTGTAATAAAGATCATAATCTGCTACTTCCAAACCACCCTCTGTGATCGGGGTTCTAAATGTGTCCAGGACCTCCCTCTATCCACCCGAATACTAGTTCCCAGAGTGAATGACAATGTAAAACAAAAACACACACACACACACACACACACACACACACACACGCGCACCCCCTCCCGTACTTAAGACACTAAAATTAATAAGATTGCAACCTCTAAGTTACTCTTCTCTCATCTGAACAACCTCCCTCCCGGCTTAAGGTGAGTAGGGTATGCGCATTATACATGTCAGTGTATTCTCTTGAGGTGCACAATTCTGGGGACACAAATGTTCTTCAATGGTATCTTTGCCCCTCGTGCCTAATTTGGTGGTTCTGTATGATGACAGACAGGTGGGTGGTGGGCATCTGGGTATTAGCGCAGTCTCAGCATGGACATAGACATTGAAAAAGGCCAGCTGATGCAATTGTCTGCAGTGTCATTGAGTCTTGAGGGTATTTTTAGGGCAATATGCCTCGACTGATGCTTTCACAAGAATTTTTCCATGTACAGGTCTCTGAAGTATTGAACGGTTCCTGATGTCTGTAAAATACTGTTCAAAGGACAGTGGTGCTGTTAAAAGAACGACAAAAATGTAAGAGAATTTGAAGTCCTTTATGTGTCGAAACTCTCATTGCAATATAATATAAGATTTTGAGTGGAGAATTATATTAGGGAATGCATATTATTATTTTATATAAGTTAGATGTATGAAGAATGCACTATTCCAGTTGAGTAGTGTCCCTCTAAGCACAGCCGAAATTGCAACGAAGTTGCAGAATAAACACTGTTCAAACTCAAAAGTAAACTGACAAGTTGTTCATTGTTGTCATATTCCTCGTTTTATTCACGGGATATGAAATTCATCAAAGAAATCAAGCCAAGGACTCGTGAAGTATACCCAATGCATTTCGGGTTTTACATAACCCTTCATCAGGAGTAGTCCTAAGAAGAACACAAAAAGGAGAGATGTGTCAACCTGTTGCGTCATGTACATAATTAAATTAGTGTTTGGTGAGTTAGAAACTAATCAAAAAACGTGAGATAACAGAAGTAACCATTCAAAAACGAAACCTTATAGGGTGGCGGTTTGTTGTGAAAAGGATAAGACAAGGAAGCGTGATTAAAAACAACGGTGCCGCGAGGACCAAGACAAATTGATGTTAAATCAAGTGTGCAATTGTTATGGAAAGCAAAACAAGAACTCACATAATTAAAAACAACAGTGCCACAAGGATTTGAAGAAAAAAGTGCTATAAAGTCAAGCATGTGAAACATGACTAATTGAACCTTAAGCCACAAAGCGGTACTATTCCCCGGTGCGTAAAGAAGATAAAACCATGTGGTAACAAAACATACCTGGTAGATTAGAAACTCTGAGTAACCGAGGTTACAACATGCAGTGAAAGTCAGCGTGTGTGCTTACAATCCTGCTCCAACGGGTGGGTCAGTTAGCGAAAGTGAGAAAGGACATGCCTTCAAATATCACAAGCCAGGTAATGAAAAGTAAGAAAGGACTGAATAACATTGGAAAAAAGGTCAGCCATCTTGTGATGGTGTTCATGGAATGACATTAATGCTGTATCTACGGAGATTAATGGATACTGATGTACAAAGTAATAACAAAAGGTAAAAGTGTTTGAAAAAATAAAAGATAAATAGAAGATAAACAACCAAATTAAAAGAGACGGTTTAACTGAGTTAGAGACAAATAAAGTTATTTAAGAAAAAAAAAAAGAGGAGATTTCTTGTTATGGAAGGCTGAAAAAAACTGAAAAAATAAAAAAAGATCCAAAGAGAAACGTAAGATAATAATGAACAAAGAGAAGTTGTGAAAAGTTGCATAAAATAACATTAATAAATACAGATGATCAGATGAAGTCAAATAGACACAAAGATCAAAATAAATTCACGAAACCAGAATGCACAGAGCAAAAGTTACAAAAAGCAACTAAGTTCAACGCGGTCATTGAGTCCGTGTGGGACCAAGGCATTCATTATATAAGTTAGATGTGCCATGTTTTAAAAATAATTTCAGATTTATGCTGGCAATGTACAGTCTTTTTGTTTCAAAAATTGTATCTTCCTGGTCTTCTTATGCTGTGAGAAATGTGAGTTATACAGTAGGTTTCTCGTGATCCTTAATGCTTGTTTAGGTTATTGTCACATATGATACCCTCTAGGGGTAATGAGTCACGATACTCTGGAATAGGTGGGTCTGGTTTCTTTATTGTTCCAATGTACAAGACACACTATAGGGGGTTGCTACGACGTCTTCCTGCTTGGCTCGTATTCTCTTGGTAGGTGTCCCACTGGCTTAGTCTCCCGTCCGAATCTCCAGTGCGATAAACAAAAGTCAACAAAAACACGGGAACACACTGGTGAGATGAAGGACCTTATAACGGAAGCGCAGCAGGGTAAGGGGAGTGAAGGGTCACCAGGGCTGCCACCACGTAGTACTCAAAAAGAGAAAAGAATCTTCGTAGGTGAAGGTGAAGGGACCAGTTTGAAAGAACGCTACCGGTGTCCAGACACTCGCGCCCCTGTGACCACCCCAGCTCAAACCTACCCCGTCCCTCCCCGTGGAAAAGCAAAACCCAGGACTCGGTCCCGTACCTTTCCCAGCCACGCTCCTCCTGGAACGTGGCGGGGCGAGTCGCGTCTCCGTTGGCCTCCTGGCTTCTTCAGATGCTCGACCTCAGCTTCCTCGATCTCTCCGCTCGTTTTCTCGCCGTCTCCTCCTCTTCCTTGCTCCTCTGATTCCTCTTTCTCTCCGCTCCTGCTTCCTCCACCGGCTTTCGCGCTGTATTGGTCTTCCGGGTTCTCTTTACAGGCCAGCCCTTCTCCGGATTGGACTGCTGCTGTTGACGTGGTTGTTACGGTTTCTTCCCACAGGGAAGTCCAGTTCGGGTTAAAGGGCCCGCTCTCGTCCTGTGGCCGGGGTGGAAACGAACAGTCATTATCGTCTCCACCCCGTTCTTCCTCCGGAGTGACCCCGTGACAATTATGTTCCAAGTATTTGGTATTTACATGATTTATTTCTTTGACATATTTATAAAGTGCAGCAACTCCCCAAGAATCATTAAGGTACTTTACAGAGAACGTATTAAGATACATTGCAATAGGGCTGATGGAACAGGCTGGCTGCTTGGCCATCAAGTACAGAATAAGGAATCGTAGAGGTAAAGTAGATGAGTTTTTAAATGTCACCTGAACTTGAGGATAGAGATGTATATCAAGTGGCAGTGAGTTACAGAGACAGCTGGCTGTGCCTGAAAAGTAATGCTTCTTTATGTGTTGGATTTTGAAAAGAGGAGCTTCCGGCTTAAGGGCGATTCAACTTCTGCGATCTATTTGGGCTGCCAAGGTTTAAGGAGCTTGAAAAGTTACATTGTTTCCCCCCCCAGCCGAAGGGCTTTATAGTTAATACAGCTGCTGGCCAGCTTACGGGCTGCCATCTTGGAGGCCGTTGATTCATGGCACCGCTCACCTGCGGGACAAGGAGGGCTGGTGGCAGGGTGGATGTTGGTGGCATACTGCGTCACCGTGGCAGGCCTGGAGGCTTTTTCTTGCTATGGCATTGTGCCTCAGTATTTCGTTGCTTCTGCATGTTGTGGCACGTCACAGGAGCTCTTTTTGGCACCACGCAAACCATGAGGAGGAAGTGGCTCTCAGCGTCTCAAATTATAAGACCATGTGGGTTCTTGCTAAGGTAGAGTGACCAGATTTTGAAAAACAAAAAACTTGGACATTTTGCAAAAATAGCAGAAGGAATACAATTTTCCATCAGCCGATGGGCACAAAATGACAGTGCTAATTAACACAGAGGCGCAAACGATGAGGTACTAAGGAAAAACTGCTATTTTTCAGCAGAATATCTTGCCTGTTGATTAAATTGCTCTCTGGTAAGAGCTGCTAAATAGGCCTGATTTGAAACACACAAAAAGGTACAAATGTACCTCCCTCTGTTTTCAGTTGATCCTCTCCGAAAACCGGGACGTGAGCCTAATGTTTGCCTACCACTGTGACTCACACAGTAGGAGCTGGAAGACACTGCAGGCTCGAGTGCTAGGAGGAGCGAGAGATTCGTAAAGCGTAAGCAACGCAAACGGAAGCGTGCCGCGGAGCAGGAAGCTGCAGGAGGTGTGCACATCACAGGCTGCGGAGTTCAGGGGAGAGCCCCGCAGCGAAGGCAAAGGCTGGGAGGAGCACGCACGCCTGTGGTGGTGCACTATCTGAAGCGGTGGCGGCGGCGGCAGCGGCTTGGTAGCAGTTCAGCCTCCTGACAGTATTTGCCATCTTGCTGCTGCATTTTGCTACCGGTCTGGTTTGGCCATTGAGCACTGGGCATCTTCAAACCCACACAGTTGCTGTCTGCTTCGGAGGAGGATTTAGCGGTCATAGGGGGCCCCCTTGCCGTGCCCGCACCACACAGCCTCCTCCTCCACCCATTATCCGCCACCACAGCATATCACAGCATATCACTTCCCCTCCTTGGGCTTTGTGCGGCAGGCGAAATAGCTCCTTGCACACACAGCAAGGACCAAGAGGAATCAAGAGGGAACCAGAACTCGCAGTGCAGCACAGAACAGCAGGAAAGCAGGACCTAGAAGGACCCCAGAAGGACGTAGAACGATGTAGAAATGGAATCCAGACCCAGCCTTGGTAGGAGTGGACTGAGCCCGAAGCTCCTTCTAGAGACAAGGTAGAGTGATGCTGCAGGGGTGGGGGGCAATAGGGGTGCTACTATTTTGAAGGGGGCGGTCCACCCTTAGCACAGAAGCTGTAGTTTGAGATTTCTGTGACCCCCTTCGCTATGAGGGGCATGCTTAGCTCTACCGTTCCACCCCTCCCTTTGGCAGCTTATTTGACTATATCTCATTCACTGCATTTACCGCTTCCAGTTTAAAAGGGGTCACCCAAGCAGGATTTCATGATAATCACAATCAACATAACAAATCAACAAACAAATAAACAAGGGGACCATCACTGGACAAGACACAGCTAAGGGGCTTGGGGGGGGGGGCCCTGGAAAAGGCACGGCATTGCATAGCAATCATAAAGCCGCACAGGCATAGACATTACATTTTGAACATTCTGAACAGCCGGGACTCCTGGGTGAAGCCTACAACATCAAGCCTTCAAGATCTAAGCCAACAACACCAGTACTACCAACATTTATTTTTTCATACAACTGGATAGGGGGATCTACACATCAGCCAACCGGAATTCAACCTCACCAATGAGATCAACGCCCCACGCAGGACAGTCCGTGCAATTCCAAACAGCAATTCGACATAGTCAAGCGAGGCAGCAGAAGTCAAGAGAGCGGGCTAGAGATTGGGCGCGTAGGGCAAGGCTGCAGGCTTCCGCATTCTACATCAGTTGGAAATATTCGCACAAGCTATTTGTGGCTCATAGGAACAGGACTACCGTTAGGATCTCCTCTAGGAATATGAGGAGTGCAGGTTCCGACAACAAGGATACAAGGGTGCGGCAGCAACGGGGAACAATAAGAGGACAGAAAAGCTTTCAAAATCTGGGCAACACAGGGTCAGTGCTCGCGCTACACTACCCATTGACCTCAGTTGCGGGGAAGGAGTCGGACACGGCACCATCATCAGAAGCCGGGTGACGCGCAAACCGGCAATAGGGAGCCTCCAGATACATCAATATTTCACAAGGCTGAAGACAGAATCCTAAGGCGACCACACAGGTTGTATGGTGTAAGAGGGGGTTGCATCAGACATCAGCCCCAGTCCCTTGCTAGTTAGCCAGGAGGCAGCAATGCAAGGAGAGGGCCCCCCTCTTATCCCAAATTGCACAGCTCAGGATAGCCTGGAAGAATCATTAATCATAGAGATGGAGAGACACGCAGGGATAGCAGACACGGCTACGGCCAGCAATGATGCTCAAGATACCATCAGCATATTAAAAAATCACAACACGGCAGAACATCGGTCAGAGCAAACTGGGATTATTGAGATATCATCAACCATAAACGCCGGTGAAGCACTAACCAAATCGTAGGGTCCAACACTCTGGACTCATTCAAAATAGGAACACTTTTGAAATAGAGGCCCTCATTCATCACATAAATGACCAGCAACAGGATATACTGGACAATTCTATTAACCTCTGTGGCCGGGGGAGTAAACAGAATTGCTCCACGCCCGTTAACATTATTGGAAGGGCGCAAACACAACAATAATTTGGTGACCTTTGCATTCCAGACTCCTCATTTACAGAGCTATTAAAAACAAAAGCATTATCAGCCAGTAAACCACAATCGATGGCAGAGGAACTCACAGGAGTTGTTATGGGCCAATATTCCGGATGCCAGTGTGATGATCAAGATTCAATTCATAAGAATGGCCCGGAATATATTCTAAACACAATAAATGTATCATTGCTGGCAGCAGTAAAGGCACTCACCTGGCAATCCCACAAATTAGAGATACAGGTGGATTTAATACACATGCTTGCACAAAGTGTCTTGACAATTAACAAAAAGGTGGACATGATTAATTCCAAAGTTGATTGGTGTACTACCAGAGAAAATGGCCAAGAGGGCACTACAAGTCCAGTAAAAAGCTTTAGTGAAGCAATAGTGGAAAAACTAATTACACTGCCTGACTTGCTAACAACCTTAATAAATCAATGTAGTGAAGCACGGTCAAATAACATACAAAACAGGAAAAACTCTGAAAAAGAGGAACCACACCCTGCAGCAGTAATAACATCTATGGAACCAGAAGTAATACTTGGCACAGCCGCCATACTCAATAAAATTCTCCCGGGCATAAGTGGGAGCCCTGCAACCAGCTCAGACGATGGACATCAAAGCAGGAAAATAAGCCAAAGAGCAATTGAAGGGCAGCTCTCCTGCCGGCAAATAAGGAAATCTCTGAAAACAAATAAAAGAAAAAGCGGGACGACATTCATACAAAAAAGCATGAAAGGATAACTTTCTCAAACAAAGTCTGCAACCAGCTGACCGCACCGACAAGGGCCCATTGAACTATCCCATCTTCCAAATGAGAAACAGCACTATAGTCAATGCTTCCCAGGCAAATAACTGCCAGGAAACTTCTATTCCAAAATATCCGAACGTGAAGCACACAGAAGATCCGCACAAGGCCAATTCTATCCACTCCAATACCCACACTGACCTCTTTCCTCAGGTACAATCCAATGCAGAGGTGGCGAATGCCAACCATAGAAATGGCACTCAAGGAACAGCAAGTTGGGAGGCAAGGGCACTGCCCGAGACCAGCAAAAACACGACAACTTGAATAACAGGACACAGGTCTATGGAAATGCAACCGTGTGAGAAGTTGTAGATGTCGACACCAGCATTAGAGCAGGAACCTTGCTCGTCGAAGGTACACCCACCCTAAATGGAAACGCAATGCAAAGGCCAAAATATAGAAACTTCACAACTTACATTAGCATGGAAGATACCACTGCTCGACCAAAGGGATCAGACGCGCAAGCAACTTTTTAATATTAAATCAGATGGGAAAACACAAGCTGCGCCTTGCTGGAATAACGGCCAAGCAGGGATTTCAGATCAAACAACTTTGCACAATGGGCAGAGACACGAGTTTGAGGGAAATCATTTGGGAAAGGAACTTTTGGTAGACTCTGAGCTCACGGTGATCCTCACACCTAAATTTGAGACAAGAGGCCTGGGCGATATTTTAAATCACTCAAGTATCCTATATTTCCTGTTGTGTATACCCTCATTGGCCTATTTAACATCAGCCCACCTTGCATCGGTGCACTTTAAAATTAAACCTGGATAAGCCATAGGGAGTCAACCCTAACGAAGTGGACCAACAAGCTAGACATTCAAAACGTCATGGTGGAAAAAGATCTACTTAAGGATTGGGATATCCATGTAGATAAATGCCCAACGGAAAAGTATCCCCAAGTACTATTACAAAGGCCGTACAAACAAGCGGTGCCAGTACCACAGATAAGTAGATTAAGGGGCATAAAATCAATCCTGAGTCAAACCTGAGACAAACATATTAAAATCTAGCTTCATAAGGGCGATGCTACCAGACATTGCATGGAGGTAAGAGCATCTCAGCACTGCATACCAATGGGAGGGCAAAACCCTAGCACAATAAATCTTTCGATCTTGCCCGGACTTCAACAACACGGGATACCAGGGACGGCCCAAACCAATAATTTTGGAGGCATACAAGAGGTGATAACAAGAACTAAGATCAGACAAATAAGTTGGAACGTGGCAGTACTCAAATCAACTTTATACAACAAAGAAGCCATGGATTTTCTAAAAACAGGAGATATTCTATTCATGCAGGAAACATGGACGTAACACCAGATTCCATTAAAGGCTTTCAGGCGACCTACACATTGGCCAACAAGAAAAACCTCTTTGGAAGACCGATCGGTGGGGTTTCAATCTTTGTAAAACTAAACCTGCAAGTACGAATTGAGGAATGGCCCATGCACTCACCTGACGTTCAGATCACAACTATAAAAGGAATTGGATTAGAGGGTATCCGGATCACAATCTCGGTAATTGTCCTCTATGTTAATGCAAACAAAAAAGCAAAAACTGCAAACACCAGGATGCTTACCGGACTGATTAGAGTATATCTCTATGAGAACCCTGGGCACGAATGTATTTTTACCGGGGACTTTTAACATGAGAGACCTGTGTTACCCGTAACAAAGCCAAGGAGATAGTGGTTGGAATAGCATGGAAGCCTGCATCAATTAATTCAATGTGTAGTCCGTGAACCAAGTAGGGCAGCCAAACAGGAAACTACAACCTACATTTAAAAACATCCCCACGCTAGACTACATCTTCCTGAGCAAGAATCTACTGAAGAGGTGTGAAGAATATGATGTGCTACACACTACTGCAAGCGATCACCATCCATATCCATCCTCGTCAATATAAGCACCATGATGCATGAGGAACATCTAACTGCTGGTAAAATGCTTAATCCAAACAATGAACCAGCACTGATAAAAACGAATTAAATGGGGACCCATAAGCCGGGCCAGATACAACAAGTGGAAACAGGTTATATGCACAACTGGCCTTCAGAAAAGTTGGCCAGAAATCATGGCCTCGCTATCTAATGCTCTGATTGCAGAAAGGCATCCCACATATAAAGGCAAACGCACTGGAAATGGGCCAATCAATTTAATCGACATCAAAAAGCCTTCAGAGAGAGCAAAAAGAGATGTCTTCTGGCAGAGTTACAGTACAGGGGAGAGAAGTGCCCACGGACGGAAACATTTTTGAAAACATCTAGAACACTGCATAAAAAAACTGTCTGGCAGTTGAAACAAACAAACACAGAAGAAAAATGGAAACACATCTGTGGTCTGCTAGCACCCAATAAGAACAGGGAGTTTTGGAGCTATGTTAATGGTCTAAACGGTGGAAGCCACATCCATAATGCTGTACCTGTCAACAAATGGGCAGCCCACGCAACAAGCTATATGTCGACCAAGACAAACCCATGGCAAAAACCATGGAGTCAGAGGACCTTGCCCCAACAGAAAAAGAAATTCTAACCAGGGAATCAGGAAGGATGGGGCTCCCGGACCTAATGGGCAACCAGGCAGCATCTTCAATGAAGATCGAGATTTTTGGGCCCCTCACATGCATAGCCTATTTAACCAATGGTACAATACCTCGGCAGCACTTGACTCATGGAAAGGTTCCATCTTGCAACCCATTTATAAACCAGCATTTGCAATGCAACCGGTCTCGCATTTACGCAAGTTTTTGCTATTGGCGTTGTAAATGGCAATGCTTTTTATTTATGTTTTGGTAATTGAAACATAAATAAAAGGCATTGTCACTTACAAAGCCAATAGCTTAAACTCGAGTAAATGCGAGACCTACTGCATTTCAAATGCTTGTTTATTATGTAACATCTCGTCAGGGGTAGTATGCGCTATATAAATGCAGATTTACATTGGTCATGTAACAGAAGAGCAGATCACAAAAAAAACGCAAAGCCTAGGGTAGAGTGTCCCAGCTGTCTTCTGTTTACCATGCCCCAAACATCAGGGCCTGCTGTTCTTTATTCTGCCTGCCCATGAAGCAAGAACACTGGGTCAAGGAGTGCATCATGAATTGAGAGAATGTCAATCCCAAATGCCTGACTGGATTCATTCACAAGGACAGCCATCGAGCTCCACTGTGTGCACCGCACCCAGGCGGACTCACGGTGGTCCAGGCCTGGACCCGAGCCGATGCGCCGCTGCAGCTGGCCCAGATGTTTGCCCTCTACCAGTTGCTCGCCGCTGCTCACTCCAGTTGTCGACTTTCAGCGCAGATGCCAGTTTTTAATGCCGGGAGCCCCTGTGTGTGCCAGCTGCCGCATTAATGGTTTGGGGCTGATAACGGCGCCTGGTGAAGAGGCGGCCACCGCCCTCGGTCGATTAATAAGGGGACGCAGAGGGCACCCGCTAAGGGGAGGGGTGGTCACAGAATAATGGCACGTGGGGCACCATAATCAGGAGGTCAATTATCTGGCAGCCCCCAAGTGCAAGGTATGCAGCATTATATTCCAACTGTGGCAGCGCGGTGAAGACAGCGGTGTGACCATGGCGGGAAGGAGCAGAGAAGGCATGTTCTTAAGTCAGCATCGCGAGCCCCACAGCCCCATGCCTCCTGCCACGTTACTCTGAAGACTATAAATTAAAGCGAAGATGCACACCATGCTCCATTCCACGACCCTGTGGCGTGGGGAGCCTGGTTACACCAGTACACTACCCGTTTCCACCACTAGGGGGCAGGGTCCTTCACCAGCTCACGGGCCGCCCACCCCTCATGCTTTCTACCAAGGAGGGCACACAGGCTACAACTGCCCACGCCCCACCCCTCCTCCGCCGGCGCTTTGATGGCCCCAGCCTTAGCAGTCGCGGCGCGCGCCAACAGTGAAACGGTTAAAACGAGATGGTAAATCTGACCCAGTAAAACCAAGGCGATGTCAGTCGAGTCATCTGCTAATAATCTGAATGTCATCTGATAGAGGAGAAATAGGTGATAAAAACAAGCATTTTCGGATATTATGTAGAATATTCCATATGTGGAGTGCTGCTTTCACAGGGCGGCACGCAGTTCTCCCCCTGAAATGAGATGTCAGCCCGGCAATCAGTGAGACGGGGAAAAGGCGCGAGAGACAGTCAGTGAAAAGTAGGCACTTGGAGAGAGGAAGAAGGTGGGTACGCAGAAACAGAACAGCAGAGAGAGAGTGAAAACGAGGCAACGAGAGTGGATGGCAACAAAAGCCGACTGATTGAAAAAACCTAGTGCGCTACTGACTTATGAAGGAGACCGTGTAACGCCGCAAGTAAACGATCCAGTCCGGGTGGGCGGGGCCAAAAGGCACCAGGGCGGTAACAAGGAGGGACTAAAGAGCCTCACTTACAATCGGAGGCCAGCGTTTAGCATGCACGATGATACAAGCCAATGAAAACAAGGGGCGGAGCCTACACTCTACTTCTAAAATGTAATTGATTACAAGAATCCTCGCAGGGCAAGCAGCGCATGCGCGCTGCAACTCAGGTTTGCAAGACCTAAAAAGGGGATGCTTCCCAGCTGGAGAACTACAGACTGATTGCATTAGTGGACATCGATGGGAAGGCATTTGCAAAAGTGCTCCTGAAAGAGTTAGAGGTATGGCTAACAAAAAATCAAATCATACCGCAGTACGAGACAGGATTTTGGCCGAACTCATCGACACTGGACAATGCCATTGCCCTATCATATCTGGCAACGAAGGCCGCAGAGGTCGCCACTCCTCCACTATATGCATGTTTTGTCGACTACAGTGCCGCATTTGATGGCAGCGACCGTAATATACTGTGGGCAAAAGTGGGGTATTCCGAGGAAACTCCTGGCAGCCATCATGTCACTTCATACTGGCACCTGGGTTCGCACCAAGCTTACACAGACATGTGCAACAGCCAAGATCTACACGAAGAAAGGGCTAAAACAGGGTTGTGTGATAGCACCCACACTGTTTAACTTATATACTGCGGATTTGGGAGAGGCACTTCTAAAAACCAACATCTTTCTGCCCAAACTGGGCCATCTTAGACTTCCAATCCTGTAGTATGCAGACAACCTTGTTCTATCAAACTAGACTAGGCATGAAAAGGGCATTGGAGACATTACATCTTTTACAATATGGAAAACAAACTTCAAGCCAATGCAACAAAAACTACGGTGCTAGTCTTTGGCCACAAACCAAAAAAATCAGTATTGGGTTGGCATCTTGGCCCGTTAAGAATTGCCACTGCCAATAAGTATACTTATCTGGGAGTACAATTCTCAGACACTGGCAGACCAACTCTGCAGGCCAAAGCACTTGAGGCTAAAGTGGCTAAGGTTACACATGCCTTATGTAAATTAAATCATAAGCTCCTAAGCCACTCAATGGAGGGCATTCGACGAGTAATGCAAGCAAAGCTAATTCCAACACTGAGCTATGGCCATCTTACTTTCCCTGGCCTGTTGACCGACAAATTGGAGTGTGTGCACACTATGGCTTTTAGAAAGGTTGTTAAGCTTCCAAACTCAACAAGGCGCACACTGATTCACCTAGAGTTCAATATTCCAGCAATGGACATAGAATGTAAAAAAGACATAGTTGAATTTTATCATCACGTCATTAAGGCGGGTCCTAGTACAATCGGGGAAGCATTACAAATAGTTTTCAACGATAGCACTAGTCGCTGGACAAGGTATCTCTTGACGGCCAACAAGACATTGGGTCTGCTAGCTGATCTCCTAACTGACATACCACTAACAATGGCTGGCCTAAAAAGCCTGCTAAAAAAGCAGGGAAAGATCACTTCAAGGCAGCAGGATCTCGAACAGATCAGATCTATTCGTGGCGCAGAGGGCCGCGTTTACTTAAACGAAGCTACCTCATGTCAACCATACCTGAAAGCAGGATTGGGAAGGCAAGCCCTACAGAATGTTCTGAGGACTAGGCTCCTAACATTACCAATACAGGATTGCAGGGCTCACTGGAATAATACACCTTCAAGAAGCAGTGGATGTTGTTTGCGCCAATACCATATATAATCTGTGGGGCACGTTATCTGCTGCTGCCCAGTTCTGTTAAGCCAGAGGCTCCTATATTTAAAAACTATGTTCATTCAAAATGGCTTAAGATCATGCAAGGAGGCTCTAATGTTCATCTCCACCACCACAGTGCCGATGGAGCTCACACGAATTGGGAAGTTCTATGTGTTAGCCGGAATGACTCTACGATCAACGCAAGAACAGATGATAACAGCAAAATAATACATGAGCCACAGATTATCATCTGTGTCAGCAACCCTGGCATCTTGATTTTGTATTTCGCCATCTCACACTATTATTTATCATCATTTTACATTGTATAGTTTGCTTTGGGAGGTGCACTATACCTCAATTTATTCCACATGTCTATTCATATAAATATCACATGCGTGCCTCATGGCACTTTTCTGCATGCTCACGCACCCATGCCTCTTAGTCCTATTCGGTGACGTCGCTATGTCTTCTTTTTGCGTTCTTTCATCGTTCTTTCACTGCTCACATATGTTCCATTCCATCCGTCTGCCGCACACAAAATATTTACACTTATGCCTGCATGACATCTTATTGCACGTCCACGCTCCCATGCCTTTTAGTCTCGCTCCTCTTTTCTGCTGCATTTTTCTTTTTTTAGACGTTCTTAATTTTTTTAGATCTTTTAATCAATCCAATGTATTTATCTATGATGTAACATGTACTGTATTTGTTAATGATTTTAGGTAATCATACAATAAAGAATTACTTCATCACTGTTGATGTGAGCTGGTGTCTGGAACGGTGAGCGTGAACAATATCATAGAGTGTGTTTGCTGGGTAGAGGCCTTGGGCATTTACTGTTGGAGGATGAATCCATGATGAGAACTGTAGAGATGACCCTGTTCTTAAAGCTGCAAGGTACTTTATATATGTTCTTACCTAGATGCCTGCTTTCTCATTCGGGTCTTAACGTGCTTCCGCTGTTGAACAAGTTAGCTGACTCTGATGCCCACTATCACACCTGAGTGTCGTCATACACAACCACAAAGTGAGACAGGAGAGGCAAAGACAGCTCGGAAACCAATAATTAGCTGAAAAGGTTTGTGACCAATTAACAACATTGCAGGATTGACCTAAAATACGTTAGTCTACCACGCAGTGTGTGACATTTGGGGAGCAGGGAGGGGATCCAGGGGGTAGAGAACTTCCGAATAATTTTCGAAGAGTTCGCCACACTTTATTTGGCTGCACTTGTTCAGCCCTTTACTTTGCAGGTTGATGAATGGCGCTTCCACAGTCCCGACAGCTCCCGGCCTTGCATGAGGTGGTATCCGGCACACCGCTGTTGTCATAGTCACGGTCAGGCCAAAATGCTCTCGGTCCTTACTGCGTTATTATTGGGCCACGTCTCCCTACGTTGTTTCCTGGTACCAAACCGGCTTAGAAGGAACAAGCTTGTCTGACTGGTTTTGGTGTTTATTTGACACCCGTGGTATGCACGCGTCTTGTGCCCCTGGCACAACTTGTGAACGCTGCAAATTTTCTTTTCTTTCTTCAAGGTTTCACGTCAGTTAGTTGGGCTGAAATGGCTTCGCGAAAAGTTAGCAAAAAGGCTGAATAGGTTGGAACTTAGTTGGCTCCGTGCAGAGGTCGGGTTTAAACGGCCCAAATGAGCATACTAGGTACAAACCACAGTTCACACAATCTTAGAGCAAGTCAGAGGTGAGAGGGGTGGGGTTCATATTTGAATATTTACCGAGGGAACTGTTTTTAGGCCACTTATGGCTTTCGAGATAGAACACTGAACCTCCTGCCGAAACAAAACTCTGACGTGGGATTAACGGTCTCCTCGCTGGATCTCTACACCTGAATGGTGGCTTCATAAAGCAAGCCTCTCCTGGGATTTGGACATCACGATCCTTTTCAGTGTTACAAGGACGCTGGATAACTCCTTGTGACATTTGCATGACCACAAAGCAAGAGTAGAACGAGAACAGCATAAATTACCTAAGGGACATACATGTCTAACAAACAGCCCCGTTTTTTTGAAAGTTGGAGGAACAATGGAGTGGTTTTGTTACTTTAAACCATTTATTTTAAGGTGTATTAAAAGAAACACGTGTGATCAACTTCATTATGTTAAATAGTCCGTTAGTGTAAAAAAAGATACGTTTTAGGACATAATGAGCCGAATTCACAATGGGATTGCAACAAGAGAAGAAAGAGTTTAGTCTAAATGCTGAAATGAAGCACGATGGAAGAAGGACTGTGGGTTAAGTGAGTGTCTGAGTAAGGAAGACGAAGCATAAAACATGAGATGATGAAAGAAAAGGCTGGTCAGAGGAAGTAATTATGTAGTCCTGAAAAGAGTTGAATGCGTGAGCGCATAATATATTTTTTAAGAGTATGTAGATGGAAATGCAGGGCTGATGGGCCCTAGTCACAGAGTTATTTGGCACCCTTGCTGACCTTAAGGGCACAAAATAACATATTTATGACAGATTATTATTCGCAGATTTATTATAGTGCACATCTATACTAGTATACCAATTTTATTGGTGAGCAGATCTCGTGGTGAAGGTAGGCAGTGGGCATTCTATGGCAGAAATACCTTGGAAAGTATTCTGTTGTATTGTTATTAATAGGTGGGTAGACTTTTGCTCCGTACAGATGTTGATTTATCCGAGTATAGCTTTTGATTTGTTGAAAGCTGTGTGCTTCCATAGAGAGAGTGCTTACCCCCCCCAAACAGCTGTGATAACTTATCCAGATGTGCCAGGCCCCCTTTGGATCTGGGGTGGTGCTTTCTCAACGGCCGGAATGCCGCCATTATGATGCCAGACAATGGTAGTTCCGATTGAGCAGCACTCGTAGGGTAACAAGGTTACCAGCCTTCCTCTAGGGTACAGACACTGTTCAGACGGCAGGTTTGTTTGTGCAGCCTGTTCGTAGCCTGACGCGTTTCGATTACTATCTATCTCAAAGGCTGGTAACCTTGTTACCCTACTAGTGCTGCTCAATCGGAACTACCATTGTAAGGCATCATATTGGCGGCATTCCGGCCGTCGAGAAAGCACCACCCCAGCTGAATTAGAGGAAATGGTTAATACAATATGTCAAACCCACATGGGTGTATTGGCTTTTGTAAGTGCCACTGGATATATGGCGCTTTTTAGAAAATAGACCGTGTTTTATAAAAATTATGCCATAATGCAATTGTAAATAGAGATCTATTAATGTGGGTCATATTTGAATGTACTATACTTAACTTAAAGTTGTATGTATCCTGTTATCGATTTATCGATCGCATCGGGTCCTGTGTAATATGTGACGTCATCAGCAGTGCATTGCGGGCGCACGAGTTATAGTTAGCTGAACTAACTATAACGGGGGAATTTCAATGGTTTTGTACAAGTGAAAAGACCAGCTAACTATAACACCCCTGAAACCTATGGTTTTTTCAGTGAATTTCTGAGGTTTTTTAAATGCTAATTCCTAACTATAACGTGCCTGAAACCTATGGTTTTTTCTGTGAATTGCAAAGGTTTTTTAAATGCTAATTTCTAACTATGCCTACAGAGATAGGACATGTGAAGAAAGAAGAAAAAATGCACAGAAAGAAAAAAAAGAAGTGCAGAAAGAAGCAACAGAAGTCCTCAAAGACGAAGAAAAGTGCAGGAAGAAGGATAACGTGCAGAAAGAGCAAAGAGAAGAGCAGAAAGAAGCCTTGTTGCAAAATCATCCTGTACCCTCAACTTTTTCAGACGGATACTGGTGGTAACTGACTCTGACTAACCAGTCCTAGATCCAGTGCTATGTTAAAAGACACTTAGAATACAGTGAAAACACCTACATACACTAGGGAACATTATGCGTTGGGGTCCCCCTGTGATTAGCATGACCTCCTCTGTAAGCCCCTAGTATATAATAGGGCAGGGGGATTAAAACTACCTCTTAAAACAGGCAACAGGGCGTTTTTGCACACGTTAACTCAGGCCCCGTCCCCTCCCTTCACCACTGTGTAAACACGCCCTGTGTCCGTTTTTAGTTGGGAGATTAAGTTCATTTGAATCCTGAGGGTCCCTAGGGTCCAACTAGCCCACTAGGTACCTCCAGTAAGTGCCACAGAGCTGCGTTGCAGAGAGGTGTAAAAAGTGGCACGGCCTGGACCACCTCTCTGCAATGCAGCTCGGTGGCGCTTACTGGAAGCACTTGGTGGGCTAGTTAGCCCCCAGGAGCCCTCAGTATTGAAGGGAAATTATATCCCCAATTTAAAACGTGCCATAGTGCGTGTTTGCACACGTCACCTCAGGCCCCGTCCCCTCCCTTCACCACTGTGTAAACGCGCCCTGTGGCTGTTCTAAGTTGAGAGATTAAGTCCCCTTGAATCCTAAGGGTCCCTAGGGTCAAACTAGACCACTAGGTACCTCCAGTAAGCGCCACAGAGCTGAGTTGCAGAGAGGTGTAAAAAGGGGCTTGGCCTCAGAACACCTGTCTGCAGCGCAGCTCCCTGGCGCATACTGGAGATGCCTGTTGGGCTAGTTGGCCCTCAGGGACTCTCAGTATTGAAGAGGAATTAATTCCCCAACTTACAACTCGCCAGGGGGCGCGTTTACAGAGTGCTGCAAGGAGGGGGCGTGGCCTCCGGCACGATGCCAGTCTTTTATTTATTTTAATTTTTTAAGAAAGGGGGCTGTGTGGTTCCCATTCTTATTCTAATTTATTGGCCCTGATGACCCCATCCCCCAGGGCCTGTCTCCTAATTATATTTTTTTGACCCCAATACCCAGGGCCGGCCACTGTTTTTTATTATTTTCAAAAAAATATATATTCATAGACACACCTAGGACATGCTGGACAAACCGTACGTACCTATCACCATGACGATTTGCGTGATATTCATTAAAAGGCGACTATGCATACAATGAATCCACGTGGAATGTATTTACACCACTAGTGAAGCTCTGACATGTCTGATGCCCTACCGTGCCTAATCCCGGTAGACACCCTTGTCGTTTATTTATACAAACATGGGTAGCTATTGACGGGCACATTTAATACACATGCACACCAAGCCATTCAAAGGGGATTCGACAAAAATTCGACCAAAACTATGCAAGAAACCCCCCTCACGGTTAATAAAACACACATCCACTGCCGGATGTGTAATACTTTTTATTTTACTCTCTGGAAAAGGGACGAACATCACTTGAGAGTCACAGCGCGCTTCTGGCAGAGCCCAATGCTGTGTTACACCCACCATTGCCTGCTGAGTGCCACACACCTCTGTGTTGTATTCCACTAGCTAGTGCATATGCTATGACACTCTCTAGCCCATGTGCACTGTAACACCACCCCGTGAATATGTCATGCCACACTTGTCTTCGCAAGGGTTATATTGCCCCATCTAACGTGCCTTCCTCGATGCCTATGTTATAACTCACAGTGCTATGCCATACATATTACAATCTGGGATCCATATCTTTGTCACAGTGCATATGCAACGTTACACTCCCCAGCACATATTTTATATTACAACTTTAGAGACTAGTTAGGTTACACAACACTGCCCTGTGCATATTACACTCCAAGGCGCATATCGCATAGCACGCGCTAGTGCCTGTGCTATCTCGCGCTCTCCAATGAATCTGTCATTGCGCACAATGTATTGCATATTATATTTCACGCCCGGTTCATCTTATATCACACTTTTTGGTGCATAGTTTATACCATACACTATATCTAGTTTTCATTTTCAATCGTGCTCTCAGGACTATGTTCTATATAACACTGTGTTCACCTACCCTTTTCACGGGCATTACATTTTGCGATAGGGGGTGGAGGGTCAGGGGGTGTTTCTGCCAAGTGAGCCCGGAGTCACAGTCACAAACGTCCTCTTCTTCCTGAATAAAAGTGAGATTATGCTGCATACTTGTTCATATTTTAAGTAGTTCGCACAGACACACGTTTTAAAAACAATAAAGTTCCTAAAACCCGCCTTCTCTGAACAGTTAGCTTGCTGCCCCATCCCCCTCCTCCCTATCCTCTGTTGTGTGAATCCATGGACTAGCCTCCTCCCTCCTGCCATGCATGGTCTGATGTGCTGCCACTGCCCTCAATTTAGTATGATGTACCAGTCCACTCCTCCTGCCCTCCATTGCCCAATTCTATGCCCCATCATTGACCTCCTGCTTAAACTCTGTGCTTAGCTTGCTGCCCCTATTCTCCTTGCCCCTGCCCTCCGATGTCTTTCTGCATGCCCCTGCTCCATCCTTTTTGCCCACCATGTTCCATGGACCTGCCACTCCTATCTACTCTGAGTGTTCTGTTGAGCTGCCACTCCCCTCCCACCTGCCTAGCATTGTCAGATGACTGTAACCTGTCCCTGCCACCTCCACCCTGCCTGTCCACATGCCATGCCCCTATCCTCTTCCTCCTGTCCTACATGGTCCATTGTACTGCCACACCCTTCTGCCCTCCCTGGTCTGTTGTGCTGCAACTGCTCCTCCTGCCTGCCCCGTGCGGTCTGTTGTGAGGCCCCTTCCCCTGAACTTTCTTGTCTGTGCACAGGTCCTGACCCTCCCTTCTATCCTCCATGGTCCTTTGTGCATACCCCTGCACTCTCCTTCTTGCCCATCATAGCCATTGTGCTGCCACTAACCCTCCCACTTGCCATGCATGGTCTTCTGTGCTGCCATGGCCCCTCCCACCTTCCCTGTGTGGTCAGTTATCTGCCCCTGACCCCCTCCCACCTGCCCTCCATGGTCTGTGTGTATGCCATCACAGTCTCACTGTTGCTCTTCATGGTGTGTCTTGCTTCTAGTGCCCATCCTGCCTGACCTCCATGGCTATCTTGCTGCTCCTGCCCTGCCCCCTTGCCCCCAGCCCTCTGTTTACATGTGCAGACCCCTACTCCCTCCCTCCTGGCTTGTCTGTTCCATTGTAATGCCCCGATCCGTCCCTCCTGCCCTTTATGGTCTGTTATGCTGCAGCTTTCTCTCCTGTCTGTCCATTATGGTCAGCTAGCTACCATTGCCTCTTGCCCCTCTGTTCTCTGTTGTCCATGTGCATGGTCCTGTCCCCTCCCTATTGCTTTCTATGGATTGTTGTGCTGCACTCCCGTCCCGCATGCCCTGTGTGGTGTATTGTGCTGCTGCAAACCCTGATGCCTGCCCTGCAGGGTCAGTTTGGTGCACCTCTCCATGTCCCTCCTGTCCTCTGTTATCCAAGTCCATGTCCCTACCTCATTTTCTTCCATGATCCAATTTACCATACTTGCGAACATTTTGAACTTGGTAAGAGGGAGATTTTGAAAAAAAACTGGGGTATTGATTTTCCCCTTTGAGTTACATTGAAAAAGAGGAGATTGTAGACAGGAGATAGATCAAATAAAGCCCATTTGAGCTTAAAAACATTGGACGTTTCCTGGCTGAATCGGGTCTATTGGCATGTATGGTTGTACTACCATTGCCTCTTCCTTCTGCCCACAATGGTCTATTACATTGCCACAGCCTCTCTTGCAAGTCCTGTATTGTTGGTTTGTTGCCCCTGCCCCCCTTTCCACTGCCCTCCATAGTCTGTTGTGCTGCCACGGCCCTTCCTGCCTGCTCAGTGTGGTTAAATTGTTGCCTTTGCACCCTCCTACCTGCCTTCAATTTTCAGAGTCCGTGCCTCTGGCCTCTGCCTCTCAACAGTATCCTAATGAACAACTAGATTGCTAACATTCTATATTTATTACAAAAGTGTGGAACGCCTGACGTCATCTTGATGTAATCAAAACTGTAATACCTAGAGCATTTCCTTTAGAAAATACATATATGAGAGGGTCTTATTGGCATCAAAATTATGGTTAGTGCTCTAAAAGACTAAAATAAGGAAATATTTTCTGAGTTTTCAAATAGGGACAAAGCACTTTTAAATTATTTGTTATCTTTATGTTTTTTTTATCCAGTTGACCACTTGATTAAATGTTGCACTTAGGGAAGAGGATGTGGTGTTACTTCCAGGACTGCAGACTTTGCAACTCGGGAACCAGGTTGGAGTTTCTGCTTCAGCTCGACATTCTGTGATTCTGGTCAAATCACGTAGTCTCCCCATGTCTACAACCAAAATGAATTTGTTCTTGTGTGATGTAACCAATGCTCATGTAAAGCACTCCAATACCTGACAAGTCTGCACTATATAACACTGCAAAAACACAAAATAATAAGTGTTTTGCACACTTCTGTCATTGGGCTATATTTGGGCTACATCTGGGTGATTTTGGGCTACTTTTGGGCTCTTTTGTCTCCGGTGGCCATCTTGGGAGATTTATTTGTTATGAAGTTTCCTAATTTCCTCATTTACTGCAGTCTCCTCAGTAGGAAATACTTTCAGTTTTTTACTTTGATTCCATCAAGAAGGCATTCAGATGTGTCACACATTTGCCTTAAATTCAGAATGTTAGCACTCTTTTTGCTCATTAGATCACTTTAGTAAAGCTACTGCTCACCAGGGAAAACTGCTGCTGGTATTGAAAGTGCATGTTTCAGTCTGCATGTCAGAATTTTTTAAAGAAATAGAAGAGGATTAGAGAAGTCACTCAAAATGTGCCCTAATTTTTCTTTCTGCAGCACTAATCATACTTTTTATGGAAAAATGAACCCCCTCATTTTGTTCCTTTTTAAATTAAATGTTTTAAGTGTTACTACTTTAATCCAAGCAAGATGGCTTCAGGTGTGCCATACGTTTATCATAAGTAGGACTGTTAGCGCTCTAGTTGTTCTTTGGAACACTCTGGGAAGCTGCAGTAGAACACAAAGGAATCAACTGACAGTCTCTGCCCTTGTTGGATGTACATGTTTTACTGAGAATGTCAGACTTCATTCTCACATGACTGAGAAAGATAATGTGAATTTACAGAAAATAAGCTCTCAGTTTAGCTTATAGATCACCTTCCAAACCTATGTTGGAAAAGCATGAGAAAATATTTTTCTCTCAATCATGATATCCCAGCAGAAGGCTTTTTTACATGGTGAAATCACCTTAGAACATACCACAATTCCTAAAATGAGTATGGTACCATCAACAAATGATTTATAATGTAACTAAAGTCTTAAAACCTTCTATTAACTGCAATGCTTTTTAATGAGGTGCCAACACTTCTTGGATGAAATGCTGACAGCCAATCAGATCTCAGGATGAGATGTGTGGTTAGGCTCCGCCCACATATATATATGATTTTACTTTTGATTTTCTCAGGAACTACTGAACAGATTGACACCAGACCTGCAAAAGGCACTTCCCTGACCTGAGGACTACCTCTCTGCCAAATTTCAAGTAATTCTGTTCAGCCGTTCGGGCTGTACCTTGGACTAAAGGTCTCTATGGAAAATTGCATGGGGAATACGCGTTTTGGGACCCCCCTTTTTTCTCGGCCCCCGCTTGACGAATCCCCCAGAGACTTTCAGGGTAGGAGCGGAGCGGAGCGCCCCACCTATTTTGAAAATTTCGCGAGGATTCGTCAACCGGCGCCAAAGTTATTCCAAATAGAATGTTGCGGATTTCCTATGGAAACACGGTCCTAACTATAACTATCTACTGGCGACCGCCAGTAGATTATATATATATATATATATATATATATATATATATATATATATATACACTATTGAGAGGGGGATGAAACCCCCGTAAGAGCCGCCAAGCCCTCGGAACCACCAGCGCCATAACTGTACGCCCGGAGGCGCTGCATTGGCATGGAAGGGGACAGGGCCATCCCAAGCAAGCTCAAAACGCAATTTGGCATCCTGCTAAGCGGGATGCGCCCAGGTAAAGTCTGGGCCAAGGGTGGGCCCGTCCGCAGATGGATGAGGCTGGGCTGGGCCACCCCCCAAAAGATAGATTCTTCGGTGAGGAGTACAGGCTCAATCTTTCTGGGGCGGCTGAAATTTAAATGTAATATGTTTACCCGGCCTGGGGGCTTTGTTGGCGACCTAGGGCACGCACTTTTGACCATATTAAAAGATGGGAAATTGTAAGGGAGTAGCAGTCACTGCGAGGGACAAAAGGCCTAGAACACAGAACACTATTCTGACTTTTCTAAACAACGCTTTAGAGGTGCTATAAGAGATCACCCAGGTGGAAGATCAATTGGCCACATTTGCTTCAAATGTTTTGGTTGTTGGAGAGTGAGTAGAAGCCCCTGGTCAGTCGCTATACCTGAATGGCGACAGACACTCGCCCAGGGCAGCATCAGGTCCGGAGGTTTCTAATCCAACGCCCCCACTTCCTCCCCTCCACAGTTGTTATTCTTCAGAGTGAATCCACAGGCTCAGGAGTAATCCAGGAATTAATCTTTTGAAGAAGGAGGAATAAGCCAGCTGTTGTTAAGGGCTTCCTCTGGCTTCCCACGGTAAATGCAACCGCAGCTGTTGAGACTCCTTTTGTTACCTGCATGGCCAGACTGGAGGAGAGGCTGGGGAAAAATGTAATGCAGGCCTTCTGATGAAGTTAAATCATTTGAGGACAGTATAGACAAGGTGGTAGGGGGTTTGGCCTAAGTAGTTTGTTTGGAGAAGCTTGACTCTAGATTGAGGCTTTGTGCCATTTCTTCAATTAGCACTCCTCCTTCAATATTACGAGCGCCCAACTCTTTGGTGGGATCCGTCCCGTTTGCAACAAGGAGCGCTCCAGCTGCCCCCAGTCCTAAATTAGCCAGCCATAATCCCAGTGTTATGCCCTATTTACAAACTACCTCCGTGGACGCGTCTCTAACCTATAGTTACTCCCAATTTCTTCCAGCCGGGGAAAGTATGAGGGGAGCAGGGGTGGCAAACCCCACCAGTAATTCCTACAGACAGAGCTGCCCTACTAGCATAGTATTTTTAATTGATATTCTCCCATCAAAGACAACTTTGCAGTTGCCCCCTGCTGCCAAGCCGGACATCTGTGTATTGGTGAATGTTCCCCCACTTAAAGTGGGCACAATAGAATGTGTCAGCCTGAGTAAAAACAAAGTCATACATTGACTTTCGAGCCAACTGAATATTGTGAATGGTTCGCTTTACAATGAGATCATCATGACGCGGAAGGTTGGCTAGGTGGGTGATACTAACAAACAAGGCACAGGTGATTGCATTGTGGTTAATTTTATGATTCCCAGGTGGGCGGAACAGATCCTACTTACCACAAGGCATGTCCCCTTAGGAGTGGCTGATATTGTGATGCACCCGCTAGGATTTACCTATTCTTCTTGTAGATTTACTAGGGGTCAGGGCGCACATGCGGGTTTCTTACAGACAGTAGGGGGCTCATTAACACCCAAGGTGGCTGTCAACAATGTCAAGCTTTACAACAGATTTGCAGACTTATCTGCATTACGAGAGCAGGATTGACTTTTGGCCACCAATGATAAAAAAGTGGGGGTTCCCAGAGGGTTACAGGTCCCCGCAGAAATTCATAATTCATTTAGGATAATATGTTGGAATGTGGCTGGGGTTAGTTCCCTTATTTTTTTTTTTTTGCCAATTATTTTTATTAACATTTTCTTAAGTGAAACACGTTACATGAATGTACATGTGAATAAGCATTTTTATATGTGCTTCCGATCTGCGGAACCATAGTCACAACTTCAATTTGAAAGTTTTCTAATACATAGTTTAATTGTTGCTATACACGATGTCACCCAACCTTACATGTCTCTTCACATGAGGATATATCTCCATCCCTCTTATTGCCAGTGTGGTAACCACTGGTTATGGTATTGAACTACTAACTGGAGGGGGCCTAACTGGGGTAGGGTTCTTATATTTTGGGGTATATGTATCAGACAGGGTTTCAAGGCTACTGCGTATCCTTCTCATGCTTATGGGTGTTGTCATCGGGTCGGGAACCTGCCCAGCCGTCGCCATCTATCTGGTAATCTAGTATGTGGGTGATTACGTCGGCGTGCCCTTCTATGTCCTTGTAGCTGTGTGGGAACTATTGTGCGTGTTGCCAATTGGGGTCTGTGGTTGCGAGCTTATCGGGTTTTGTGGCGGGGTATCGGAATTGCCTGGTGTTTGCTGTTTGAATTGATGTAGCAATAGGGTCCACTCCATGGATATGGGGTGCTTACGTATCCCTTTTACCTCCTCCTCACGAAGCTCTTCCTCTTCCGCTGCTGCCCATTTGTTCACTGAACCCACCAAGGCTGCTATCGGGGGTCCCCCAGGAGCACGCCAGTGCGTAGCTATGCCTCTTTTTGCTAATAGTGTGGCTAGTGAAGCAAAGCGAATTGAAACTTTGTGCTGTTTCCGTTTCCGGAAGATACCAAGTGCGCAGGCCTCCCATGTGTCCATGTTAGGCAGACCTGTGAGCTCCCGAAGTGTCTCGTGGATAGTGTGCCAATAAGGACCTATTGTAGGGCAGGCCCAGAACATATGGTAAAAGTGTGCATCTAGTATTTGACACCTGGGGCAAAGAAACTGAGTGGATGGATAAAATCGCTGGAGTCACGCTGGAGTTTGATACGCTTTGTGGAAAATGTTAAACTGTATGTTCTTAAAGCGCGCGTTTAGGGAAACCTTTTTGGGATATTCGAGCGCCTGTACCCATTCCCTGTCGTGTAACTGGCGCCCAATCTTGTCCTCCCACTTTTCCCGCAGCGCATTCAATGGTTTATTGAGAAGCTCCCGTATGGCTTTATAGAGCTAAGTGACCAGGTGTCGACACGCCCCTATGTGCATGATTGCGTGAAGGACCGGGTGTGTTATTGGTTCTCCTTCTGTAAGATCATGTATTGAGCAGTAGCATTCTATGATTTGTCTGTGGAGTAGAAATTGGCCGGGAGGAAGTTCATAGCCTTCCACCAACTAGTGGAACGGTCGCAGTTGTCCGTCCTCGAAGAAGGATTCAATCTTGGTGAGGGAGTGTTCAGTCCATATGCAGAGCATATTGGACGTGTAATACTCCTCTCGTCTGGGCAAGCCTACCAACGGCAGTAAGGGAGAATACAGAAGCACCCCCACAGACATTCTCTGTATCCTCTGCATACATTTGCGAGCCACTGTCACCTGTATCTGGTACGTGCGTCGCGGTTTTGTGCCAGGCAGCAGCAAGCGGCAGAGTTCTGGTGTGGGCATGGGGCCTGTCGCTGCGTGAGTCTTCCCCCATGTATCTGCCCGCCGTCCAATAGGACAGTGTTAGACTTGGGGGTCTCTAGTTGGCACAGGTATGCACTTGTGACAAATAGGGACCCTCTCCTCTAGTCAGGGTAAAGGGGTACACTGCCAAAATAACCCCTGCTCACCCCCTTGGTAGCTTGGCACGAGCAGACAGGCTTATCTCAGAGGCAGTGTTTAAAGCATTTGTGAACACATACAGTAACCAAGTGACAACACTACAAATGAACACCACACAGGTTTTATATAAAAAATAAGTATTCTTTATATAGATTTACCACAAGACCATTAAACGACAAAAACACACAATACTGTTACTTTAGATGGTAGAAATTTGCTTAGTTCTCTTAAGTTCTTAAATGCGACACTTTAAGTCAATGTACCTTTTAGATGCGACACGCAGGGCAATGAAAGTGTTGCAACGATGTTGATGCGATTAAGTTTTTGGTTCAAAGAAATAAAGACGTGAAGATCTTCCAGATGTGGTACGCTTCTCCGATGTTGCGAGAAGACTCGACTCGATGCGTCAGCTGCAGCGGCAACACCCTTTACGCGATGCGACGACAGCGGCCTTGGCAGCGACACTCTTCTCCGACGTTTTAGAGACTTTTCCGCTCGATGCGATGTTGCAGCGGCGACACCCCTTTACGCGATGCGACTATGGCGGCACGCTTCTTCCTCAATGCGAGGCGCTTTTCTTGATGCGGTGATGCTTCCGCTCGATGCGAGGCTGCAGCGGCGACACACTTTACGAGATGCGACGACAACAGCTCCGACAGCGGCACGCTTCTCCTTCTTGAGTCGCGCTTCCAGCTCCTTGCGACACGCAGTCCCTCAGAAGGCCAAACAACAGCAGCAGGCACTTCCAAAGAACTCTGGGGAGCTGGGGGGGTGAAGTCTGTTGTTCCTGAGACTTCAGCAGGAGGCAAGCTCTTTTCCAAGCCCTTGGAGATCCTTCACAAGTTGAGCAAAAGTACACACAAAGTTCCTTTCTCCTCTCTTTGGCAGCCAGCATTGTGGAAGGCAGGCACAACCTTATTCAGGTCCCAGGTGCAACTCCTCCCACCCATCTGGATGCAGATCTCTCTATTCACCACTGGGACACCTCACTCTGTCTCCTGGAATTCCCCAGCCCTGTCACTCAAACTCCAGACAAAGGAATACACACAGCCTAGCAGAGGCAGGTTTGAATGGTTAGACAAGAAAATGCCTACTTTCTAAAAGTGGCATTTTGAAACCCAGAATGTTAAAACCAACTTCACTAAAAGATGTATTTTATCATCCTGAGTTCAGACATACTAAATTCGAATGTCTACCATGTTCTCTGAGTAAGTTAGGATTATAAGATGTAACAACCAAACTGCCCATTCTGGCCTATGGAGAACAGGTAGCCTTGCAATAGTGAAGAACGAAAATGGCTGTAATTCACTATTAGAACATGCCACACACACCAGGGCATGTCCTACCTTATTCTTACAATGCACCCTGCCCTTGGGCCTACCATAGGGGTGCCTGATATGAAGAAAAGGGAAGGTTTAGGGACTGGCAAGTGGGTGCACTTGCCCAGTCGGCATGACCGTACCAGACTGCACGCAGCTTCTGCAATGGCAGACCTTAGACACACATTTACAGGCTGCTTCTGTGGGTGGCACAACCAGTGCTGCAAACCCACCAGCAGTATTTGGATTACAAGCCCTGGGCACTCCTGGTGCACTGTACTAGGGTCTGACAGGTAAACCAAACCAACCAATCATGGAACCCCAAATCATACATTAATTTACAATATGGAGCACTTGCACTGTGGCACTGGACAGCAGTGGCACAGTGCCCTGAGCAACTAACACCAGCAAAAAATACATGAGGCACAGCGAAAAATGGAAGGGAGACTCACGCCAATGTGCCAGGTCTAACAGACAGCCACTGCAGTTGCGCCGCCAGAAAGTTTGACTCGAAGGAGGGTGCGCCCAGTCTTCCCTGAGTGGCAGTCAGTTGCAACTTGGCCAGTGCTATCCTATGTCTGCCCGTTCCCCAGATTAGTGAGTTAAATAACGATTCTAAGTCTGGGATGACTGGTAAGTTCGTAAAGTGATACAAGAGACGTGAGACTATGATAATTTTTGCTAGGGCCACACATCCTATTGGGGCTAAAGGAAGGGTCTTCCAGAATACTACTGCTGACCTGATCCCTGTCAGTACTTTACGGTGATTGCCGTCGAACAGGTCAGATGGGGAGTGATATAGGCGAATCCCGAGGTATCGGGGGGCGCTCACGCTCCATGTTATGCTCTGTTCCCCTATCTTAACGTCCTGAGGGGGAAGGTCCGGGTGCAGCGGGTAGACCGTGGACTTATCCCAGTTCACTCAGAGTCCGGATGCCTCCGCAAACTCTTCTAGGGTTGTCCAATTGGACGTCAGCTCCGCGTTGATGTCACGCACATATATATATTAAAAGATCATCCCCATACATGGAGACACTGTGTGGTGCCCGCTATGGGGATGCCCCACTCCTCCCCCTCCCGGCATAACCGTATGGCAAGGGGCTCTACCGCTAGTGCGAACAGTAGGGGTGAGAGTGGGCAGCCTTGTCTCATGCCTCTCTCCACTTGAAACAAGGATGATATGTATCGTCCAATGCGTACACGCGAAGTAAGCTTAGTGTATAAGAGACGTGTTTATGCTAAAAGTGTCGGGCCTATCTGTAACGCCCTGAACGTCTCAGGATCGTTTAACAGACACGACAATGAGGACGCAACCACTTGTGAAGGGTTAGTTCTTTTAATGAAGGCAAATAAAATTCAAAGAACAAATAAAAGTTATAGTCACTGGAATCCTCCAGGCTAAGTACGTTACCAGCCCACAGCACGGATGGTCCTAACCGTCCTCTGCATATACGCCGATCCCGGCGTATGCCAACAGAGGGCAGAAATGAAATGGCCGACAATGCCAATCGGTAGGCTGTGAGGGGCACGAAGAGTGTTGGGGAGAATCGAGGAGTCAGGGAAACACCCAGCCGGGGTCTCTACCTGAAGGGAGCAGCCGCTCAACCTCTTCCTCAGACTGCACCGGGACGCGGAGTCACCTCCTGGTGATGCGTCACCGATACCCCAATACCAAGCAAGAAGACTGAACCGAGAGCAGCCGCTCGATCGATCCTGTGGACTTCCGAGTCTGTAACGCGGCAAACACCTCCTGGTGTGCGTTACAGCTGGCAGTCCCTGTGTCTCTGGTCGGGCTGGGAGTTACGACTCCAACCAGCAAAAGCGCCACTGCGCTTGGACTCAGCCGAGTCAAAAAGCGAAGCTCAATGGTTGACCGGTAGAGCTTCCGGGTCCTTCACAGGTGACGATGGAGCAAGACACGGCCCAGGGAGTAACGACTCGACCTACCTCCGTTCTTGCCTTACTGGAGCACCACTCCGGAACACTGCTCTTCACGAAGCAGGTACGTCGGTGTAAACACAATATCCGACAGCCTTGTACCTCCCGGTTCCTCCCTTTATAGGGCGTGTTTTCCTTGAGTTATGTAACAGCTCTCCTGTTTACATAAGGGCGTGTTTCCCTTGAGTTATGTAACAGCTCTCCTGTTTACATAAGGGCGTGTTTCCCTTGAGTTATGTAACAGCTCTCCTGTTTACATAAGGGCGTGTTTCCCTTGAGTTATGTAAAAGCTCTCCTGTTTACATAACCTCTCAACCGCTAAGCATCCTGGGAGATGTAGTCCGTTTTCGCTGGTTACCGTTTTCCTCCCCTCGTATGACAGGAATTCTTGACAGTACATCCTCCCTCTCAGCGGCTCCCCACGGGTCCAGCGCTGGCAGGAAAACGCCGATGGAACAAGGAGACCAAGCGCGGAGCATGAACCCCTTCAGCCGGTTCCCATGAATGCTCCTCCGGGCCATAGCCTTTCCACGCAACCAGGTACCACAGCTTCCCCCTGCGCCATTTGGACGCCCGTATGCCCGACACTTCATACTCCACCTCCGACTCCACGCATACCGGCCTAGGTGTCCCAGACGGCTTGGAGGGTGCTGGTTTGAGCAATGATACATGAAAGACAGGGTGTATCCGCAATGACTGGGGCAAGCACACCTTCACGTTCACGGGACCCATACACTTGGTAATTCGATAGGGGCCCATGTACTTGGGATGGAACACACTGTTCTTTCGAAACCTCATGTTTCTTGTGGATATCCAGACGTAGTCTCCAGTGCGGTACAGTGGCCCGGGCCTTCTCTTCCTATCTGCCGCAGCCTTGTATCTTCTCTTGGCCTCTATTAGGACAGCCCTTGAGCGCATCAACGTGTCTTTTATGTGTGCCACCCTGTCCGCTGTGGCGGGAATCCTGTCCTCTCTGAACGGATGTAGAAATGGCAAGAACCTGGGATGTTGGCCATAGTTGCTATAGAACGGAGATGACTGTGTGGAGCTGTGAGTGGCGTTGTTATAGGCTATCTCTGCAACCCATAGCAAGTCGACCCATTCTTCCCTGCCCTGGTCCACAAAACATCGCAGATACTGTTTGAGCGTTTGGTTCAGGCGCTCGGTTTGGCCGTCTGTTTGAGGGTGGTAGCTGGTGGACAGGGCGGTCTTAACATGCAGCGCAGTGCACCAAGTCTTCCAGAATTGCGCAGTAAACTGCGACCCCCGGTCCGACACGATCACCCCAGGTAATCCATGCAGTCGTACCACATTCTTTAGGAGTAGTGACGCCAATTCCCCGGCCGTAGGGACTCTCTTGCAGGGGATGAAGTGCCCCATTTTCGTCAAGTAATCCACCACCACCAGTATTGCCGTCATCCCCTGGTCTACCGGTAGGCCCACCACGAAGTCCAGTGATATGCTATCCCATGGTCTATCCGGGGTCGGAAGTGGATGTAAGAGCCCTTGGGTTCGGCCATGGTCGGCCTTCATGGTAGCACACGTAGGACACTCCTGTCCCCACCTCCTGACATCCACTCTCATGGTTGGCCACCAGAAATGCCGTCCCATGCTAGCCACCGTTTTTTCAAAGCCCAAATGACCTGCGCATGGAGAGTCATGGCACCAGATGAATGCTTGTTTCCTTAGCCTAGGTGTGGGTATCAATAGGCACCTGCCCTTCAGGGGTATCCCGTCCTTCAGCTGCCATTCTCTGTGACTGAGGAGCCACCTCCGCCATGCGAATGACCTGATCCCTCTCTTTATTCCCCTCAGGAAAGTATCCGGTTGGATAACCCCCAATACCATCCTCGGGGAAATGATGGAACGCTCGGTTGCAGGCAATGGTTCCTTAACTGCAGATTGACGGGACAGGGCGTCCGCCTTCCGGTTTTCCGTCCCCGGCCGATATGTGATGCGGAAGTTGAACCCCGCAAAGAAGATCATCCACCGCAGCTGCCTGGGAGAAAGGTGTCTAGTGGCCGTCATGAACTGTAGGTTCCGATGGTCCGTGTACACCGATACCACATGTCTTGCCCCCATCAACCAATGCCTCCATTCGGTGAAGGCGTCCTTGATTGCGAGAAGCTCCTTCTCCGCAATATGGTAGTTGCGTTCGGCGTCGTTGAGTTTGCGGGACATGTACGCAACGGGATGAAGCACCCCTGTGTCGTGGTTGCGTTGGGACAAGATAGCCCCCAGCGCCACATCCGACGCATCCGCTTCCACCACGTAGGGGAGATCCGGATCGGGGTGAGCCAACACCGGCGCCTTACCAAAGGCGCTTTTCAGGGCCTCAAAGGCTGTGTTCGCTTCAGGGGACCAGACAAACTCCTTGGACTTCCTCAGTAGCTGTGTGATTGGGGCCACCAATCCTGAAAATCCATCTATAAACCGCCTGTAAAAGTTGGCGAAGCCAATGAAACTTTGGACGTCCTTCACGCTTTGGGGCACCGGCCATTCTTTCACCGCCTTGATCTTTCGTTCTGCCATCTCCTGTCCCTCTGGACTCAGCATCACTCCGAGGAATTCCACGGATGTGACGTGGAAGTCACACTTGCTGAGTTTACAAAACAGCAAGTTTTCCCTCAGCTTTTGGAGCACGGCCTTGACGTGGTGTACGTGCTCCTCCACACTGGACGAATAGAAGAGGATGTCGTCGATATATACGACCACGTAGATATCCAACTCCTCTCTGAATACCTCATTCAAAAAGTACTGAAAGGCTGCCGGGGCATTGCACAGACCGAACGGCATGACGAGGTACTCAAAAAGGCCGAACCTGGTCTTAAAGGCGGTCTTCCACTCGTCTCCGTCCCTCATGCGCACCAGATGGTATGCCCCTTTCAAATCCAACTTGGTGTAGATACGAGCTTTCTTGATCTGTTCCAGAAGTACACTGATGAGAGGCAAGGGGTACCGATTTTTTATGGTTATCGCATTCAATGCCCTAAAGTCCACACAGGCTCTCAGCTCCCCATTAGCCTTCGGGATGAAGAAGAGTGGCGAGGCGGCCGGAGACTTGGACGGGCGGATGAATCCTAGCTTGAGGAGTTTATCCAGGTACCCCCGGAGATGCACGTTTTCAGGCTCCGTCAGGGCATACAGCCTGCCGCTGGGAACGCTGGCCCCTGGCACCAGGTCGATCTGGCAGTCAAACTGTCTATGTGGTGGTAGCACTTCCGCCTTCACCTCATCAAATACATCCTCAAAACTGTGATAAGCCTGGGGGAGAGCCACATCTTTTTCTGCCGCTGTAGCCACCGTCTGACTCCCGCTCTCATCTGCGTCAAGGGATTCCGTTCTTATTCCACAATGCAGGATGCAATACGGTGACGTCATTTCGATGCGATGTGTTGGCCAATCCACAAAGGGGTTGTGTTTCTGTAGCCACGGCAATCCCAATATGACGCCATATTGGGGCGCTCGGATGATGTTAAAATCGATTTGTTCCAAATGGTTCCTCCCATATCTCATCGGAAGGACCCCCGTGTGCTGTCCGATGGGCCCCGTCACCAATCGCCTTCCGTCTACCGCATAGACGTCTTCGGGTACTGCTTTGGGAAGAAGCACTAGCCCTAGCCTGCATGCCTCGTTGTGGTCCATAAACATGCCAGTGGCCCCTGAATCCACCATGGCCACAACGGGTATCCACTGGTCATGCACTCCCACGTGCACCGTGATAAACAGGTGTCGTTGTCCCTTAGTGACCGAGTTGGAAAGTGAAGGGATGGATGAGTGACTCCGAGATGCCCCTTCTCTGGTCTTGGAGTCCTCTAGTTTTCCGCCGGTATGTCCACCACGGCTGTTACCGACCGGTTGGCCCGATAACGTGACGTCTTCGGTTTGGCAGGGCATTCACGTACGTAGTGGCCTTTTTTGCCACAATATAGGCACAATCCTTGTTTACGGCGTGACTCTTTCTCCGTGGCTGTGAGGCTCGCTCGTATTGCGCTGATGTCCATGGGTTCTCCCTTGGATGCGGTGGAAGTTTCAGGACTTCCCACCGTCACATAGGATGGAAGGGATTTTCCTTTTCTCCCATGATCCCCCTTTCTTTCACTTAGCCTATGTTCCAGCCGTAATACCAGGTTGATAAGGCCCTCACATGTCTTGGGTTGAGGGTCAATATGAGCCACGGCGTCCTTGAGCTCATCGCACAGCCCTTGATGGAAGAGCGCCGTCTGTTTAGCAACAGGCCACTTGGTTTCCGCAACCAGCCTTCGGAACGCGTTGAGATACTGCACCAGGTCGTTGGATCCCTGTCTCAACTCAAGCATTTCACGGTCCGCCGTGTACGAGTCAGCCCTTCTGTCGAATACCTTCAGGAATTCCTCGCGAAAAGCACCCCAATCACATAAGAGGGGGTCGTTCCTGCTCACCAGAGGTACGGCCCATTGTGCCGCGTTTCCAGCCAAATAGGATATAAGGAAAGCCACACGAGCCTGACTCGTGGGGAACGCCTTTGGTTTGCACGATAAATGTAGCGCCACTTGTGTGAGGAATACCTGCACTGTGTTAGGATCCCCACTGTACCTCTCTGGTGTTGCCAAGGGGATGGCTACCGGCATTTCCACTACTACCGCAGGGGTCTGGTTCGTGAGGGAGGTGCTGGGCGTGAGCGGGTCCAATTGGATAGCATCCAGTCTGGCTTTTACATCGGCTGTTTCTTGCCTAGAGGCAGCCACTTCAACTTGCATGGCCGCTAAAGCAGCCAGCACATCATCAAGTGTTGCCATGTCTGTTATCGACCGGGAGACAGTTAGTGTTATTAAGGTTGGATATTTTGTAACGCCCTGAACGTCTCAGGATCGTTTAACAGACACGACAATGAGGACGCAACCACTTGTGAAGGGTTAGTTCTTTTAATGAAGGCAAATAAAATACAAAGAACAAATAAAAGTTATAGTCACTGGAATCCTCCAGGCTAAGTACGTTACCAGCCCACAGTACGGATGGTCCTAACCGTCCTCTGCATATACGCCGATCCCGGCGTATGCCAACAGAGGGCAGAAATGAAATGGCCGACAATGCCAATCGGTAGGCTGTGAGGGGCACGAAGAGTGTTGGGGAGAATCGAGGAGTCAGGGAAACACCCAGCCGGGGTCTCTACCTGAAGGGAGCAGCCGCTCAACCTCTTCCTCAGACTGCACCGGGACGCGGAGTCACCTCCTGGTGATGCGTCACCGATACCCCAATACCAAGCAAGAAGACTGAACCGAGAGCAGCCGCTCGATCGATCCTGTGGACTTCCGAGTCTGTAACGCGGCAAACACCTCCTGGTGTGCGTTACAGCTGGCAGTCCCTGTGTCTCTGGTCGGGCTGGGAGTTACGACTCCAACCAGCAAAAGCGCCACTGCGCTTGGACTCAGCCGAGTCAAAAAGCGAAGCTCAATGGTTGACCGGTAGAGCTTCCGGGTCCTTCACAGGTGACGATGGGGCAAGACACGGCCCAGGGAGTAACGACTCGACCTACCTCCGTTCTTGCCTTACTGGAGCACCACTCCGGAACACTGCTCTTCACGAAGCAGGTACGTCGGTGTAAACACAATATCCGACAGCCTTGTACCTCCCGGTTCCTCCCTTTATAGGGCGTGTTTTCCTTGAGTTATGTAACAGCTCTCCTGTTTACATAAGGGCGTGTTTCCCTTGAGTTATGTAACAGCTCTCCTGTTTACATAAGGGCGTGTTTCCCTTGAGTTATGTAACAGCTCTCCTGTTTACATAAGGGCGTGTTTCCCTTGAGTTATGTAAAAGCTCTCCTGTTTACATAACCTCTCAACCGCTAAGCATCCTGGGAGATGTAGTCCGTTTTCGCTGGTTACCGTTTTCCTCCCCTCGTATGACAGGAATTCTTGACACTATCCCTGTTCGGTGCAGGACCGTGAATAAGTATGGCCACGTAGGTGTATCAAAGGCCTTCTCGAGATCTGAAATGAGACTGGCCGCTCTGGGGAACGTGGCCATCGCCTGATCCTGCACATGGAACAATCGGCGCAGATTTTGGGAAGTGTTCCTCCCCGGGACAAATCCGCATTGGTTGGGATGGACCAGTGGTCGTAGGATTTGCATGTAGCGGTCCGCTAATATCTTCCCCAGTATCTTACATTCGGCGGATAGCAATGTGATGGGACGATATGAGGCCATCTGTTGTGGGTTCCGGTTTGGTTTCAGGGATGTAACTAAGACCGACTCCCTAATGGGATCCCGGGAGCTCACCCTTCTCCAACGCGTCTGCGAACACCTCCACGAGGCGGGGGACCAGCTGGGAGGAGAAGGTTGCGTAATACTCCAGGGGGAAACCATCTAGCCCTGGTGTTTTGTTACGGACCAGAGCATGGATGGCTTGGGTAAAGTCTGTAGATTTGATCTCCGTGTCCAGTGCAGTTTTCTCTTCCGCGTCTATTTGTGGCAATGTCAACGGTTGAGAAAGTCGTTAACTGCTCCTCTCCCGGCCCGTACTGGATTACTATATACTTTAGCATGGTACTGTTGGAATGTCTGAAGTATCTCTACCTGGGAGCATACTAAAACACTGGTGGGATCAAGGATTTCCGTAATGGGTTTGATTTCAGTATCCTATCTGGCTAGCCATGCTTATAGTGTGCCTGTTTTATCCCTCTCCTTGTGTACCCTCGGTTGCGTATGCCCTGAAATTGTACTTGCATAAGTCTGAGGCGGCTGCTGCATGGGCTGTTTTTGCTTCCGCTATCTGAGCTATGGTCGCCCTGCTCGCGTCCTCCTTTTTTGTTAGGGTCGTTAGTGTCTGTTCAGCTTGTGAAATTGCGCATTCTAGTGTCGTCTTTACCCCTGCTATTTGTTTTCTGCATTCTCCCCGGAATACTACCTTGAATGCATCCCATTCAATTAATTTGGATGTCGCGGTTCCCGCATTTGTAGAGAAATACTCTTGTATGATGTGTCCCTGGTCGTGTTTAAAAACCTGGTCCTTTAGGCAGTCCCGTGGCAACCTCCAGGTGGGCACTGGGGGGGTCTCCAGTGTAGCCTTAACACATGGGCGTCGTAGTCGGATAGGACCCGGCCTACGTAATCTACATACTGAATCTTGGGGATTACCGATGTTGTACATAGGAATCTATCTAGTCTATCTCGTAGATCGTGTGGAATGGAGTTAAAGGAGTATAGTCTGTCCTGCGGGTGGCGGTCTCTCCATGCGTCCGTGAGTGCCCAATGTTTTACCCATGTTTGATAACGTTCCGTCTGCTTATAAGCGTGTGAGTGTGTGGGCGGAGGGTGGGAGCGATCTAGTGTAAGATTCAGTACGCAGTTATAGTCGCCCCCCAATATCCATGGTCTAGATGCGAATTGGGCTAGAACTCCTGTCAGGTGGTCCCAAAAACGGTCTTGTTCGGTGTTTGGGGCATATATGCTGCCCAACAGTACCGGCTGCCCATCAAGGAGGCCCTCTAAAAGTGCATCTCTCCCCTCTTTGTCCACCTCCTGTCGGAGTTCCTGGAATGGGGGTCCCTGGTCTGATCCAAATCAATGCCCCTCACGCATAAGCGGAATATGAGGTAGCACATATGGTCCCCCGCCATCTAGCTTGTAGCTTGTCTATCTCCCATATGGTTAATTGTGTCTTTTGCAAGAGAACGTTCTGTGCATGCTAGTGTTTGACGTAGGAATAAACCGCATAGCGTTTGCTCGGTGTATGAAGTCCTCTAACATTCAATATCTGGAGGCTAATGTCTGTAGTCATTACTCTGGGTGTCATGTTTTGGCTTCTGTGGGGGCCGGTCCCGGCTGGGTCAGGGTGTCCGGTGTTTCTCAGTCAGCATAGTGTACCCGTAGATTGTGCAGTGCTACCTGTCTGTGTGATGTTGTGAGCCAGTAATGTAGGGGATTGTAGGGAGGGGAGGGTGAACTCAACCTGGGGATCGTGTCCCAACTTTGGGGACCTACCGCATGTGGCGGTACGTCCAAACTAGACATACTATGTTAACGTTAATTCGTTGTAACCAAGGGGGGATCGCGGCCTCTGGCGCCGGTGATATATATTCTGGTCCGCCCCGAGTGATCAATGTGTCATGTACGTATGGTGCTGGCTATTCTCGCCATCAATGTGTGTTGGAGTCCCTCTGTAAAGTTATGGTGGGCTATCCTGAGTCTGCTTGGAATGGTGGGGGGGATTGCGTGTGTGTGCTCTATCTCTCCCCTGAGCTGTGATAGGGTGCGTACGGTGTGTTACAAATCTAACCACAGCCTAACAAGCTACTTAAATGAAAGTGTCTGCAGTCTGTGGGGTTACCTCTGGCGGGGTAACCGAGCTGTCCCTGGATGTGGCGGTGTCGTCGACTTAGTCTTCGGAGGTGAAGATGTGAGGGCCCCTCTCTCTGTCTGAGCTTCCCTCTTTTGGCCCTATTTCCGCCACCGCTTGTAGGGCTCTCCGACGTTCCTCAACTATTTGTTCAGGGTTTGGGGGGCCCCTCCCAGACGTCTCCGATCGGGATGCGGTCTGTCCTTGGATCACTCTGTTCGATTGATGAAGTCTGCCTTTGGGGCCTCGGTTGTCGTGATGATTGGCTCGGAGTTTCCCCGTTTGTAGATGCTGTTTTGCCCAGTCATATGCATCCTTGGGAGACGAAAAGAAACTGGTGTGTCCATCATGCATTATTTTAAGCTGTGCTGGAAAGAGGAGGGAATATTGTATCCCCTTTTTCGAAGCGACCGCTTAACCTGCAGGAACGTTGCTCGTTGCCGTTGCACTCTGCGGGAATAATTCTGGAACAACATGACTGTTTTATCTTTGACCTGTGTGGGTCCTTTTTGTCAGGCCGCTGGGAGCACCGCATCCCTATCACGAAAGTTTAGGCGTTTTAGCATGAGTGGCCGAGGCGGATTTCCAGGCGGAGGCCTCCGGGCTGGCACCCTATGTGCTCTTTCCACAGAGAAGTATGGAGTTTGGTCTGTGACCGGGGTGAAGGATTGATCCATGACTCCACATTCCCATCAGGGTTAGGATCTTCCACTCTTTCCAGCAGGTTGACCGCCCGGATGTTGCAGCTCCGGGAGCGGCCTTCTAAGTCATCCGTCTTTTCCTCCAGGGTCTTGACCCTGCGTTGAAGTTCAGTCAGGGTTTCCTGGTGAGTTTTTATTTGAGGTTCTATGTTCTTGAGAGCCTGGTCTCCTCGCATCACTTTGTCCAACAATTTCCGACGGTCGTCTCTAAGCAGATTGAAGTCTGTGGCTAGTGCTCCGAATCTGTCCTCCATCGTTATTCGCGAGTGTTCAATTGCCGCCAAAACTTTGTCCAGTTTGTCGGACATGGATGCTGATGTTGTGGCATCCTCTTCTGTTCCAGAGTAATAATAATAATAATCCACATTTGTAAAGTGCGAACAATCACCCGTAAGGGTCTCTAGGCGCTGGGGGCCGTCAGGAAGATTAAGCAAGCTATTGCCCAGAGTCACATGGTGCTGGGCTAATCTGCCACCGGCGCCGGGGATCGAACCGTGATACCCAGATTCCGGAGTCAGTCGCCCTGGCCACGGCAACGAGAGTGTTTCGAGGACGGGGAGAATTGTCTTGTGTGAGCTGGTGTCTGCGGGTTCCCGACTACGCGCTGTCTACCCATGCTGAAGGGGGTCCGGGGATGTGCCTATTGGCGGTGCCCTGCCTTGTTTGTTCGCTCTGCGGTGTCAAAGCGCCTATCCTGATGGTTCGTTCTCCCCTCGGCGCTTGGAGGGTTCACGGCTTCCCTCTTCTTCGTGCTGGCTTCGCCGTCGCGTTTTTTCTCCGTCATGCGACCCTAGTCAGCCCATGCACCACGCCTCGGGTCCTGGCGCCGAGTACTGTGTCCCTCCCAGCGAGGCCGCAGATCTAGAAGGATGGGGAGCCGCCATAGCCCCTGCGCCTCTCTCTCTGTTAGTCCGCTTGTGGGGGGGAGCCCCCTGTGTTGTGAGCGGTGAGGGGAAGAAGGGGGGGGAAATCGCACCGCGTCCTTATTGGTTATCTAGGGGTTGGGTGTAAAGTGGCCCCCAGTGACACAGGGCGCAGGGAACACCACCGCCCCTGTGTCAGCTTGAGGGGTCCGGTGCTCGTGTAGTAATGTAGGGCTCTCTACCTTCTTAGCTTATACGAGCCCGCTCCTGGGTGGGGATACTCCTATTGCCTCCAGCGCGGACTCTGCGCTCTGCGGTGTCTTCCTCATCGTTGGGGCATCGAGTTGGTGGGCCAGAAGCTACGGCATCTTCACTGTACGCGGGCTCGCAGCCCGTTAGGGAGAGTTCGATTACGCTGCGTGGTTGGGGGCCGTTCCTCTCTATCACACGTAGGTAGTGTGCAATCCCCTTAACCTGCAATCTCCCCTCCTCACCTTGACTCGCGGTGGTGGGCCGCCGCCGTTTCTTCCACCTCAGGATACCTTAAGTTGCAGCAGGGGTGTCACAGCTCCGGTCCCGCACCTCCGGGCGTCGCCATCTTGAGGGTCAGACCTCTACTGCCTCCGGGCTGCTCGCCGGGTGGTACTTGCTGCCGTTACCGGGTGGTTCCCCAGCGAACTGCTGGCTTTGCTCCGCTCCTGCCCTCGAGGCCGGCGCTGTCTCCCTGCAGTGTGGGTTAAGGGGCTTTTTGTCGCTGTGGTGGGAATCTAGTTGCTGGACGCCGCCATTTTGTCACGGTCTGCCCGCTAGCCAGTCCCGTTCCCGGGCCGATTCCACGCCCTCGCCTCTCCGATCCTGGCGGTGGTTAGTGCAGGGGACTCCTCGTCGCCTCCGAGACCCCCCTGTCCCGGCAAATTTGGGGTCGCCGACACCTAGAACTGTCTCTTGCTCGGGCCGTCGGACGGAGCTCTATTCGAACACATCTGCCTCGCGGCTGCATAAGCCACGCCCTGGGGTTAGTTCCCTTTTAGATGAATATTATGAAATTGGTGTGCTAAATTCATTTGGAATCAGTTGTCTGCAAGAAGACTGGGATGTTATGGGGACCGCATTCGTTGATGGTTATGTATCCTTCCATGCTAAAGCCATGTATTTGACACATGGTAGAGCAAAAAGGGGGGGATAGGAGGCTGGTGACTTTTGTAAGTTTAAGCTTAGAGTATGACATGGAGTTAGTTCCCACCAGCGTCTTAATAATTAATGTTTATAATTCTCCCTCCTGGAGACCGATCTAACTGATTTCTGGATGACTTTTTTCTGTCTTGGTCTTCCTCTCCTTCGATTTTGTTAGTAGGAGATTTTAACATACACCCCTGTTTAATTTGTGGTCCTGGTAAAAAGAAGCAAGACATCCATGAGGAGTATGAGCAGGTTCATTTGACTTACGCCCATTCAGCAGATGCCCTTAATCTCTTATTACCCCGTATAGGGAGCACCTTAAAGCAAACGAACAAGGTCGATAAATTGGATGGGGCAAGATGTTCCCGGAAGATCTTCTCAGGGGCTTGATATGGTCATATAATAATGACATTGAGGTACGCTTACAGTCAGACTCCCCTGACCAAGACATTCTTGCTTTCTTCTCAAATATCAGTAAAAACGTTTAGGTGACCCTTATGAGGAAAATTAGAATGACCGAGAGATAAGGTCCCAAATGGTTTGACAAAGATTGTTAAAAGGCCCACTCAGACCTGATGAAGGCCCTGCATCTTAAACCAAGAGTTAAGGGTGATGTAGTAGAGGCTAGAGGCCGTGCTAGAGGCTGCTATAAGGAGGCTTGTAGGAGGCGGAATAAGTCAGTAAAACAGGAGGCATGGGATCAGCTAGTGACTACCTGTGAGTTAGGAGATAGCCCTCAAATTAGTGAACCGGCCTATTTTAAATGAAGTAGTGGTACCAGATGTGGTTCACACTACTCCGGCTAAGGATTGGCTCACCCAATTTGAAGCTATTTATTCTATGGCAGGTTATCCCCTTCCTATCATTTAACCTTCTTTCTCCAGAGGAGGTGAGTTACAGTTTGACGTTGCTGAAGATGCCATCCAATAAAGCTCCTGGTCCGGATGGAGTCCCCGGTGACCGTTTTAAGTCCTTTGTGAATCTTTGGGCTCCCCTAGTCACACAACATCTAAACGTAGTAGCATGAGGGCATATCCTCTCTTCTTGGCAAAAATCAACAATCGTACCGGTTTTCAAAAAAGGAAACCGTGCTGATCCAGCCTGTTACTGGCCCATTTCCTTAATTGATGCTGAAGTGAAGATTATTGGTAGGGTGTTGCTGAACCGACTGATAGACTGGGTGGAAAATAGAAAGATATTATATGACATTCAATATGGCTTTAGGCTGAGCAGAGGGTCGATTGAACAGAGCCTTAACCTTTACCTTTGATTTCAATGTGCACACTAGTAGGGAAAGAGTCGACTCGCCTGGCCTTCATGGACCCCGGCACAACTTTTGATACAGTAGATCGATCTAAGTTATGTGCTGTGCTGGGGAACATGGAGGTATATAGAGAACTTATAATGATTCTGTTTGATTTGCATGCCAGGCTGAAAGCCTCAGTGAGGTTTTGCCCCAATGGGAAATGCACTAGGCACTTTCCATTGGGGAGAGGTATCCGCCAGGGCTGTATTTTCACCCCTTTACTTTTTATTTTATATATTAACCAGTTGGAGAAGTTTTTAATAACCCATTGTAAGGATGTACCAAGGGTTGAGAAAAAGCTAGTCCCCGCCTTCCCATACGCAGATGATATAGTTCGCATAGTGTGTACTGCTAATGGTTTGCAGCTTTTGATTTTATGGACACATTGGGACTGAAAACTAATTTGACAAAGACATACACAATGGTGCCTGGGCCGAAAATGTGAAAACCAGACCCCATTTAATTAAGGGGCAGACTGTTATTCACACTGCTAAGTTCTGCTTCTTAGGCATTTGGTTAGATCGTAAACTGAATTAGGAACCTTTGTTGAGTGCTCAAGTGCAGTCCTTTAATAGGGTAGCCAATAGCAGTGATGCCTTCCCATCCCCATGTTAAATCCATAGTGGACCTATTTAACGCCAAATGCTTCCCTAAGGTGTCATTTGGCTGGGAGTTCTGGGGTTACAAGTCTTTCCACCCAATCCAAGTAGCCGAAAGTACATTTTTAAGAAGAGTACTGAGGCTACCCCAGACTTTTCCTGCAGAGATCGTGCACGAAGAGCTGGGTGTTGGGTTCTTTTCTGATTATATTCAAATCCGCCCCGTACTACTGTGGCTCTCTGTTTGGCAAAAAAATGGCTTCTATTTTAATAACGAGATTCTGAAAGACTGCCGGGGACTTGACTGTTGCCATCGTATTCCTTGGTTGCAATACATCAAAGGCCTTTTGGGAGATATTAGCAGACCCGAACTGTTTCTGAGCCCAGAGTTAATTTCTGAAGCAGATGTCTTATGGGTTAAGGTTGCATTTTGGGCTTCTGTGCATTTGTGCATTGCAAAAGGGTCGTTCGTTCTTTGTCTAAATATTCCAACAGACATTATGCTATGGTTAAAACCATAAGCAAAACAGAATTGTATTTGACATTGGACATGCTGGTTTTGCATTGACAACTTTCACCTTATTTTCATTTAAACCTGTTCCCTCAGCTTATACTTGGCTGGCACAGTCCGTCGGATCCAGCAATTAGAACATGTGATATGGCTGCTGCGCTAGATACTTACATATTGTCTTTATCCGTCCTAAATTTGCGAACTTGCGTTCATTCCAAGGAATCCTTTCTCTTCACAATAGTTTTACTTCATAAACACCCGCGTCCCAGTTCCACACCTACGCGTTTCAACAAACAGTCTTGCTCACAGTCAGTGAATCCTTCCTTCATTTCCATTTATGTATATAGTGGCCCAAATCAACCATTATGCCGCATTATGGGAACTGTAGTGTTAATTAAACCAGTGATTCCCAACACAAAACTGAGTGAAATCAAAATTAAATGTTTGCAATATACATATAACAAGGCCGTGAGCCAACGGTCGAAACGCGTTGGATGTTTTGAAATAAATATGCCAGATAACTAAACCTACGGAGTGCCTTATTTATATATTCTCCTTTTCATTTCAAGGACTCACAGCTGCGTGAAATAAAAACGTTGGACTCGCACCCGTGAGTGCTTTTCTTAACGTTCGAAAGGAGAATGTGAGGTTGGAAGCTGGCATAATTGTGGGTACACCGCCCGCGAGAAAGCACCCGTTTGCGAATGCATGAAGGAGGTGAAAGTTCGAGGAGCTACGATATATATGTGTTCCCCAAAGTAGCTTATTTCATCGGATAATGCCAGCGCTCGCGGTAGAGCAAAACCGTTGTCCATTCACCACAAATTCCTCCTGCCAGGGAAGGAAAAAGCAGGTCGCACTCACGTCGGTGAAGCTTTGCAATTTTTACTTTTATTTTTTATATATTATAAGTTTATTGTTAGGGTAGGGTACAGGCAGGCGATCTACGCGTTTCAGTCTTAGCATAAGACCTTGTTCACAATATATATTATATTTTCATCCATTGATGTCCTTTAGCCGGAACATCCAGTCTGGCGGCGTCTTTAAACAAACAGCGGTCCACTCTTCAGGTCAGTTTCTCTTTTTTATTTTTAGCATAGACCATTAGGCATTTAACATTTCATAGTCCTTCTAAGTATAATCCAGACATACGCGTTGCGGCGTTCTGCCTTCTACTGGGTCACTGTGGGTTCGACATTGTGCTGCTTATATTACATGTCCTTTTTCAGTGTCCTTGACCCTAAGTGACCACTTGAGCGATAATCCTTGCTAATTCTGGCAACTTCTGGCACATATATATATATATATCAGATAAGAAATCAGATTTAAAATGCTGTTATTTGCAGGGCAATTACAAAAAATGGGGTAACCCAAAACTAGTCAAGGACCTGGGTAGAATTAAGTACAAAAAACAATGGTCCTAAACCTTCATTTATAAATCAACAAATGATTATATGAGCTCTAGGCTCATATGCCTTAGTATGCATTCACACGCGGCGGGAGACGGACGCGCTCTGGAGTGATTTCTTCGAAGTAATAGTATACGCCAGTTGGAATCTAATCCTCATTCATGTGGACTTATTATTGAAGTACTTTGACGTCATTGGATATATAGCACCTTTAAGATTATTGTGGATAAATCTATCCACCAGCGTCCTTGGCCGCATCTATTAATGGAATCATGGATCTTAGCCCCCACCATTGATCAATAGACGATAATTAAATGATGGGTTGCCCCACCCTGTCCTGATGAAGATCCGCAAGGCTGAGGATTTTATCGCCCCCACGGCCACAAGACGGATCGAAACGTCGACGCCCATTTCATTTAGCCTGGATCTTGAACTTTATCCCCACGTGCTACCTTAGAAACGAAGTTCAGTTGAAATTGATAATGCAACATATTTGTGATTTATTTGTGGCCAGGCTACCCAAAGGACGGTGACTTACAACCATTCCTTTTTGTTTTGACATGTTTAACTTCTCTATGCCATCTTGTTTGAATATATTTCCCTTATCACTTCACTCTTGAGCACTTTTCTCTTTTTGCACGCTCCCTTTGGAGCAACTCTCTCAAATTGATAAGGTATTGAATACTGCTGTCTCTTCACCAATTGATTTAAATAAAATATATGGTGACCCAGTTTTTTGGTCTGTTGCACTTTTATGATGTAAATAAATTTATACTAAGGCATATGAGCCTAGAGCTCATATAATCATTTGTTGATTTATAATTGAAGGTTTAGGACCATTGTTTTTTGTACGTTATTCGCAGGGCAACAGAACCAATACAGTAGAGCCAACGGCTGAAGCACTCTGCTTGCATCCATGATATAACATTCAGCATTGGGCAATGAGTGGCATCCACTTCAGACACGGGTTTTGTTGTCCTGTGAGTGATCTTTAAGAACAGTGGTCCCTAGAGAAACAACAGTAAAAAGGGGATGAAATGAATATAGACCCAGTCAGTACTACATTTTTATAACTTGTCCAGCCGGACAGAGGTCAGATATTTAATATTTTAGATTCACATAGGAACGATACAGACAAAACAATTTGTAAGTGGGACACAAGCCTGCATCCTACTTAAGCAAGAGGGACAAACAATGAAGAACACAAAAGGCTCAGGCAAAGCTGTAGCTTTGTTAAACACACAATTTTCAATGTAACAAACAATTTGCAAGAGAACACTTTTGCACATTAAATGACAATTTAGAGCAGTGTATAAGGTGTATCGGATGTGTGTGATAGCATTGTACTGATTACGTGCACGTCCACCTGAAAATGATTGTGCTTCAGTGCCAAGAATAATGGAGCCACTCCTTCAATTTTCCATTTTTTTCTCTCATTATTTTTCCTTCTCCTATTTTCATTGCCATTATTTTTAGAGCGTACTACTGCTCCCTAAACAGTGTAAGGAGATGCTTGCTTCCTTTCATTTTGTCAGTGGGCCTCATCCCACGTGACCCCTGCCACTAGACCAGGCCACCGTCGTAGAATGGTTTTCTCTATAATTTCACTGTTTTACCATTCCAAGATTGCCATTGGTTCTAAATATGGCAGTCATACTGGAGCTTCAAACAATTAAACACGTATAAGATTATTGCAAAACGACAACCTGCTCCTGTGTTTAATTTCATTTGTAATTGTAAGCATATGTCTACCATGTTCAGGTAGCAGCATGTTTTCTTTTTGTACTTTTACTCTTTTCATTTATCTTGCCTAGATTGATGGGTACGTGTGTGTGAGTTTGTTGTAGTTTTTTTTAAGTGGATGAATGCAAGAATGAGTAAATTAATTGGTGGCTGATTGAATGCATGAGTGCTGAGCGACAGAGTGCATATATGATGACTTATTGAATGCCTGAAACCATAATTGTTTGAGGAGGCATGTTGATTTAAAAACCAGACATTTCATTGCCAATGCTTGTGTTAATTGTTTGTAAGGGCTATGTTATCTGTTCAGTGATGTTCACATGGTGATCATGCTGTTCTCCGTATGTCCTGTGTTTTGTAGTTGTTACTTCATACCAGTTCAGATCTGATGCACTGTTACAGTCGTATTGGAGGCATATTAAACAGTGTATGAAATGACTGTTACTGTTATTCGTATGCTTTCTGTCTAAGAAATAGTTCAAAATATATTTGAGAAAGGCTCTGATTAGGATAAACTACAAAAAACAATACTGCTTAACTGGTTTGCGGTGAGTAAGAGGTGTATCTGGATCGATTTGGAGAAGTTGAAATGCTGATGGTATTTAAAAGGCCATCTAATGAATAATACCACTAAATGTCCAGTAGGGTTCTGTAACAGTAACAGTAACTCCCAGCAGTTCCAGCGAGTGCTCGATCTTGTGGTTTTTCACATTTTTGCAGAGCCATACACCTGCCTAACAATGGTTCTTATTAATGCAGCTTTTGTCTTAGTAGTGGCCAAAGTCTGCGCTCTGAGCAGGTGTCCCTGACTGAATGATCATCAGCAAAGTGAGAATCTTAAATGGGAGCATTAAATACCTGCTGCAATAATTTTTAAACAGATTTCCATGTTAGTGTCAAGTTCATTCACCGTGGTGACTTCACCAGTAGTCATCACATTGCCACTGGTAATCACCACATCATTGTGAATTCCCAATGGTGGATTCCCTGTAGTTGTAGGGAAGGGGATGCTGGTTAAAAGGAACTCTCCACAGGGCTCCACTGTCAGTGATTTGGAATGATGAACAGTGACATCGGTGCCAACTGTCCCATCTCCTGCTTCCTGGCACAGCTGTGGAAGTGGGGCCGGTATGGTGGCAAACTTGAGGCCCCACAACTGATTGCCTCCCTGGGAGTCAGTTGGGCGTGTTTCCCATATATTCCAGACTTCCCTCCCTACCAGGTCAGGAGCAGCCCCTCAGTGGGAGAGTGGGGAGGTGAGGGACAGCTAGACTTCCATTTCAATGCCCAAGGGAGGGCAGGGGCAGCTACAGTTCTATTTCACTGCCCTAGAGAGGCGAGGGGCAGCTACGGTTCCATTTCACTGCCCTACGATGCAGTCACTGCGAAAAATGCAAATACTCAATTTCCTTCTAGGAATTGCCATAATATTTTACTTATTTGCTCTTTGTAAATCAAAATTCCCTATTTCTGATAGATATTTCTAACCGCAGATTTCTCACCTTTTGAATATTCCCAAGGCCTCAGACTGGATCGAGAAACTTTCAAGCAGTGCTTCTGTGTGACGGTAGGTAGCGTGGTGCGGCTCAACTTCAGTATCGTTCACCTCCGAAACGGACGTGTGGAACCGCTTATAGGTGCCACACACCTGCCCTGATGTCAGTTCCTTTCTTTCTGCGACACAAAACGTTGATCCGGAGCTACCTCTTGTCTTTTCACAAGAAATGTTTCTCAGAAATTCTTCAAAGCATTCGTTGGGCAATGGAAAATGTCACCTCCGAAGACAACAGGGTTTAAACTTTGTAGGGACAGTCGCAAGAAAATGTCTGTGATAGACACTCATCAGATTTACCTGTGGTGTTTGGGGTTGGAGCATGACTCCAAAACCTGCAGTGACAGTGCCTTGATGCATTCCTAGACAATCGGGTCTGCAAAGCAAAGCTCTACATTGCCAAACACAGAAAGACTCCATGCTGTGACCAGTCTTAAGTTGAAGGAATTGTCCCATTCCCTGCCCCAAAGCCGATCCTGTGGCCAGTCATCATCACGGTTGAAGACTTTGGGAAAGTTGAAGAAAAAGCATGAAAAGTTCAAGCTGGATTCAGCCTCTTCCTGACACTCTTGGATCCCAGAGAAGACGCAACATACCTCCTGGCTTCTCTCCCAAAATCATTTCCCATTGGAGTAAATTCTGGCCCTTGTCCCAAGCCATCCCAAATTTCTGGGGCCATCCGAGATGCTGCAGCAAAATCGAAGATTTTTGTGTAGTCATGCTGTGGCTCTTTGGCACATTACAGGTACCCAATGGCATGGCTAGTACTCCAAGGAACTGTAAGAGCTTCCATCTAGGACTTCGCCAGCGGGTCTACCCTCAGCGGCAGCTGTACCATCTTGGCCCAATAAGGGTTGCGCACTGACCTAGCTGCTAACTCTAAGCCTGGTGCCACAACCCACGCCAGACATTGGAGCATCGACGTTGATGCTAGACAACGAAGTGCAACCTATTGAGCAACTTGACTGGGTCGCTGCCGCTTGAGATTAGACCGAGGCCACAACCTGATCCTCCTGGAGAGCAGCCTTTGGCCAACCTGTCAGATTCCAGATACTGTGCCCCTGCTTCAAGGAAAGGCCCAAACTCTTCATGTTCTATTTGGTATGGTTTCTGCAATGATGCATAAGATGCTGGGGATTAACTCACTCAACTATATATGGAGAATAATTGGTATGAGGGCCAGCATGATGCCAGTAGTCTGAACACCTCACCACTAGTTTCACCCCCGGGCCCTACCATGGAAGAAAGTGCCTCTTTTGCCATAGTCATGCAAAGGGCAGCTGAGGTTCTTAACCTCCAGTTACCTATCATGGAGCTGAAGACTGATCACTCAGGTGCTTTGGCCTGGGCAAATGACTACTGAGCCCCTGCTTCCATTCCGTGAAGACCCTACAGACACTCTTCTCCGGGCTTATACAAAACCATGTTCTGGGTTCCCCAGTGAACAAGCCTAGTGACCCAGATTGTCTGACCCAGCACCCCACACCTGATAGCCTAGTTGTGCAGGCCGCAACAATTAAGGTCCACCCTAATGCCTTCCCTGCCACACCACCCGACAGGGAATCAAAACATATTAAGACTTTTAGGAAACCTAGGTTTTTCTCAACCAGCTTAGCATTATGCTGTGTCAATGCTGCTGCCTTCTAGAGCATTATACCCAACTCCTTTCGAACTCTATTGTACAGGACTTACTAGGTGTCTCTGATAACTTATACCCCATGCTTAGGCAGGTGATTCAGAATGGCCATGATGTGACAAAATTTACTACCCATTGTGGCTTGGACACCAGGATTGCCTAGATCAGGCAGTTGGCACCAGTGTGACCCTGAGGAAACCCTCCTGGATGAGGTCCAATTTCTTTGTCCAATCCACAATAATAGACATGCCTTTTGATGGCTGTCGCCTTTTTGGTCAGAAAACAGACTCTGTTCTTGATCGCTTTGAAGATCGTGGCTCCCTTGTGGATTCCGGTATTGCCAAACAGTTGAGCCTGACCAGCAAACCGGCAGCCCTTTTGTGGCGAGGCCACATTACCCATAGACCACGTGGACAGCAGGGGCAGTGTACAGCACATTGTTCCACCCTTCCCGCTGCCTCAGTCTCAAAACCTCTTTAGTGGGACCTTCGAGGCACACAGCCATCCTGATGGAGGCAGGATCGGCCATTTTCTGCAACAGTGGCCGGGATTAGTTTCTGGGTGCTGAAGATTATCCAATGGGGTTCTGCCTTACCATTTTGTCATCCTGCTGCATCTTCCACCATCCTCAGAACTGCTGACTGAGGACCACCTGACTCTTGCAGCAGGAAGTGCAGAATCTTCTGTCCAAAGGAGTTATAGAGTGGGTGTCGGCCTCAAAAGTAGGCTGTGCTCGTTTCTCTTGCTAATTTGGGGTGCTGAAGCAGTACAGAGGACTTCATCCTATTTTCTCCCTGTCAATGCCTTCCTGTGAAAGGACAAATTCAAGATGTTCACCATGGGCCTGGTCTTGTCTGCCCTTGACCCTAGACTCTGGATGGGAGCATTGGATATGCTGTATGCTTGATTTCCACATCCCTGTCCTGCAGGCCCACAGATGCTATCTGCAGTTCGCAGTGGCCTCACTAGTGTCACTCAGGTGTTCACAGAACTAATGGAGGTGGTTGTAGTACACCTTCGGAGATCGGGGTGCCAGGCTAATGGAGGTGGTTGTAGTACACCTTCGGAGATCGGGGTGCCAGGCTTCCTCTGCCTCGACCATTGGTTGTTGAAGACGGGCATGCCCCAGGCAATTGTTAACCCACCTCCAGGATACGGTGTACCTTCTTACATTGTTGAAATTCTCAGACTTTCCCTTTCATTAGAGTCTTTCTGGACATGGTGCAGTTTCGTGCCTTCCCTCCGGAACGGAGAGTCCAGGACATTCTGGCTATGTTCCTTATGTTTCAGTCTCTGTCTTAGATCTCAGTGAGGATGACTCTGAGGCAGCTGGGACTGATGACCTGCTGCATTCTATTGGCCAAGCATGCTCTATGGCATATGTTGGCTATGCAGTGGGAGCTGAATCCCTATTGGGTGCAGCATCAGGGGGACCTCTTCGATCACATCCATATTTCAGAAGAAATTGCAAAAGACCTGCAGTGGTGGTTGCTAGAGGTCGATTGGGTCAGCGGCAGACCCCTCTCCTTACCCACCCAGAGTTAATTAACAGTACTGAAACATGAGTGATTTCTGGATTGGGATGGCCACTTGGGAGTAATGGAGATCAGAGGTATCTGGTCTCCAGCAGAATCCGGGCTCCACATCAACCTGGAGCTGCAGGCCATCCACTTGGCATTGAATACCTTCCTACCATCCATCAAAGGTAGGCTGGTGCAGGTTCTCACAGACAATACCACCACCACGGAAGTGGTTGGAACACCAAGGGATTTCCCTAGTCGCACACAGCCTGGCAGGGTCTTTAAATGCCAAGTTGGACGAACGTAGTCGTCGACACCTAGCAGATCACGAATCGCATCTACATCCAGAGGTGGTTCAAGGTCTCGTCCGTGAATGGAGAGAACCTTCTGTTCACCACTGCAGATAACGCTCAATGTCAACACTTTTGGGCGTTGGAGTTTCCAAGGCAACTCTCCTTCTGGGACGTGTTCTGCTTAGAGAGACATCGGGACACCTGTATGCCTTCCTGTCGATACATCTCTTGCACCGAGTACTAAATAAGTTCAGAAAAGACTGAGTCCAAATCATGTTAGTTGCAATGGATTGGTCATGGAGAGTGTGGCATCCAGAATTCCTGGGCATGAGCATCTGTTTTTTGATCAAGCTGCCACTTCAAAAAGATATTCTGGTGCAGCAGCAGAGCAGGGTCCTGTATCCAGGCCTGCGCAATCTTCACCTTCATACTTGGAGATTGAGCTGAGACAGTTAACTAGCTTCCATCTTCTTCTCAAGGTTGTAGATGTGATCTTAATGGCCAGGCTTCCCTACACAAAAGCAGCATACACAAGTTTGTGGTTTGCTGCAGCACTTGACATGTTGACCCACTTCAAGCCAGGTTAGCTGAAGAATTTTTTGTTTTGCGCTTAGCCCAGCAAGGACTTGCTTTGGGCGCAGTTAAAGGGTACCTGTTGACTCGCTATGATTTTTTGCAGTTGCCAAATCAGCCTTCTTTGTATAAATCACTTTTTTGTGACATATTGAAAACCCTTCAAAAAACATTTGTTTCCACCATTTCCCTTTAGTGTGTTCCAGTGGTTCCTTAACTTGGTTCTCATCTTCCTGGAGTATCATCACTTTGAACCACTGCACAGCTGTCCACTACAGCCTCTCACCCTCAAGACAATGTTTCTCATCACCATAGCATTGGCGCAGTGGGTGAGTAAGTTGCAAGCCCTTTCTGTCAACCCACCATACACTACTTTCTTCCCAGACAAATTGGTCCTGAGAACCCAAGCTTCTTTTCTTCTGAAAGCGGTGACTCCTTTGAACATTGAGCAAAGCGTCACTCTACTGGCGTCCTTTTCTCCACCTCTGCCCTCTAAGGAGGAGAGACTCCTTCATCTGGATAAGTAAAGAGCTGTAAGTTTTTACATTTACCATTGTGTGGTGATCAACTCTTTCTGGGATTTTCTGGAGGGAAGAAGAGCATGGCAGTGCAGAAAAGGACCATCTCTTGCTGGATCGTACTCTGCATTAAAATCTACTACATAATGGCCAGGAAACAGCCCCCAGAAGGTTTGCGTGTTTAATCTACCAGAGCCAAGCCTGCTACCACTGCGTTGGCATACAGAGTGCCTGTCCTGGACATTTGAGAGGCTGCTACATAGATGTCACTCCATACATTCATGAAGTACTACTGTCTGGCGACCCAGGTCTGTCGAGATGGGCATTTTGCCCTCTCAGTCCTGCAGGGCTTTTTATTTTGAGCCAGTTCACAGACCCACCACATGGGAGATACTGCTTTGGTATCTATTCAAAAAGTGAAGAATCTGCAGTTGTAAATATCTATCCGAAAGTTACTTACCATTTAAGGTAAGGCTCTTTCTGGTAGATATTCTATTTAACTGCAGATTCATCAGGGATCCTTTCATCCATTCTGTGTACTTGACTGTATATCTCCTAAAATGGTCCCTGGTTTAGAAATGTGCACACCGATTAGGAACAAGTTTGCTGTTGGGCCCTGTGTTTGGGGGTTCGGTCAGCCTAGAAAGCAACTGACACGAGCGTGCACGAGTAGTGCCCAGATGCAGATCCGCATATGCCGCTTCTGAAGCAGAGCGACATTGGTTTGGAGCTGCACACCACCACCTACCGGCGCCCAGGGGCTGTTTGAAAGTTTCCAGGTCCAGTCTGACACGTGGGTAATATTCAGAAGGTGACGAATTCTCTACCAGAAAGAGTGCTATCAAAGGCAAGTTATTTTTCTTTAGGTACATTAGTAAATATGTGAAATTAGCACCATCATTTCTTGCTTCTCTTGCAACATAATCGTGGCGAAACATCTTGTTGAATACAGTTGTATATTTGAATCTCGTTTTCAGTCTTTCTGTAAAATTCCTTTTGTTATAACGTAATCTATAATGAAAAAATATAGACGTATTGAGTGCTGAGAACGTTACTCGTCATTAATGGGATGTTTTATTAGTAAAATATTGTAAATCAAAATGTTGACTTCCTGGCTGTGCCCTCTGTTTCTTCCAGTTGAGAGCCAGACTGCTCCAAGCTGATCTGTTCAGCCATGGCGGAAGGCGGATTCGACCCCTGCGAGTGCATTTGCTCTCACGAAAATGCAATGAGACGCCTCATTAATCTGGTGAGAATAAATGTACACATTTCCACAGGACTGATTTATACATCCAGTTAATTATGAGTTGAAGGCTATGGTCGCAGATGAAGATCAGTATGATGGGCCTCAAAGTCTACAAGGCCAGGATATAGAATATGGCTCCAGGAGACATGAAATTAAAGAAAATACATTTTTCATTAAGATCTTTAAATGGGAATTAACCACGCAATCCGCAATCTCAGCTCTTCAGGTGATTGTAGCCACCTGTTGGAATATAATATAAGGGGAATTCTGTGATATGCCATATCATTCCCTTCTAATTATTGAAGTCTTCGCTAGCCCTGTATTTTCATAGTTGTATGAGACATTCAACTCTCAATGTAATGTTCTATTTGATACTCTCGCATCTGCAGGTTGTTTCTCTCTTCTCACACCTAGCAGTCTTTTTCTTCTTCCACCAGACTAAAAGGCATTGTGGATCCACTTCACAAAGAAGTCGTAAGTCTAAAGACAAGCAGACCTAGGCATTGTTAAGGTCCATGCTTACATACGCATTACTTAAGAGTAGGGACAATGGAATTATGCGATTCCGCGACCGCAACCTTTTCCAGATAATTATGGTCGTAGTGCATTTGTTGCACAATTTAAGATTTTATTAAAAAAAATTGTTTCTAGCGCAAATGGATCAAAAGTTACTAAAAATGCTGCCACGTGCTGCTGCGAAGTGGCAGGTCATTTACCTTGCAATGACAGGTGACTTTTTCTTTGCTGATTGCTGCATTCTTGTGTTCAATTGATTCTCATGTGGTGCAGCCTCTGCCCAGTGTTAACATTGGAAAAATGATTATATGATGATTTAATATTTCCACAAAACGTGCCGCATTATTCCACATAATTTGTCTTTTCTTATTGCATGTTTATTTAACTATGTTTATTTGTTCCTTCTTTCCATTGGCTCTGCCTAAAGAGCCATTATATTTGCACACTAAAATGTGTAGTGTTTAATTTCTAAGCTATATATGCCTGTTTGTCCTATGGAGATATTTCATGTTTATAGTAATGCCTGTTAATGAAAGTAGAAATAGCATTTTTATTTCGTCCATGGTTTAGAGATGTGGCAGCTGATTAGTGCAATTTTGTTGTGACCCAGAGTTTGGGAAACACTGGGTTAGTGTGTTGTTGGTGATTCACGAGCGCCCTCTTGTGGATGAAAGCACAGATCCTTACTGCATGCATTTTGGTTTGAAACAATGAACGTAGAATGACCTTTATAAACGCAGACTGCAAGTTGACAAATGGTAATCTGTTCGTCTTACCTTATGGATGTTATTGACCTCATGTCTTTAAAAAAAGATTAGCTATCTTTTACAATAAAGAAAAAAGCTTTTTTATAATTGTGAGTTGGTACACTGTGCTTTATAATTTGATTTATTGTTTGTGTGTTTTGAAAAATGTATTTCCATTGTGCCGTTTACCCCTACCCCATTGCCTAGGAATTTGTTACTCACAATAGTTGTTGCCCTGTCCTAGGAATTGTTATATGTACCTTACAGGGGTATTCTCAAAGTTAAATCTTGGCTACGGACAGAATGCATTGTGACATCAAAGCTCAACTGCAATAACTTATTACAACTAAGCAGCTGTGTCATTTCAATATTACAGGGGACTAGAGACGTCACAAGTCACTGGTAATAAGGAAACTGTCCTATATACAGAGATTGCAGGTTTCCATTTATTATAACCTTTTAAAAATGTATAGTTATTTTACTTCTGATTAAGATGATGGTTAGTAATCTGCCTTTGGTCTGCCATGTGTGGAAGAGCTCTTCATAATGCCCCTTGGAATTGGGGCTCCCCCAAGTACACTGATCAAAATGGTGCCTGAAGATGAGTGGAGTGCGGAAGGAGGAGCCGAAAGGTGACTGCCACAGAACTGTGACACTCAGGAAGGCAGTGCTGCAGGTCCTGGCACTTCTCGGTGGATGACTTCTGCAATGCCTGTGGTGAACAGCCCACTCCCTGAGAGTGTTGTCTTAGAGCCCCTGGTGGAGGAGAATATGGCATGGTACCTTTGCAGTAGTTCCCGATCGCCACACAGACAGTGCCTAGAGTTGATAGCACCAAAGTGTGGTCTATCTGCTCTGGGTTTCAATGGTAAATCATATCACTCGTACAGCTATCGCTGTAGGCTAACGGTGTGCTGTGCCCACTTTATTTCTATGATCATAGAAAGAATCAAAGTATGTCGATTTGGTTCTCCGCTTATCTCTCAATCCCAGATCATTTAAAAAGTGTTTCACCTTTGCATAAGACTCAAGAGAGTAAGCTCAGCTTTGTTGATGGCCAAAGCATTGAGTTTCCCTTTAATAGACATTACATTTAGTTGGAGAACTCTCGTACTTTTAACTTTATACACTTTTTCTACCCGTATGAATTTAACTTCTAAAGTAGTGCGATTTGATACGTCTTTGTTTCTTAAAAGTTGCTGATGCTCTTATACATACACTTCTAAGAACTGCTCTATATGTGTCCCAGACACATGCCATGCTAATATCCATTGAGGATTATTTTGAAAGAATTCTGTGATGTATTCTTAAAGCCCAATTTTTAGACGAGACTAGAGGCAGCTCGCATACGCTGCTCTGCGAGGCATGCTGTAATCCCTCTATGGGCTTAGACCACACCCACCGCTTTCCATTTGTTGTTTCATGTGGCTTTCTAAATTGCTTTCTTTTTATTGGTGAAACGCTGCTCTTTGTCCCGCCTTTATGAGTGTTTTCACTTACCTGGCAACTGCTTCTGTTACATGTGCCCTTATTTTGGGATTTATCGTTTGTTCGGCGCACAATTTTTTGTTTGTTTGCATTGAATGGTGGCACAACGTTTCTTGCGGGCCAGCAGCCGCTCTTGTTCCCTTTACGCATATCTATGATCTGCTCCTATCTCAAATGCGAACGCCACCCTTTGTCCATGTTGCCTTTGCTCCTGCCCCCTTTCGTTCCCCGTGTTCACCACCTCCCTCGTTTAATATTGTTTCAGCCGGCGTGTTTAAAATGTTGTCTTTTCCTCTGTAGGCATTCAGTGCTAATAAACTTTCTGCCATGGCTTTATTTACATGTCAGATGGGCATATCTCTGGTTTCTGTAGGAATGGTAGAGCCAATGCCGAGACTTGAACCTGCTTACCCCGTTACAAAGGCGGAAGCTCTTGATGTTATGCCACATCCTCTCACTAAAACAATCAGCGGCTTTTAGTGTTTTGGTCTTCTTTTGTTTCCTTTAGCAAACCCGATGCGTACTCATCCTGGGGGTCTGCTTAGGTATGTTTACAAACAGCACTAATTTACAATGATTCCTCTCCCTTCAGTTTCTGAATTCAAAGCGAACGATTTGAAATTGGAGTCATTATTTCCCCTAGATTATTTAGGTGGCAGATCTGTATACTGGACCAGCTGCATTTTCATTCCACTAAACCTCACCCACACAGGGATGAACATAGAGTTGAGGGGAGACACACGCACGACCGTGCTGCAGAGTACACATAGGGGCAGGAATACAGTCGCAACAAGGCTCAGTAAGGTAAAGACTGCTGCAGTCATTTGTACTGAACGAAAGGTCACGTGTTGAATACCAGACGAGGCAAGCTCAGGCCTTCCGTACTTCTGAGCTCGATAAAATGGCTACCATTAAATTGCATACCAGTTACGCCCGTTGTTTACATCATTTGGAAACGCCAAATGTGTGGGGACTCTGTTTGAGTCTGTGCGAATTCCAGAGGCTGGTGAGTGACACCAACCATTCACAGTGCTTCATTGTCGTATCTAAGGAGCTTGATATGAGCTTATACCGACATGCAGCATTGTGAGGCATTGGCGTCCCTACAGTGTCGTTTCATTAGAGCAGTATATGCACTGTATGCAAAATGAGAATTCACATAATTTGGCAAGGTGCTGTCGTTTCCCCAACTATGAATTATACAAACCCCTTGGTGGGAAGGTGCTAACTCCGCCTGTAGTCGCACATTTGGAAGTGTGATGTGTTAAGCTGGTTATACCTAAGATCTCCACCAGTTCACTATAAGTGCTGTTCATCACATAAAATCCCGTCCTATTGGCTTTGCAAATGCTGTAAAAATTAGGAGCTGTGTACTTAAGAATTAAATGTGACAAACGACGCTGACTGAGTGTACTTTCACATGTAAAAGAGTACCTCGTGCATGCCGATGACAGCGCTTTTTTTTTGTTGCAGTTTTATATAGCGCAAACTCGATCCTAAGAAATCAAAATGTTTTCATGAGCACCAGTTGCATTACAGAGGGACACATTCATTTTGAGGCTCGGGGAGATTAAGTGATTTGCCCAGAATCACATGATGTTTGAGCCTCCCGGCAGACTTAACCTGGTTCCCCAGCTTCAATGTCGGCTGCTCTGGCCGTTAAGCCACATCCTCTCTTGAAAGGAAGAAAGTTACATAAAACTGCTGATGGCATGAGGCGAGGAATACTTTTTAATGTATATTTTAATGAATTGCTGACAATACATTTTGCAGACAGCTGTGGTGCCAGTCAGACTAAAAAGTGATTAGCAGTTCATCGTGGCTCATGTCACTCTTACGGGAGCGTTTGATTGTGAAGATTTCACAAATGTCATGAAAACATGTTTTAGTTCAGTGCTGAAAATAGAAAAAATTTACCCCAGGAACCTATAATTTGAGGACAGTGGCATAAGGGAGCAGTGCGATGAGGGAGGAGTCCAAAAAGGCAGCATGATGAGAACCAGAGTGAATTACAGTCACCCTATGCATTTTTTAAAAACATATTCTACCCTCATGTAGCAGAAAAATGTAATGGCCAAGTTCTTCTGGCTACCTTACTCGGTATTTAACAGACTGCAGTTTAAGCTAGTTTGAAGGAAAAGGCACTTGCTGCGGGGGTCCACGTTCATCCAGCAGGTTTCAGGGTGTGATGTTGGCAAGATAACTCTGGTAATTAATGCATTTGCTGGATAAATATGTGTGCACTCGCTGGTGACCGGTCTAAATCATCATTAAATAGCTCAGAGACTTAATGTACTTACTGCAGAGCTCTACGTTTAAGTCACTTATTTTAATATTTTGTTAAGTAGTTTAGTGGGCTAATGATTTTCGTGCAGAGGTCCTTGTGTAAACTGCAAGTTTACACTCTTAATAAAATCACCCAGTCATGTTCTCACTTTAAATGACCCCATGGAGCCTGCGAAGGCATACGTTATAACTCAATATTTTGATTATTTGTAAGATTGTTAATATGGGTTTTAATTGGTAGTGATAAATACTTATAATGTGCCAAACAATTCAGTTTGAATTACCTGTGCTATAAACAATAAAAAATAATGTACTTAAGGGAGCGCTAGGTGGCGCCTGACCGGCATGGCCGCCTTCCAGTGAGGCTCCCGGCGCCGGACCCCACGAGTGCGGAGCTGTCACGCTGTCCCGGGCCCGGATCTGAAGTGCCTTTGCCCCCGCGGGGCTTGTCCTGGAGCCTCGGAAGCAGACCGGCGGTGGACGACGGCGGCCCTGGAGCTTCGGCGCGGGCGGGCTACTAACTGAGCCCGCGGCGCCCACGAGGGGTGTAGGCCTGATTCTGCCGGCGGAGGGGAGGAGACGGACATGCGGCTGCCGCGAGCCCCGCCGCGGAAGGGGAAGCAAGGCTCCAGTCTGGTGTCAGCTCGTGTGGGCCCAGGAGACGTGAGGCTGGCCCCTGGAGGCAGGATGGTGCAGTGGGGCAGGCGGTGAGTGCGGCTGCGGGGGAGACATCGACGGGGCCTGCCGGAGCTGCTGTGGGGGCCGGGTGAGGTGGGGACACCCCCCCCCCCATCGGGCCGGGTGTCGGCGGCCAGGGGCCGGCCCCCCCCCCTTCCTCCTCCCGCCTGCGGCGCTGGCGCCGGATCCATTTTGCCAAGGCCATCTGGGGTGATCCGGACAGCGTGGGGTCCCCTTCTGGGTTTGGGCCGTGGACCGGCAGTCAGGGGGGGTGTGGCCTCCCGCCCTCCCTTTCCCCCCCCCCCCTCACTGCTCCGAGGTTGGCTTTGCTGGGGGCGCAGTGTTCGGGATCCCTGGGGGGAGAGGTCCGAACTGTGTCGACGCCCCCTTTAGAGCTGGACGACGACCGTGCTGGTGAGGGGCTCACTGAGAGGGGTCATCTGCGTGAGGAAGCGCATTTGTCTGTGCCTTGGAGGCCTGTCGCCTGCGGGAGAGTCGGTGGACGTTGTTTCGACCCGGGGCCTTGAATTGAGTTGCGAAGCCTCGCCTTGACCGTGGATGGTGGCGGGCGCTGCTGTGGTGAAGAGCTCCGGGAGATAACCGGCTGTCCTATTGGGAGGCTCGCTGGGGAACGAACTGTGGTTCTGGTAGTGCCTGGCCTTCTACCTACGCGGGGTGCCCTGACCGTGCCTCCTTCTGCCTACCTTTTGCCTCATCGGCTTTCGTGGACGCACTGGAGGTGCATACCCCGCCCGTTGTCCGGCCTCGCCGACCTCCGCGCCCAGGGTGCCATCACTATGGGTAAAGACAAGACAGCCAGGCAGACTCCCGCAGCCACCCAAACCAGGATGGACCAATTCACAACCTCCGAGAGGGGGACAGGCCCCACCGGCGAGCCGACTCCGGCCCCCGCCACAGACCTTGCTGCCATCCTGCAGGCCATAAATTCGTCTTGCGCCTCCCTGGAGGGCATGGTGGGAGAGGTTAAGGTGGATGTCGCTCTTCTCCGGCAGGACCTGCGTAACGCCACCGCCCGCATCTCGGAAGCCGAATCTAGAATATCCACCGCTGAGGATGATATCCGTCACCTGCAGGACCAAGTACGAGAACTGACCACCTATTCCAAGGAACTACACTGCCGGGTCGAAGATGCAGAACACCGCGCCCGGCGCAGTAACCTGCGCCTGGTGGGATTCCCGGAGGGGGTCGAATCGGGCCGTGCAGATGACTTTATGGAGAGCTGGTTCAGATCCTGGATGCCGGCGGACAGCCTGTCTGCCTCGTTCGTGGTGGAGAGGGCCCATCGCTCCCTGGCCCCTAGGCCCCCAGGAGCGCCCCGGCCCTTCATCCTCAAGTTCCTTAATTTCCGGGACAGGGATGCCATTCTTCGCGAGGCCCGGCGCACGGACACCCTCAAGTACCAAAACCACACGATCATGATCTTCCCGGACTACACCCGAGAAGTCCAGGAACTGCGTCGATCCTATACTGAGGTGAAACAGAAGATGCGATCCCTGGGCCTTCAATACCAGCTTCAGTTCCCGGCCCGCCTTCGGGTCATCTTCCAGCACAAGACAATATTTTTTGATACGCCACGAGCGGCCTGGACCTTTTTAACGGAGGAGCACTCCCTGCACCGCTCTGGACACGGATCACCTGTGGGGGGGCGGGGTGGCGGGGATGCCCCGGTCGTCGAGACCCCGCCGGCGGCGCCGCATGCTGCCCCGGGAGCGCACAGAAGGAGAGGTGGTCATCACACGCTCCAGGGGGCGGCCGCGCCGGGGGTCTGGGGCCTCTTCTGCCTCCTCGGCTGCGCCCGCCAGTCCCGCGGCTGTCGGGCGGCGGACCGTGTCACCCTGGCTGGCAGGCGCCGCGGCCCGGCCTGACACCTCGGGACCTTTCTCGCAGCCCTACCATTTGACTTTCTTCTGCTGTCTGTGTTTTTGTCGGCGGGAGGAGGGGGGTGTCTCCCTACCAGGTTGCTGGCACTCGGGGCTGGTCTGGAGTGCTCTGTTGTGCTCGTTGCTCTCGGCCAGGGCAGGTGAATCAGGCTTGTTTTCTGCTGTATCAGGGGTCCACTAGTGCTCAAGCCCGAGCGTTTTAGCTTGGTGGTTGTTCCATTTCGTTAGGGCGACAGATGCTTCTGTTTTCGAAGTATATGGTGGGGTTGGGGGGGTTGGGGTTGGTTTGAGGTGGTTTCTTCTCCTAGGGAGGGTTTTGTTGGTAGAGGGTGATCCCCTCTCTGTTGTTCCAAGGCATCATGTAACCTTTGACCTGCTCTCCTGCTCGATGTCCCACTGTCCCTCCTCTCTGGGAACCCGCGCAGCCGCGCCTCCATTGACCCCTTCTTATGTCCACGACCATGGCTGACACGCCCGTTCCTAAGGCCGCCATGCGTATATTGTCCTGGAATGTTAATGGTCTTCTAGATCGTTTTAAACGCATGGTAGTCCTTAAATATGCACAGCGTGCGGAGATTGATGTGCTCCTCCTTCAGGAGACCCATCTTCTTGGCAATAAATGTCCCTTTCTCACCCGTTACGGCTATGATAGGGTGTGGCACTCAGGTTTTGCAAGGGGATCCCGGGGGGTGGCTATCTTGCTTCGCAGGTCCTTTCCCTTTGTCTTGGCTCAGGTGCATTTGGACCCCCAGGGCATGGCGGTGGCGGTCTGTGGTACTCTTGAGGGGCGACCCCTCACCCTGCTGTCCCTTTATGCGGCACCATCCCTTTTACCGACTGCCCTTTCATACACCGCGGGTCTCCTCCCTACGCTTCCGGCGGGCTCACTCGTTCTAGGAGGAGACTTTAATGCTGTCTACGCGCCCCATCTGGACTCGACAGGACCGATCTCCCTTGCCCGAGCCCCTCGCGCAAAGCAGCTGTCGAATTGGGCTGAATCTCAAGGCCTGTGTGATGTGTGGAGGATTTGGCACCCGCAGGCTCGCCAATACACCCACACGTCGGCGGCGCACCACTCTCACGCCCGGATCGATCTCATCTTTGTCCCGTCTACCGAATGCGCGGGGGTGCAGGATGCACGCATCCTTCCGAGGGGCCTATCAGACCACTCGCCGGTGCTCCTTGCTCTTGGCCCGCCTCCCCTCTCTGCCCGCCCGATATGGCGTCTGAATGCTTGGTTCCTTCACGACAAAGCATTTCGAAACATGGTAGGAGGCGAGATAGCTGATTATTACTCTCACAATGCGGGCTCCGTCTCCTCCTCTGCCATCCTTTGGGAGGCCGGCAAAGCGACTATTAGGGGGGCTGCAAAGGGGCATGTGCAACAGCAGAGACGTGGACAAATCCAACAACTCGCGGCTTGCGAAGCTCAGGCTTTGGGGCTAGAGCGGAACCAGGGGGCTTTGGGAGACGCCACGCGGGCGCGCCGCCTGGCCTTTCTGCGGGAGGAGATCCGCCTACAATCTCTGGAGGCGGCGAAGACTTTTTGGCGCTCCTCGGTGGCCCGGGTCTATGGATGGGGGGATAAAAATGGTACACTCCTCCACCGGCTGGCTACTTACCCCGGGCAGGCAGGATCATTCCTGCCATCAAAGACTCCGCAGGCGGGACCCACACAGTCTCGGTGGCAATGGCCCGGACCTTTGCTGATTACTACTCCCGGCTATACCGAACCCGGGCGTCAGAGATCTCCCTTGCGGAGTTGCTTGGGGCGAATGGGGCGGTTCTCGGGCGGCTGGGACAGGAGGTGTGTGAGACCCTCGACTTGCCCATCACGTTGCAAGAAATTGAGGAGGCGATTAGCCGTCTCGCGCCCGGGAAGACCCCGGGACCAGATGGGTTCCCACAGGAATACTATGCTCACTACCGTGAGACCCTGGCCCCGAGGCTTCGGGACCTTTTTGTAGAAGTGGTGGAGAAGGGCTCGTTCCCGCAGGAAACAGACACAGCCACCATAGTTGTCCTTCCCAAGACGCAGCCCCCATCACAGTCCTGCTCAGGCTACCGGCTGATATCCCTCATTAATACCAAGCTCAAGATATATGCCACGGTCCTCGCGCAGCGGTTGCGCCCGTCCCTTACCTCACTGGTCCACCCGGACCAATTTGGATTTATGCCAAACCGGGGGACCAGACACTGCCTGCGGTGCTTGCACCTCGCCCTGGCACACCGAGAGCGCCTTTCCCCCTATCTGGCCCTTCTGCTGGTTGACTTCGAAAAAGCCTTTGATTCAGTGGGGTGGGACTACCTGGGTGATATCTTCGAGCGACTGGGCTTTGGTCCCCGGTTCCGCGCTATGGTCGGTGTCCTGTACGCGAGCCCACGACCCCGTGTGTTGGTCAATGGGGCTCTATCCCGCCCGTTTCCCATAGGACGGGGGACGCAACAGGGCTGTCCGCTCTCGCCCCTCCTTTTCGCCCTGGCCATGGAGCCCCTGGCCGTGCTGATCCGATCGGATCCCACTCTCCGTGGGTGGGATTGGCCAGGTATGATTCCTGACAAAATTGCTCTATACGCGGACGACGTCCTTCTATATCTTTCTGATCCGGCGGTCTCGGGGCCCCGGGTCCGCTGGATTCTTTGCCAATTTGGTCAGGCATCGGGTCTTCATCTGAACCCTAAGAAATCCGTGCTGGTCCCGCTGCACCCGTCGAGGGAGGGTTTCGACTGGCAATCTGATATTCCCCTCCGGAGGCTCTCATTTAAATACCTGGGGATCTGGGTCACCCTCCTTCCGGAACTCTGTTGGGCCCTCAACGTGGCCCCTGTGGTCAACAAGACCAGATCAGATATGATTAGGTGGCAGTCGCTCCCGTTGAACCGGTTGGGGAGGGTCGCCCTCTATAAGATGATGATCCTTCCCAAGTTCCTATACATGCTACAAAATACTCCGTGCCCCTTCCCACGCCCGTGGTTCCGGGAACTGGATAAGATGGCGACTAAATTTCTTTGGGGTGGCGGCAGACCCCGTTTGGCTTTGGACCGCTGCCGGGTCCCCTCATACGACGGAGGCCTGAGCATGACTAATCTTTACTTGTATTATTTGGCTACCCAGCTGCTGGTGATTCATGACTGGTTCTCGAACGGGTGGGACGATCCAGCCTATAGACTCGAGGTGCAACTTACCGGGTTCTCATCTATCCAGAATATGCTTTATGGGGCAACGGTTTCCCGGTCGCTTCCAGGTGTTGTGCGGGCCCCCTTTCTGGCGTGGCGCGCCGCCTTGCGGCCTACCCGCTGGTCGGGAACAATGACCTTGATCACACCACTTTGGCATGGGACTTGGCTGAAGGAGGCGGCGGGGCTTGAGGGATTTCGAACGTGGGATCTTCTAGGGATCTCCAGCTTGGGTGATGTCTGGCGGGGGAGCTTCAGAACCGCTTCTCTTTAGTCTTCGCAATTTTATAAGTATCTTCAGCTGCGCCATGCGGTCCAGTCCCATGTCCCTCTAGATTCCAGACTGCCTGACCATAGCCCGCCCGAGGCTCAGGTGATGTTGGGGTGTCTGGGGAGGGGGGAATATCCCGTATTTATAAATCCCTGATCAACAATACCCCGGTAGATTGGTGCGGATTGAAACAGCTGTGGGAGACCTGGGTGGGTCCCTTGGATGATGCTGACTGGAGGGACGCCCTTATGGCACCCAGATCGCTTACCACTTCCGCTAGGCTGCGGCTCATCCAACTTTACTACCTCCACGCCGCATATCTGACCCCGGACCGCTTATATCGCACGTGCCTCCGCCAGGACGCTTCATGTGCTCGCTGTGGGGTAGATCCGGCAGACTTCTTCCACATGGTATGGTCTTGTTCCCGCCTGGGGAGTTATTGGGACGCGATTGAAACTGAGTTAACTGAGGTCCTGGGATGGGAGGTTCCCCATGACCCTAGAATGGCTCTGCTGGGCATAACGGATGGGCTAGACGGGCCCCGTAATGAAAAGTACTTTCTAACTACTGCCCTAGTGGTGTCCAAAAGAGATATCGCGGCCGCGTGGAAACAAACCGACCCACCCAGAGGTGCTACTTGGAGAAGAGGAGTGGATTGGTGTGCTGCTCAGGAGTGGTCGTTGTACGCTGCCCGGGGCTGCCCCAAAAAATTCCGTAAAATATGGGGGAAATGGCTTGGGGGCCTGTTTTAAGGGGTGGGGAGTGCGGGGGCGGGGGGCTGGGGAGGAGGGGTGGGTCTTGCAATTGCTTGTCAATGCTTCCATGATAGGTTTTATTGATGCCAAGTTAATCGAACTGTTGTATGTCATCCTTGATTTTGCTTTCTATAAAGAAATAAAAAAATTTGCTTATCAAAAAAAAAAATTATGTACTTAAACACACACGTACTTAAATATATAGATCTGGGAGTTTTACAGAGCATGCACATAGATGGTATGTTTTAAACAGATACACAAGCTGGGAAAATAAAAAACAAACCAGAATTTCTGTAAATCTCAGCAACTTAAGAATTTACACTGCAAGGGATTTCTTTGTTTCTCTTTCTAGGCTGCTTGGTGTGGTGTCCAGGTATGATATCCCAGCTGTTCTGGGGTTGACCTCTAGCTGTTCCGAGCCAGGAAGCCGCTTGAACTCTTAATTAATTAGATTGTCTGTGAAGTGAGGTTTCATGCAGCCAGCCATGCTGGAAAGCAAAATGAGTCCTTTCCATGTCCCCAGAAAAGCACACTGAATATGTGTGGGTGCTGCTGCTGGTGTCATGACACCACCTCGGCGCAGCACCAACATCAGCACAGCACCATATATCAGCCTCAGTACAGCACCACCTCTGCATTAGTGCACCAATACCAGTGCAGCCCCACCTCAGCACCAACTCAGCCCCAACGGAGCCACACCTCAGCAGAAACTCATCACCAACACAGTACATTCTGAGCACCAGCGCAGCACCATCATAACATCACTCAGTAGCAGCACAGCACCACCTGAGCACCACCACAGCACTACCTCCGCATCAGCACAGCGCCACATCAGCACCAGTCAGTCACTCAGCACCACTTTAGCAGAACCACTGCAGCACCACCGGAGCATCACCACAACACCAGCACAGCACCATCTCAGCATCACTCAGTCCCAGCGCCCACCACCTCACTACCAGCGCAGCACCACCTCTGCATCAGCGCAGCACCACCTCTGCAGCAGCGCAGCACCACCTCTGCAGCAGCGCTGCACCAGCGCAGCATCACTCAGGACGACCACAGCATCACTCTGCACCAGCGCAGCATCTTCTCAACATCACCTCGGCATACTCACAGCACTTCTTCAGAATCAACACAGCACCATCTCAGCATTAGTAAAACACTACCTCCGCATCAGTGCACCACCATCAGTGCATCACCAGCTCAGCCTCACCACAGCATCATTGCAGCACCATCTCAGCAGCAACTCAGCATCAATGCAGCACCACTTCAGCACCAGTGCAGCATCTCCTCAGCACTAGTGCAGCACCAACTCCGCATCAGTCAGCACCACCTGTGCATCAGCACAGCACCACCACCTCAACATCAGAGCAGCATCACTCAGCATTTAGTAGTGCCACTACCTGAGCATCACTCAGCAGCACCTGAGCACCACCACAGTACCAGCACAACATCACTCGCACCCAGTGCAGCACCACCTCAAAACCAGTGCAGCACCACCTCAACACTAGTGCAGCACCAACTCACTACCAGCGCAGCACTACGTCTGCATCAGTGCAGCACCACCACCTCAGCATTAGCGAAGCACCAGCACAGCAACACTCAGCGCTACTACAGTATCAGTACAGCACCACCTCAGCACCAGTGTATGAGTGCTACACCACCTCAGCATCAGCGCAGCACCACTTCAGCACTAGTCAGCGTCATTAGTACCACTTCAGCGGCACGACCACAGTAGCACCACCTGACCATTACTCAGCAGCACCTGAGCATCACCTTAGCATCACTCAGCGCCAACGCAGCACCACCTCAGCATCAGTACAGCACCTCCTCAGCATCACTCAACACCACCATAGCGCTCCCACAGCACACTCAGCATCCGCACAGATTCCACAACAGTGCAGCACCGATTCAACATCAGCGCAGCACCACCTCTGCATTAGTGCACCACCACCAGTGCAGAACCATCAGTGCAGCACCAACTCAGCACCAGCGCAGCCCCACCACAGAATCAGCACAGCACCACCAGCACAGCCCCACCTCCGCATCAGTGTAGCTCCACCTCCGCATCAATGCATCACCACCTCAGCATCAGCGCAGCACCACTTCAGTATCACTCAGCATCACCTCAGTCTGCCCCTCAGAATGTGGCATCTGTTGACTCTCCCCTATAGTCTGTCCGCTGCTTGTGTTGTAATGCAGGTACTATTTCCCAACCTCCACTCTTCAGTTGTTTATGTCCACCCCCTCATAACAATAAAAAAGCTATAACAGACAAGCATTAGAGCAGGCAGGGGAGAGGTGCCAGCATTGCAAGGACAAAAAAAGCTAGAATACATTTTTTATATATTCTTTTTTTAATAGGGTAGTTCAGTTGGACATAATGTCTTGGTTATATATAAGGTAACAAAAATACTTATAACACTTTTTAATTATAACGTTTCAGCATGCTGCACAGCAGCCAAGCTGTTCTACAACATATCTTAAAAACATTGGCAAAGCCAATAGCTCTGGCTAAAACACTTATAAGGTCCCAAAGGCGAGACCTATTGGCTATGCCAATACCTTTTGGTAAGGTCTCCCCTAGCGACGTAGCACGAAGCGCTGTCGCTAGCGAGATCTATTGATGTCGAGTTGCCTCGGAAGGGAGACCGGACATGTGCACGCGCAGAAAGGACTGCAGTTGTGCACGCGTACGGCGGCGTTAGTACAACTCCAAGGACAGGAGATGTGCACGCAGCAGCTTGCGCTGCGTTTACACGCCTCCTGCTGCCTTGCTGAACAAGTCAGAGGACTGCAGATGTGTACGCGCCAACTTGCGACTCTTTACCACGCCTCGTGTGCTGCTGCAGGGGCCCAGTGTCGGTGCAGTGACTCTCCTGTTCTGTGCAAGACGGCACAGAAAAATGCAGGTTAGTAATGCGCCGCGGCGTATTGCAATATGGGCCTTACAAGTTTCCTGTCTCACCAAGCTCCTGGAAGTGGGTTCACGATGCAGACAACAGGAGGACTGCAGATGTGCATGCACCAACTTGCGACGCGCTACCACGCCTCGGGCTTTCTCACAGCATCTGTTTGAGCTTGTTCATTTTAACTAGTGCATGCAGCCCAGGACATGAGGCCGAGTCATAAAGCCCCCCCAACCCCGTGCTGAGTATTATAGCATAGCAACCCTTCCATAAATAAGCACTGGTCAAAACAACTGCGCCTACAGCCCACCCGTGCCCTTGCTCTTGGGACAGCCTCACCTTGCATTTTCGCCAAAGCGGCGTTTATCACTTCGCAGCCTGACATGTCTATTTTGCATCCCCGGGCTCCCTTCTCTGTTGCTCTCAACTCCACGCACCCACTTCCTCGCTCTGTAGTCAACGAGGGACGGATGGAGGGCCGCGGCTGCTGCCCACAATGGCCTGAAAGCCCCCCTTGAGTAAAGTTTACTCGACCGGGGCTGACAGAAGCTGTTTGCACGGCGAGGTCACGCCCACTGGTCCTTCACAATAACAAAGGCCCGACAAACAGGCAATTACACAGTTTAGCAGCAGGTGATCCTCGCTGTCACTCCTGTATTAAAATTCAAAAGCAGGCACAATGCCCATTTCCACTGCAGCTTTGGCAACTTCATTCACTTTTCCACACTCCATCAATGAATCCCCACTTTCATCGCACAGATTTATTGCCTTTCAAAGACTTCCACTAGATTTTTGTTTATATGTGCCCGATTAGTTTTCAAGTGTGTTCTCCCCCACCTCTCCAACATGAGTTTTTTTCCTTTATTCCACAGACTCACTCTCCCATGTTAGTTTACACTCCATTATGTTAGTTAATATTACCTTATGTTCAGTCATGTAATGATATACCATGCCATGCTCTGATACGTAAGCTAATTTATGCTATGTTATTCGGTGCTTGTAAATTATTGTTTGAGCATATTATGCAGTTATATCAAAGCTTAGTATAATATGCTAAATTCATGGTATTCCTGTGTTAGAATATGTAATCATAATGATATGTTACATTTTATTTAATCGTATATGGTACATTATATCACATAATTTCAGACAATGCTGTACTTGCTATCTTAGGGTTAGATGACCCATGTCAGTTTCAGCTTGAACACTTTATTCGGAGGAATTTCCATCCAAAAATGTAACATACATATAACAAATAAACCTTTCATCCAGTTAAAAGTATATTCAGGAATGTTAATAAAAGAGATTACAAATAGCAGCAGACTGTTAGAATGGTAAAGTGCCACGTGCCCTCACAGCATATTTACACAAGCATTTGCAATGCAATAGGTCTCGCATTTGCGAGAGTTTGAGCTATTGCCATTGTAAATGACAAAGCTTTTTATTTATGTGTTTTGAAACCCTGCAATAAATGCATAAACACACATTTTGTACTTTTAGTAGTATTTGCTTAGGAGAAGCAAGACTGTTAGTAACTGCCTGTTTTACTGTCAGCCGTGCATTTCGCAAGCAAGGACTATAAGTACAAAGTGCATATTTACACGCGCTTGCTGGCTTTTAAAATGCATAAATAAAAGGCCTTAGCATTTGCAATGCCAATAGGTCATACTCTCACAAATGCGAGACCTATTGCGTTAAAAATGCTTGTTTTTTAAGACTCAGGACTCTTAACAGGGCCTGATTAAATATCCAATGACTCTAGAAGGCGCTCTATGTCCGTTACATGAGTCAACACTGTTCTGGCATGATCAGAGATGATAAATGAACGCATTTTTGTATCACAAACTTTTGGTAAAAGAGCATTCATTACTAAGTACTTTATATTCTATTCTGGAATATTTTTAATGGACATGTGATTAGAATGTGTATTTCAGTTGAGTTGCATAGATCTATCAATCCAACATTATTTAATAAGTGTTACATTTCTTTTGCAAAAGCTCCTGAGGATGTGATCGCAGTTCCTGATCGATCTAATGCAGGGTCCCACACAGAATTGTGTAGTAAGAGTGCTACCCCATTTTGTTTGATCCTGGCTGAGGAACTGAATACCATAGGGTAAAATTGCTGTTTTAAGCAGTACTTGTCTAGTTTCCTGAGGTGAATCTCTTGGAGTGTTATGATCTCATACTGACCTTCTCAAAAGGATTGACGTACTTTGATAATCCTCCTACTCGGAGATTTAAGCCCTTTAACTTTCCATAATTCAATGTTATCATGCATCAGATGTTAAGATTATCTGGTTTATGGTTATGTGCTGGTGTCCAGCCAGTCTCATTGACTCATGAGATATAATCGGCAATGTTGGTATTGTACAGTAAACTTCCTGTTACCTGTCAAAGGATTTTCACCTCTAATACACTACAGCTGTTAACTGAGATGAACATATTTAGAGAAAAAAAAACTCTTCATAAAAATGTTTCAAACAAAGACAGTTCCTGTGACGTAAGAGTTATATGAAAGACTCCCTGCCATGGACCATTCGGAAACGGATCCCCATTGTGCACTCTGGTTGTAGTATTCCCCGCACCCTGCGGGAACCCACTACAGCCCCGTAAAATCGATCATTGCTGGCTTAGGACAAGTAAACAATATCTACATGCTCATTGCTCGATCAATAATAATTGAATGTTTTAATTAGTTACGTAAATGTTTTCATAGTCCAAAGTATGATTGTTTTCTTCCACATCTCACGTAATTCAAGTCAGTTTCTTGCATCGATCATGGCTGCAATGATAACAGAATTGACGCTATTGGTGGCTAAGGTTGGTCTTGGAGATTAAACAAGGAATTTGTATTGCCGGTCAAACCCTGTAGGTACACAGTTTTTCTGATGGATACATCTGCCAGTGAATATCCCCTACGCCAGCAACATTCGGAAACTTTTGTAGCAGTCCACGCCGATGCGGTCGAAGGCGACGTCACAGAGACACGGCTCCACTCGCGACTCCGCTGACGTCACCGGCTCCATAAGAAGACCCCATCGGCGTGATGACGTCAGTTCCCTTTTTTCCGCGCCGACGACGCCAACGGATTTCGGGGATCGTTACTGGTAGCTGTTCTGGTTACTTTGTATGTTTTCTGGATTTCTCTGTCTATCTTCTAAAAATGTCGACAAGGAAGTCTGGGTTTAAGCCTTGCAGAGAATGTGGCAAGCACATGTCCATCACCGACCCGCACGACGATTGCGTTTGGTGTTTGTCCTCGGACCATGATGTGGGAGGTTGTTCGAGTTGCAGGAAAATGAGCTCGAAGGCTCTTAAGGAGAGAGAAGCAAAGCTCTTTATCGCCCGGATGAAGAAGAAGGAGAAAAGAGGAAGAAGAAGATCCAGGTCGAGGTCGAGGTCGGCTTCCAAGTCGACTTCGGGACATGCTTCAAAGAGCAAGAAGCATAAGAAAAAGAGGAGGCATTCGTCGCATCATAAAGCTTCGACGTCAAAGTCGAAATCGCCAGCTCGACGTCGGAGAGAGTCAGTGTCTCCTTCTCCTGTCCCGACTTCGCCTCCGGTTCCATCTTCTCCGGTGCCTTCGCCGGCTCCGGCTGAATCCCCGGTGCTGGTGTCATCTCCAGCACCGGTTCTATCTCCAGATCCTGCAAGTCCTCCGGCTCCGTCTCCGGCCCAGGATGAGGATCGTCAGGTTCCGGGTGAGTCTGTGACGCCGCTTGCTCCACCGTCGGCGCCGATAGGCCCGAGTCCGGTGCTACCTGACCAGTATCCTGCTTTCCCTACTCCAGGTCAGGACCCCTCGCATTATCTCAATGCAATGTATGGGGTGTTCTCACGGGCCATGTGTACCTCTGGTGCACCTATGGGTCCGATGGCTTTCAATCTGGGAGTGCCGCAGGTTTACCCTCAAGCACCGTTTATGCCGTTCTTCCCAGCGACGCCATCTTGGCAGCTGCCGGTGCCGAGAACATCGACGCCGCTTCCCTCTTCGCCGGCGCCGACTCGGCTTCGTTCGACACCGGCTGCTCCAGCTGATCCGCGTTCGACGCCACTGCCGGCGCCATCGGATTCGAACACGGCGCCGCCGACGCCGCAGGTGCGGATCCGTTCGAGAAGGGAGGCGCAAAGAGTGCTGGAGGAGAGACGCTTTCTGATGGAAGAGGCTGAAGAGGGGGAATTGGTCGAATCCGATGAAGTGTTTGACGAATTGAAGGAGGCAAGTGGTCTGGATTTGTCTCCGGAGTGGGAGATCACTCCGCCATCAGACGAACCCTCTAAAGACGCAGCACCCTGTCATGCAGTAATTAGAAAGGCTGCGGAGTTGTTGGACCTTCAATTGCCATCCACCGAATTCAAGTCCAATATTTTAACTGAGGTGTTGCATTCTCCAACTGCGGTCTCAGAGCCTCTGTTGCCTTTCAACGAAGCAATTTTGGAACCTGTGCTGGATGTATGGCGCAAGCCTTTCTCAGCTCCTGCAGTCTCCAAGGTAGTCGCAAGAAGGTATAGGGTGGCTCCAGGGGATCCTGAATTTTTATCTTCACACCCTTCACCTGAAAGCCTAGTAGTTCAGGCGGCTTGTTCTGGACGGTCGAAAGGGGCATTTCCTCAAGTCCCAGGGGACAGGGAAGCAAAGAAGGTGGACCAATCGGCCAAGAAGGTCTTTTCATCAGCCAGTATGGCATTAAAATCTTCAACTGCGACTTGTCTGTTGGGGCGCTATATTCATGCGCTTATGGACTCGGCTAAAAAGTTGGCGCCAAAACTGTCAGAGGAGGATAGAGGGGGCTTCAATGAAGTTCTATCGGATGCCCAGGCGGCTGCTCGCCAGGTTATTCAGAGTAGCCTGGATACAGCAGACTCAGTTGCCAGGGTTATGGGGTCTTCAGTTGCCACCAGGAGGGGTGCATGGCTTAAGTCCTCCGAATTCTCTTCTGATGTCCAGTCAACTTTATTGGACTTACCTTTTGATGGGTCTGGTCTGTTCGGGAAGAAGGCTGATGCTGCTCTCGAGCACTTCAAAGAGAGTAAGGCTACGGCTAGGTCGTTGGGCCTTCAATCCCAGCCGAGAGGTACTTTCAAGAGGTACAGAGGATTTGGAAGGACGAGTTTTCGTTCTTATAGACCAACCCAGCAGCAGCAGCAGCAACAGCAGCAAGGCTCCAAGGGATAATAGAGGAAGACTTGGGGGTCGCTCACGTGGCCGGCAACTCTCCTCCTCCTCTTCCTCTTCCTCAGCCCCTCCCTCAGCCCCTCCCTCCACCGCAAAGCAGCCCTAGATTCGACATTCCGGATCATGCTGGTCCTGTGGGGGGCCGGCTTACCCATTTTCTACAAGATTGGGAATCTGTAACTACAGATCTCTGGGTTCTGGATCTTGTAGAAAATGGGTACGCCCTTCCCTTTCGGGAATTCCCACCAAATTACCTTCCTTGCCAAGGGGCTTGCTAGGAGGACCACAGTCTTCTCCTGCAGGAGGAAGTCCTGAAGTTGTTTCAGAAAGGTGCGATAGAGGTGGTCCCAGAGCAGGAGAGGGGTCAGGGATGCTACTCCCGGTATTTTCTGATTCCGAAAAAGGACGGCAGATTGCGTCCGATATTAGACCTCAGAATCCTGAACTTTTACCTGAAACAGGAAAAGTTCAAGATGCTCACCCTTGCGCAGGTTCTTCAGGCGCTGAATCAGGAGGACTGGATGGTGTCGCTCGACTTGCAGGATGCGTATTTTCACATCCCCATTCTGAAGTCGCACAGGAAGTATCTCCGGTTTACGGTAGGGTCGCAACATTATCAGTTTGCGGTCCTCCCGTTTGGTCTTACTTCGGCACCACGAGTCTTCACAAAGGTGATGGCGGTGGTGGCAGCCCATCTCAGAAGGTCGGGGATTTCAGTTTTCCCTTATTTAGACGACTGGCTGATCAAGGCGGAGTCGCCAGGGAAGGTGCTGCACCATCTGCAGGATACAACTCGGCTGTTGTACAAATTGGGTTTTTCGATCAATGTGCCCAAATCTCACCTGGTGCCCTCTCAGCGCAACCTGTTCATAGGTGCGGTACTGGACACTACTGTGTGTCGAGCATTCCCTCCTCCTCAAAGGATTCTAGACATACAGGAAATGATTCCTTTATTTTACAACGGAGCGGTCGTTCCAGTTCTGAAGGTCCTTCGCCTGCTCGGTCTGTTCGCCTCCTGCATCCTGTTGGTCAACCATGCACGCTGGCACATGAGGGCACTCCAGTGGTGCCTCCGCAAGCAGTGGTATCAGCACAGGGGAGATCTCAGGGAGTCTGTGAGGATCTCCAGAGAAGCTGCAGCGGATCTGTCTTGGTGGAGCGTGGAGGGCAATCTGTCCCAAGGAAAGCCCTTTCATCTACCTCCATCGGTGACCACAGTGATAACGGATGCATCCACTCTAGGGTGGGGTGCTCATCTGGGGGATCTGGAGATCAAAGGTCTTTGGTCTCCGGAGGAAAGGTTGCTGCATATCCACCTTCTGGAATTACGGGCGATACGTTTGGCACTCAAGGCCTTCCTCCCTTCCCTTCGCGGTCAGTCTATTCAAGTCCTGACGGACAACACTACCGCGATGTGGTATATAAACAAACAGGGAGGGGTGGGGTCTCTTTGTCTCTGCAGAGAGGCCCTGCGTCTATGGTCCTGGGCTCAAGACCATCAGATTTGTCTGATGGCAAATCATCTGGCCGGGGTTCTAAACGTGCGTGCGGACAATCTCAGTCGGCAGTTCTCCGCCGACCACGAGTGGAGGCTTCATCCGGAGGTAGTTCGTCCTGTCTTTCGGATGTGGGGAGCTCCTCGGGTGGACCTGTTCGCCACTCACGAGAATGCTCACTGCCCGTCATTCTGCAGTCTCCAGTATCCGATGCAGGGAGCATTGGGGGACGCGTTTCAGTTGAGTTGGGGCTCACAACTCCTTTACGCGTTTCCTCCCATACCCTTGATTCCTCGGGTTCTGAGTAAGATTCGCCAAGACCGGGCCCAAGTCATATTGATTGCCCCGGATTGGCCAAGAAGGGTGTGGTATACAGATCTTCTCCACCTCTCCTCGTGCCCTCCGCTCTGTCTCCTTCTGAGGGCAGACCTCCTCTCGCAGTCGCAGGGGCAGGTTCTACACCCCCACCTCCAGAGCTTACACCTTCATGCATGGATATTGAACGGGGCAACCTGAATTCTTTTTCTCTCCCGCCAGATGTGGTGGACGTTATTTTATCGGCCAGGCGACACTCCACCAAATCCATATACTCCTATAGATGGTCTAAATTTGTTCTCTGGTGTGGAGAGAGGTCAATTGATCCCTTGAAGGCTCGTTTGTCTAACATTCTGCAGTTTGCCCTTTCTCTGGCTCAGCAAGGCTTTGCTGTGGCTACAGTTAAAGGATATTTATCGGCTTTGTCGGCTTTCCTATGCCTGCCGGATCAGGCGTCCTTATTTAAATCACCTATTGTGCTTAGGTTTCTCAAGGGCCTCACAAATAAATTTCCTCCTACTCCCTTTATTGTACCTCAATGGGACTTAAACCTTGTACTGACTTATCTTATGGGGTCTCCCTTTGAGCCCTTACATAAGTGTCCCTTGAGACTGTTATCGTTTAAAACGGTTTTCCTCATTGCAATCACCTCGGCAAGGAGGGTAAGTGAGCTTCAAGCTCTTAGTTCAAAACCCCCATTCTTGACTGTGCATGCTGAACGAATGGTGCTCCGGACCAGGGCTGCATTTTTGCCTAAAGTGGTAACTCCCTTCCATCTGGGGCAATCCATTACCCTTCCTTCTTTTTATCCTCCCCCTCACCCTTCCAAGGAGGAGGAGAGGCTTCACCGTTTGGACCCTAAGAGGGCGGTGAGCTTTTACCTGGACAGGACGAAGGACATCAGAATTGATGATCAGCTCTTCGTGGGCTTTGCTGGCTGCAGGAAGGGCCGAGCGGTGCACAAGCGCACCTTTTCCAGGTGGATTGTCTTGTGCATCAAGATTTGTTACTCTTTGGCCGGTAAGGAGCCTCCGGAGGGTTTAAGAGCTCATTCCACTAGAGCAAAGTCTTCCACCTCTGCTTTGTCTAGGGGGGTTCCTGTGGAGGATATTTGTAGGGCGGCAACTTGGGCCTCCCTTCACACCTTTGCAAAATATTATTGCTTAGATACTGAGGTGAGGAGGGACGGGCATTTTGCTCGTTCTGTTCTTCAGGATTTTCTGGTGCAGAAGGTTGGACACCCTCCTCCGGGAGTGGGGACTGCTGTGGAATCTATTCACAAGGTGAGGAATCCACTGGCAGATGTATCCATCAGAAGAATAAGTTACTTACCTTCGGTAACGCTTTTTCTGGTGGATACAGTATCTGCCTGTGGATTCCTCACTGACCCACCCGCCTCCCCGTTGTCCATCCTTCTATACCAGTAATTCTATGGCTGTAATTCTATTGATGGTTTCAAATGTGTTTTTTTTACTGTCAAGGGCATTATGTTATTTCTAGTGCTTTGATGTTTATTCTCCACACTGTGTGTGTTGATATGCATATTGTGTACTGTGTATACTGTTTATGTATATATTGCTGTCAGTCCGTCCGTGTGCCTCGAAGGCACGGAAAAAAGGGGCGGAACTGATGTCATCACGCCGATGGGGTCTTCTTATGGAGCCGGTGACGTCAGCGGAGTCGCGAGCGGAGCCGTGTCTCTGACGTCGCTGTTAGAAGGCGACCTCAGAGGGGCCCGGAGGGGACCCTGACTGTCCTGAGACCCACCCTCAAAGTATCGTAGCCGGGCACTGGCGGGAGACTCCGCAGGGGAGGAATCTAGGATCGTACACTCGGCACCACACGACAAAGAGACACCACACCGAGGGTTCTTAGTATTCAAGCTTTATCAAATCGAAGTGGTAGGATCTTTATGATCAGCAAGGCAGATATTTACAAGCGGAGCGGGGGCTCACAGAGTCTTGGCGGGGGTAGGAGGTAGCGGGACAGTCTTTGGGGGGATATGGATCAAATGCAGGAGCGTACCCGGCGCACAGCTCACAATCCTCGAGCTGGGGGATACGCTTGTCGTCGGGGGGTCCGGCGGGACCAAAGAGAGTCTGGGGGAGCCGCGAGTCACTCAGCAGGCTCAAGCACAAGTTCGGAGGTCTTACGATCTTCAGGGAGCCGCGAGTCACTCAGCAGGGCTCAAGCACAAGTTCGGAGGTCTTACGATCTTCAGGGAGCCGCGAGTCACTCAGCAGGCTCAGGCACACGTTCGGAGGTCTTACGATCTTCAGGGAGCCGCGAGTCACTCAGCAGGGCTCAAGCACAAGTTCGGAGGTCTTACGATCTTCAGGGAGCCGCGAGTCACTCAGCAGGGCTCAAGCACAAGTTCGGAGGTCTTACGATCTTCAGGGAGCCGCGAGTCACTCAGCAGGGCTCAGATGTTCCAAGGCGAATCTGCCGGACAGTTCCAGAGCACCCCTTGTTATAGGTCGACCCCTCTTTGATGTCCGGAGTCTGTGCAGGCAGGGGTCTTGTCACCTGGGGGTCGCTTGTCGAGGTTTCCTGCCATTGTCTTTTGACCCTTTCAGGGCCGGGTCGGGAGGAGTCCCAGACACCCAGCAGGTGTGGAGCCAGCCCTCAGGGAGGCCGGAGGGCCGATCGAAACCCATCGTCCCAGGGGAGTTCAGAGGTGCGATAGAAACTGCTCCTCCCTCTCTCATCCCCTGGAAGCGTGATGTCCTCCAGCCGGAGTGGCGCCTCTAGGCCCGGGTTGTGCTGGGGCCGGGCGGCCATCTTGGTGCATGAAGTGGGCACGCGTGCCCGGGGTGGCCGAAAGGAGAGAGGCCATGGACGGGGATGCCCGGGTCGTGTGTGTGTGTTCTGGTGGGAAGGATCGGCTGGGCCGTGTGCTTGGGGTCCCAGGTACCAGGTTAGGTAGTGCGAGGACAGGAAGAGCCAGGCTACGAGGCCGGGTCTAACACGCGTCCCCCCCAGCTGAAAGCCGGAGAGAACTACCCATCATCTTGGGGGGTTCTCTTCGCTGAGGCGGAAGAACCGGGAGAGGCCGTCAGCGTTGGCGTGGTCCGTACCAGGGCGATGTTCTACGGTGAAATCCATCCCCTGGAGGGAGATTGACCACCGCAGTAGCTTGGGGTTTTCTCCTCGCATCTGCATGAGCCATCGCAAGGGCCGATGGTCGGTTTGGACTTTGAAATGGGTGCCAAACAGGTAAGGGCGCAGCTTCTTGAGGGCCCAGACTACGGCAAATGCTTCGCGCTCAATGGTGCTCCACCTCTGTTCTCTGGGCAACAGCCGCCGGCTGAGGAAGGCGATGGGCTGGTCTAGGCCTTGGTCATTCACCTGGGACAGGACGGCTCCAATGCCATGCTCGGAGGCATCGGTCTGGACTACAAACTCCTTGGAGTAGTCGGGAGCCTGGAGGACGGGGGCCGTGCACATGGCCTTCTTTAGGGCATCAAACGCTTCCTGCCAGGCAGTCGTCCACTGCACCCTCTTGGGCTGTTTTTTGGATGTGAGTTCGGTGAGGGGGCCAACCAGGCTGCCATACCCCCGGATGAATCTTCGGTAGTAGCCAGTGAGGCCCAGGAAGGCTCGGACCTCTGTTTGGGTGGTGGGTGGTTCCCAGGCTAGGATGGCGTCAATCTTCGGCTGTAGAGGGGCGACCTGACCGCTCCCGACCTGGTGCCCCAGGTAGACTACTGATCCTTGCCCAATCTGGCACTTGCTGGCTTTTACTGTGAGGCCTGCCTGGCGCAGGGCGGTTAGCACTCTCCGGAGGTGCTGGAGGTGCTCACTCCATCCGGAACTGAAAACGGCGATGTCGTCTAGATAGGCCGCACTGAACTGTTCCATCCCGGCCAGGACCTTATTCATCAGTCGCTGGAAGGTGGCCGGGGCATTTTTCATTCCGAAGGGCATTACGCGGAAGCGATAATGCCCATCTGGGGTGGAGAAGGCGGACCTCTCCTTGGCTTCCTCTGTGAGCGCAATCTGCCAGTATCCGCAGGTGAGGTCGAATGTGCTGAGGAACCGGGCCGCCCCGAGTCGGTCAATAAGCTCGTTGGCTCGGGGAATGGGGTGGGCATCGGCCCGGGTGACGTCATTGAGCCCCCGGTAGTCCACGCAGAATCGGAGCTCGGGGGCGACACCGGGGGCCGCTGCCTTCGGAACTAGGACCACGGGGCTGGCCCAGGGACTATCGGATGGCTCGATCACCCCCAGGGTCAACATCTTCGAGACTTCAGCTTGAATGCAGGACCGGACCCGATCAGGGACTCGGTAGGCTCGGTGTCTTACTGGCGGGCTGTCCCCGGTGTCCACGTCATGGACACACCAGTCGGTGACTCGGGGGATCAGGGAGAAGAGGTCGGAGAATTGTCCTAGGAGCTGGCGACAGTCCGCTTGTTGCTGGTCAGTGAGGGATGGGGAGAGGTTCACTCCTTCCACGGAGCCATCCTTCTCCTTGACACACAGGAGGTCCGGGAGGGGATCGGACTCATCTTCGGCCCCGTCATCGGTGGCCAGCAGGAGGCTCAGTTCTGTCCGCACGAAGTGAGGCTTGAGGCGGTTCACGTGTAGGACCCGCAGGGGATCCCGGGGCGACTGGACGTCCACCAAGTACGTGACTGGACTCTTCCGCTCAATCACTTTGAAGGGCCCGGTCCACTTGTCCTGGAGGGCGCCAGGCTTAACGGGGGCCATGACCCATACCTGCTGGCCCGGCTGGAACTCGACCAGAGTGGCATTCTGGTCGTACCAGCGCTTCATCTCTTCTTGGCTTGCCTCCAGATTGGCCTCGGCCAGCTCTCGGAACTTCCTGGTCTGGTTCCGGAGGGCCAGAACGTATTGGAACACATCTCGTGGGGTGGTCTGGGGTGCTGCCTCCCACCCTTCCTTAACCAAGCTGAGGGGACCTCGGACGGGGTGTCCATATAGTAATTCAAACGGGCTGAACCCCAAGGACTTCTGTGGGACTTCCCGGTAAGCGAACAGGAGGCAGGGGAGCAGGACGTCCCACTTACGCCGGAGGGGTTCTTCTAGGCCGTTGATCATCCCTTTCAGAGTCCGGTTAAACCTTTCTACTAGGCCGTTCCCTTGGGGATGGTACGGGGTGGTGAACTTATAGGACACTCCACATTGTTGCCACAGGGACGTCATGTATTTTGAGATAAAATTAGCGCCGCGATCGCTCACGACCTCGCGGGGAAAACCCACCCGGGAAAAGATCCCCATCAGGGCTCGGCCCACCACGGGAGCCGTGACGGTGCGTAGGGGGATCGCCTCAGGGTATCGGGTGGCGTGATCCACTAGGACCAGGATGAAACGGTGACCTTGGGAGGTGGGGGGATCCAGGGGCCCCACGATGTCGATCCCGACTCGTTCGAATGGGGTACTGACGACCGGGAAGGGTTGGAGGGGAGCCTTGCGCTTCCCCCCACTCTTCCCACTAGCCTGGCACGTGGGACAGGACTTGCAGTGGGCTTCTACAGCTGCTTTCATCCTAGGCCAGTAAAAGTGAGTCACGAGACGGCTGTAGGTTTTGGCTTGACCCAGGTGGCCGGCGAGGGGGACGTCGTGGGCCAAGCCCAGGAGGAAGTCTCGGAAGCGTAGGGGTACCACCAGCACCCGGCCGGATCCTAGCTCCACCGACTTCTGCTCACTGTACAAGAGGTTATTCTCCCAATAAACTCGGTGCGTTCCGGTTTGGTCGCCTGCGGCTTGGCCCTCGGCCTGGTGCCGCAGTCCGACCAGGGAAGGACAGGTGGCTTGCTCCCGGCAGAACTCCTCCCGGGTGGGCCCGCCCTCGTGGCGCCATGGGGCCAATTCGGCCAGATCGCCTAACTCGGGGACCGGGGTGGTGTCGGACGGTGAGGGTTCGTCGCTGGCGACTGTCCCTCCCGATGGGGGGATGGGAGGACCCTCGGCGGGGACTGCTCTGACTCCCTCGGTCGGGGTGTCCTCGACTTCCCCCCAGGGGGGTGAGTCGGGCAGACATAGATCGGGTGGTGGCGCACACCCACTCGGGGAGTCCCATCATTCCTAGGTGGGCCTTGCGCTCGACGTACTTCCAGGGAGAACTCTCCAGGTCGTTCCCTAATAGGCAGTCGACCGGCTGGGAGGTTTTTACGGCAACCCTCAGTTTACCTATCACCCCTCCCCACTCAAACGGCACCAGGGCTACCTGACACATACTCTCTCTATTATCTGCGGAAATTACAGGGCAAAAGACGTTGGGTAGGATCTGCTCCTCGGGGACTAAGTGCCTGAGGACACCGGTGATGCTGGCCCCGGTGTCTCGCAGGGCTTCTATTTGGTGGCCATTGATCTTGACGAGCTGCCCGTACTTCTTCGTGTTGGAGGGCAGGAGGCTACCAGGGACCATCTCTCTATCTCCCAGGGATACTAGGGCCATAGCTGCGGGTTCCCACTCCCCGGTGTCCTCAACCTCCTCCCCCAGGGCTACGTTGGCTATCTGTCTAGCAGGGTTTGCAGCAGGGGGGACCTGGGGGGCCATGGGGCACTCCGGGTCATTGGCGTAGTGCCCGGGCCTCTGACAACGGAAACAAGTGATGGTTACCCGGTGCCCCCGTCTCCCGGGGGGTCCGGAGACTGGTTGGGGGGGCGCCGGGAAAGGTGGAGGTTGGGTCTTCGGGGGACTCGACTGGGACTCTCTCTGCCCTCCCTGGTTCCCTCCCCCTCTCTGGCGGGGTGGTCCCTGACTGGCTCGGGGGTATTCTCCTACAATGCTCCGGGGGACCCGGGTGTTGGTCCAGCGGTCTGCTTCCACAGCCAGCTTCCGGGGATCGGTGAGTTTGCTGTCGAGCAGATGCTGGCGTAGTTCCACAAAGCAGTTCGCAGCCAGGTGTTCCCACAACATGAGGTCGGTGAGTTCCTCGAGGGTGGTGACCTTGCTGCCCTTGATCCACCCATCGAAGGCCCGGCTGAAAAAGTTTACATACTCCACCCAGGTGGTGCCCGGGATCTTCCTGCAGTCCCGGAATCGCTGACGGTACATCTCTGGGGTGAGGCCGTACCTGGTGAGGAGAGCCTCTTTCATGTGGCTGTAGGAGGTCTGCAGGGAGAGGGGTAGGTCGAGCAGGGTGTCCCTTCCTTCGCTCAGAAACCGTCCCCACAGCCCTGCCCCCCAGTCCTTCTGCGGGACCCGATGAGAGGTCATGGCGACCTCGTAGGCCCTGAACCATTGTTGAATGTCATCATTTTTATAATATTCTTTGACCACGTCCTTGGGGATGTGGACCTTCTGTTCCGCCGGGGAGGCCGCCTCTCGGTTCCCCGGGGGCCTCCCTTCCTCGTTTCTGGCTTTGAGCTCGATCTCCTTCAAGCTGCGTTCGTGCTCTAGTTGGAGCTTTCTTCCTTCGTGCTCCCGTTGGAGCTTCTTCTCTTCCAATTCGCCTTGTACGCGCATTTGTTCTACTGCTAGCTTTTTTTCCGCTAATTTCAATTCGCCTTCGATTTTGAGTTTGGCTAACTCGAGTTCGTGATTGCGACTTCTCTCTCTGTCTGCGAGTTCTTCCGGGGAAAGGCCCCCGTCTGGCACGAAGCCTCGCACCTGATTGCTGCTGCTTTCGCCTTGGGGGGGTTCTGCTTCGTTGTGCCGCTCCCCCATGCCTTCGGGGCGGGAGGCCCCGGCATCCACCCAAGCTTTCAGTGCTTTCTGCAAATCTTCTTTGGTGTTGAGACCGGTGGTAGCGATTTTAAGTTCTTTGCAGAATTGCTTCAGTTCTTTGTGCGTGTATTCTTCTAGTTGTTCCACCTGGAACACCCTGTTGGTGTTGGTTTCTGCGGGGCTCATGGCGCTTCCTTCTGCCATTTTTGTCGGTAGTGCGTCCGTCGTTCACGGTACGATCTCTAGGTTATGGGCCCGAATCCCGTCGCTTGCCACCAATGTTAGAAGGCGACCTCAGAGGGGCCCGGAGGGGGCCCTGACTGTCCTGAGACCCACCCTCAAAGTATCGTAGCCGGGCACTGGCGGGAGACTCCGCAGGGGAGGAATCTCGTATCTAGGATCGTACACTCTGCACCACACGACAAAGAGACACCACACCGAGGGTTCTTAGGATTCAAGCTTTATCAAATCGAAGTGGTAGGATCTTTATGATCAGCAAGGCAGATATTTACAAGCGGAGCGGGGGCTCACAGAGTCTTGGCGGGGGTAGGAGGTAGCGGGACAGTCTTTCGGGGGATATGGATCAAATGCAGGAGCGTACCCGGCGCACAGCTCACAATCCTCGAGCTGGGGGATACGCTTGTCGTCGGGGGGTCCGGCGGGACCAAAGAGAGTCTGGGGGAGCCGCGAGTCACTCAGCAGGCTCAAGCACAAGTTCGGAGGTCTTACGATCTTCAGGGAGCCGCGAGTCACTCAGCAGGGCTCAAGCACAAGTTCGGAGGTCTTACGATCTTCAGGGAGCCGCGAGTCACTCAGCAGGCTCAGGCACACGTTCGGAGGTCTTACGATCTTCAGGGAGCCGCGAGTCACTCAGCAGGGCTCAAGCACAAGTTCGGAGGTCTTACGATCTTCAGGGAGCCGCGAGTCACTCAGCAGGGCTCAAGCACAAGTTCGGAGATCTTACGATCTTCAGGGAGCCGCGAGTCACTCAGCAGGGCTCAGATGTTCCAAGGCGAATCTGCCGGACAGTTCCAGAGCACCCCTTGTTATAGGTCGACCCCTCTTTGATGTCCGGAGTCTGTGCAGGCAGGGGTCTTGTCACCTGGGGGTCGCTTGTCGAGGTTTCCTGCCATTGTCTTTTGATCCTTTCAGGGCCGGGTCGGGAGGAGTCCCAGACACCCAGCAGGCGTGGAGTCAGCCCTCAGGGAGGCCGGAGGGCCGATCGAAACCCATCGTCCCAGGGGAGTTCAGAGGTGCGATAGAAACTGCTCCTCCCTCTCTCATCCCCTGGAAGCGTGATGTCCTCCAGCCGGAGTGGCGCCTCTAGGCCCGGGTTGTGCTGGGGCCGGGCGGCCATCTTGGTGCATGAAGTGGGCACGCGTGCCCGGGGTGGCCGAAAGGAGAGAGGCCATGGACGGGGATGCCCGGGTCGCGTGTGTGTGTTCTGGTGGGAAGGATCGGCTGGGCCGTGTGCTTGGGGTCCCAGGTACCAGGTTAGGTAGTGCGAGGACAGGAAGAGCCAGGCTACGAGGCCGGGTCTAACAGTCGCCTTCGATCGCATCGGCGTGGACTGCTACAAAAGTTTCCGAATGTTGCTGGCGCAGGGGATATTCACAAGGTGAGGAATCCACAGGCAGATACTGTATCCACCAGAAAAAGCGTTACCGAAGGTAAGTAACTTGTTCGTTTGAGTAAAGCTTCATGTAGATCATGCAGGTGAGGTTTCAGCTGAAGCCATACCGCATGTAGTTGGTCTTTTCACAGTGCTCTGTGCTTCATCTAGAGTTCCCCGGCAGGAGTCTTACGGTTTCCCCAGGAGTCCATGTTGAGGGAGATAAGGTCTTCATCCTGGTCTCATAGCTGGATACCAAGCAAGTGGGCAGCTTTCAGTATATCAGTGAAGTGACAGTTCTTGCCTTGGAATGCGAATGTGAAGCAGGAGAGATCGGTCCAATGATATCTAATGTTCTTCTCTTTTCTTAGCTGATCAGTAATGGGGCGGAAGAGTTGACTTCTGATCAGTGTAGCTGTGACTATGACTTGGTATAAGGAACAATATTATTATTTTGTATGTGATGGTATACAGACTTCTATATGTTTTAAGTATTTCCTCTTTGACTTTGAATCTACTCAGTTTAGCAGGAATGTCTCTTGGGGGTAGCATTGGGGTTTCATTTGGTGCCAACATTGAGGGCCAGTTCGATGAGGACTTCTAAGTAAACATTTGCCAGAACACGCGTGAAGAGGCCGTTGTGTAAAGTTTCAAGATCCCTACCTTCTGCCAGGTCTCGCACCCTAAGGTTGCTGGGATGCCCTATTTTGTACATCTTTGTACTTTAAGGTGGCCTCGTCCAGTTGCGATTTAAGAGTAGAGAGTTCTCAATTTGGCATGTTATCGACGTCTTGAAGGATATCTATTTTTGTTTCTGTCTCTAATAGTCTAGATCCTATTGAGTCAACATCGTGTCTAAGCGACTCTATCTTATTACTAAGCTCAGTTTTAAGGTATTTTAGACTCTTCTGCATATCTCCTCTCATAGTTCTATTTTGAAGATATGCAGTTAGGTCAGCAGGTCTTCCTTTGTAAGTACTGTTGCTGAGGGGCTAGGTGAGGGTTCCAAGTGTTAGTGGCCAGCCTGTTTCCTTCTTTGGTGTTGGGAACAGAAATATGTTTGTGACCTTCTTTGGGCATGTATTTTAAGCGGCATGCACTTGAACCCTAGGAATGTGGTGCTGTGAGAATGTAGAGGTTTGTAGTCGGTCTATTAAATATGATCCTCTAGTGGTATGCATGAGATACATTTGCCCAGGTCTTAGTCTTAGTGATCAAATGGTGTTCCCCTATAGTGGTGTATCAGGACGATTTGCAGCTCATGCGCTGTCCTGGTTCCCTAATTGAATGTATCACCGACTGCGACCTCATCTGTAAGTGGTGTCTTCACTGTTGGGAGCATGCTTTCTAATGTGGCCCCCGAATTAAACAGGGCAATTTCAGTGCATATAGCTAGCACATCAGGATGGCACAACGGGCACAGCAGTACCTTTCAGAGGGTCAGGGGGCAAGCAAGAGCTGCTGGGTCCAACCAAGGTGGCTGAGGCCTTTTACAGCTGATGTCCAGGGCTGAACCTACTGTGGGCTCCGAGCAACTGGGCCAAGAAGCCCTTTCAGCACTTCACTCTCAGTGGTAGTGGGGGTCGAGCAGTCCAAGGCTTCTCAGGGAAGAGGTAGGTGTACGGTGAACACAGCCTCACCATTCAAAATTCATCCAGCAATTCCAATAAATGATTGTCCAGTCAAATACTTGATTTTATATCAAAGTTATCATATATATAGATATATATATATACGAAAAAGAGGTGCTGAAGCCCAGTTCCAGGAACATCAAAGCATTTATTGCAAAAGACAGCATACTCTCGTTTATATCCCTTACGCGTTGCAACTCCATAATGAGTCTTGTTCACAGGTGGAGCAGCTTGTCATGAAAAGGCTGCGCGCTCTTTATAAAACTATGCCACACGTGACTTTCATGATGTTTCAGCATACATTCCCCACAATGCATTGAGGATGAAATTCTACACTTTATCAACTGTGGCAAGGAATTCAAATAAAACATAATTGTGTCCAAACTTGCGCAGTTGAATATTTTCAGCTTGTTTGTTTTTCAATGCATTGTGCAATAAAGTTATTCCAAAAATGCGAGAGTCATGTGCAATTATACTTCAGCCTGGCACAGTACAACGTAGTTCTTCAGAGCACAGCCTTTGACAAAGTTATTTAAATTAATGTCTAGAATAGTGCCTTATGTCCAGAAAAGTCAAGAGGAGAAGGGTTTCCCTCCTCTCGTATCCCTTGCTCACCTCCGCCTGGAGTATCAGGGTAAATCCTATTGCTGGCGTAGAGGCGAGCGGGTCATGCTCCCCAATTTTAAACCACAAAACACCTCCGAGAAAAGGGAGCCTTCAACCCTGCAGGGCGGCTTCAGGCGTCAACAGGCACGGAGCAGCCTGTCCATAAACACACGAAAAAGAGGTGCTGAAGCCCAGTTCCAGGAACATCAAAGCATTTATTGCAAAAGACAGCATACTCTCGTTTATATCCCTTACGCGTTTCAACTCCATAATGAGTCTTGTTCACAGGTGGAGCAGCTTGTCATGAAAAGGCTGCGCGCTCTTTATAAAACTATGCCCCATATATATATTCACTGAAAAAACCATAGGTTTCACACACGTTATAGTTACGAATTAGCATTTAAAAAACCTTGCAAATTCACTTAAAATACCATAGGTTTCACACATGTTATAGTTAGATGGACATTTCACTCGTAAAAAACCAATGAAATTCCCCCGTTATAGTTACTGCAGGCAACTATAACTCACGCGACCTCAATCCTCTGCTGATGACGTCAGATATTACATCACTGTATTTAGACACTTATTTACCCATGTCTTCTTCCATTAATCTTTAGCTATACATATATTACAAATATTTATTTTTCAGAAAGAAACATATGTCATCAGTGATGTAATATCTGACGTCATCAGAATTTTTCTCCCTTGGGGATCCTTCTGAGACCCCCTGACCAAGGCTAGGGGGTCAGGAACTGTCCACTCTGCCCCCTTTTCACGTTCTCCACCTTTGTTTTTCACCCCCTCAGACTGCGAGAGACAAAATGGCGGCCGACACTTCCTGGTTTCGACCGATTCGAATGTTTACCGACATCTAACAACCAATCAGAATTGCGCTCGCGCACGGCAAGGTGCGCGCACGGTGCGCGCGTATAGATATTGATATGCTTTTAAATGCTATTTTCTCAGGAAATACTGAACAGATTTACACCAGACCTGCAAAAGGCACTTCCTTGACCTTATGGCTACCTCTCTGCCAAATTCCACGTAATTCTGTTCAGCCGTTCGGGCTGTAGCTGCGACTAAAGGTCCTATGGAAAAATGCATGGGGAAAACGCGTTTTGGGACCCCCCTTTTTCTTGGCGCCCGCTTGACGAATCACCCCGAGACTTTCAGGGTAGGAGCTGAACGGAGCGCCCCATTAGTTTTGAAAATTTTGCGAGGATTCGTCAACCGGCGCCAAAGTTATTCAAAATAGAATTTTGAGATTTCCTATGGAAACCAGGTTGTAACTATAACTATCTACTGGCGACCGCCAGTAGATAAGATATATATATATATATATATATATATATATATATATATATATATATATATATATATATATATATATATATATATATATATATATATATATATATATATATATATATATATATATATATATATATATATATATATATATATATATATATATATATATATATATATATATATATATATATATATATATATATATATATATTACCTACTGGCGGTTGCCAGTAGGTAGTTATAGTTAGGACCACGTTTCCATAGGAAAACCTCAACATTCTATTTTGAATAACTTTGGCGCCGGTCGACGAATCCTCGCGAATTTCTCAAAATAGGTGGGGCGCTACGCTCCGCTCCTACCCTGAAAGTCTCGGGGGGATCCGTCAAGCGGGGGCTGAGATAAAAGGGGGGTCCCAAAACGCGTTTTTCCCATGCATTTTTCCATAGGACCTTTAGAACGAGCTACAGCCCGAACGGCTGAACAGAATTACTCAAAATTTGGCAGAGAGGTAGTCCCTAGGTCAAGGAAGTGCCTTTTGTAGGTTTGGTGTAAATCTGTTCAGTAGATTCTGAGAAAATAGCCTTTAAATCAATATATATATCTGAGCCCGCTTACGGTACGCTTACCGTACGCTTACGGTAAGCGTACGGTGGCGTGCGCGAGCGCGATTCTGATTGGCTCTTAGATCTTAGTAAACATTCGAATCGGCCGAAACCAGGAAGCGGCGGCCGCCATTTTGTGTATTTCACTCAGAAAAAAAAGAGTGAAAACAAGGAAAGGGGGCAATGAGGAGAGTTACAGACCCCCTTACATTTGTGAGGGGGTCAAAGAAGGACTGTAAAGTACAAAGAAAACATTTATTGATTTTAAAAAAAATCACGGGGTACGCGTACGGTAAGCTTACGGTAAGCGTACGGTAGAAAAAAAAAAAAAAAAATGAAAATCAGATTTAAGTGTTTAGATATTAGGGGGCTCTAAAAAGAGCCGTTGTGTTTATGAAATGATTTTTTAGTGGTACCTACAAGTAAGTACCGATGCAGAGTCTAAGGTTCAAGAGGAAGACTCTGTTCCCTTCATCATTGAAACGCAAGTTGTTGTGGTAAATGGCACCCATACCATAGTCACGGAGGAAAGCAGAAACAGATTTGTTGACGTGCTTTCTTGCTTTGTCATCGCACCGCGTGCCCACCGTGCGTGCACGGCACTAACTGCGTCGCGCACCGCGTGCTCACTGTGCGCGCACGGTTCGCGAAGCGCACCGTGCGCGCACGGAACGAACTGCGTTAAGTGGGCGCGCACGCCACGAATGGCGTAAAGTAACTTAGCATTTAAAAAACCGTACAAATTCACTGAAAAAACCATAGGTTTCACACACGTTATAGTTAGGAATTAGCATTTAAAAAACCTTGCAAATTCACTGAAAAAACCATAGGTTTCACACATGTTATAGTTAGCGGAAATTTCACTGATAAAAAACCAATGAAATTCCCCCGTTATAGTTAGTGCAGGCAACTATAACTCACGCGACCGCAATCTTCTGCTGATGACATATGTGTCTTTATGAAAAAAAAATATTTGTAATCTATGTATAGCTAAAAATTTATGGAAGAAGACATGGGCAAATAAGTGTCTAAATACAGTATTAGCATCAGCAGAGGATTGCGGTCGCGTGAGTTATAGTTGCCTGCACTAACTATAACGGGGGAATTTCATTGGTTTTTTATCAGTAAAATTTCCGCTAACTATAACATGTGTGAAACCTATGGTTTTTTCAGTGAATATATATATATATATATATATATATATATATATATATATATATATATATATATAAAGAAAAGGTTGCCCCTAGTTGAGCCGCACTCCCACAAGGTAAGTAGAGATTAGGGGAAGCCAAGTTGTGCCCATTGCGTCCAACAGTCCTGACGCGTTTCGAGCATGCGCTCTTCATCAAAGGACACTTGCAAAGAACCACCAGCATACGTTATTCTAGTGTCTTCCCTTTATTTCAAATTACAAGCAAGCTCAAGTGAGTATTTCGCTAAGCATTTTGGGTCTGGAAGTCCATTTAAATATTAACCTCAGTGGGCTGCTGGCAGGTTGCAGTTGTGGCTAAAACAATCCGGTGCACACACAAGCACTGCCCCCAGTGCTAACAATCACCTTCTGCTCCGTTTAGCACTGTACAAATTCACAGCACGGATCCGCCCTCTCAGCGGCGGTGTCGGCTCGCGACCAGGCGGGCCGCAAATATGAGACGGGACAGGCAGAAAAGCCACAAACAAAGATCAAAAAAAGAAAAAACACCATGGCACTGGAAATAACCAATGTTGACAACTCCATCGTGAATTTATCTTCCGTGACACTAACAAAAGCTGAGGAACAATTATTGATGCTTGGATTGAATTTTTGCCCAGGCCAAAGTTTCAACTATGCCTCCACCCGCATTGACGTATTTTGCTTTATCAGGAAATTAAAGCTCAAAAAGTTTTTTGCGATAAAAAATAAAAATGATCTTGAAAGCATCAATAATGTCAATGATGATACCACATTAACTGTTTCTGACATTCCAACTTTACTAACTTTGCACGATCTCAATGAGGCCACTGGATCGCAACCCTCTGGCCCTGACATCGACATGAATACACAAACTAGATTGCGCAAAATCAATTTGACACAGAAAGGCGCAGGTATCAGTCCATTCAAAGCCAAATCTAGCTTCATCCCACTCATGCCTAAAGACGCCGTGGATGTCTTTCACGACTGTGTCGTAGAGGATATTAAGAAACTATATCTTCAAGTACAAGGTAAGAAAAAGAAAAAAGTCCAGTACAAAAAACAGGAATACGCAAACCTTCTGTCTAAATTAGGAGAGCACAATGAGATTATAATAAAAAAATCGGACAAAGGAGGCAACCTGGTTATATGGCCAAAAACAGACTATGTGAATGAAGCAAACAAACAATTAAATAACTCAAGTTGCTACGAAAGATCCACACATAAAGAATATACCAAGGCCAATGAGACTCTACACAAACTTTTAGCACAGTGGAGAAGGGAAGGAGTAATCTCTTTCGAGGAGTACAAATTTATGAACAATGAGTTTCCTGTCCTTCCAGTATTATATCTGATTCCGAAAATCCACAAAGGCATTTTTCCAGTGCCAGGAAGACCGATCATATCAGCTATTAAGAGTATTTCTGAACAAGTGGGACAATACATTGATTATTTCTTACAGGATATGGTTAAAGCATTACCAAGTTATGTAAAAGACACTGGAGATTTTCTGTTAAAAACTAAAGATTTAATATGGACTGAAGATATGTTGCTAATCACTCTTGATATTGAGTCTCTTTATACGAGCATAGACCACATAACAGGCTTGTCTGCAGTCAAATACTTTCTGGAAAAAAGATCATGTGAATTCCATGAACACAATAAGGTTATTCTTAATCTCATTGATTGGTGCCTGACCAATAATTTTTTTCTTTTAGGAAAGGAATTAGTCAAACAACTCCGCGGAGTAGCTACTGGAGCCTGTTTCTCCCCCAGCTACGCATGTTTACACGTTGGCTGGTGGGAGGAACAGGTTCTTAAACAAACACATAGGGCATATTTTAATAACCATGTGTCTTGTTATCTCAGATACATAGATGACATCTTTATCTTGTGGCAGGGAGAAGAAAAAGAAGCGTTAAAATTTATAGATTCGATCAACAACAATTCTATGAATCTTCACTTCACATCCACATTAATAAAGCTAGCATTGAATTTTTAGATGTCAAAATCTATATTCAAAACAACCAGTTTGAATCTACCCTATTCAGGAAACCGACCGCAGGCAATGTCACACTCCATGCTAATAGCGCACATCCTAAACATCTCATCGCTAGCATTCCTTACGGTGAGATTTTAAGACTTAAAAGAATTTGCAGCCTGGAATCAGATTTCGATATATGCGTGAGGGACACTGTTGGAAACCGGGCAACCGGGTTAGCAGTCACCAGGTTCCCAGCACAATGGTAGCTTGGCTCGAGCGGTTGGGGGTCAGGCACCGTGTTAAGCGTACGTCACACCCTCACAATAACCATGCGTTCATCCGTTCCAAAAACGACACTACACTGTAAAAATTATGAAAGAAAGTAGTTTTTCTTTATCTTATTTTCTCTTAGTTGCAGGGTTCATAAAATAAATACAGTACCATAAGATTCTCCTTTAAGAGGGCAGGTCAAATAAATAATACCACAGTGGGTTTCAATAAATAGGATCAGGTCATAAATAAGCAAGGAATAAATAGGGGTGCAATAAATACAAATGGCTAATAAATACTGTCAGACAATAAATACAATGCAGGAATAAATACAGTCAGACAATAAATACAGTCAATAAATAAAGCACCTTCAATAACTTAAATAACACAATTAATGACAATTACAGTTCACATCACTTTCCTGAGGTAGTTTGGTTTTACTATGCCCAAGTACAGCTTGTGGTCATTTGGATGACATGGGGGGTGTCCCACCTAGATTGGTCAAGGCTGGGCCTGAACTGAGGTAGAATAAGGGTAACCTAAGGATCTGGTTCTCCCAAAATACACAACCCCTCACAGAGGTCACTGCACCAGTCTCAGTTCACCCCTGGCACTCCCAGGCTGGTTCTAACACCCCTCTAGCCCCTAGAATGGTCTTTTAGGGCTCCACAGGGCCTCAGATGCCCTTTCTACCACTTACTGCCCTGTTCACGATGATCGGCTCCGCTCGGCGCCGGGTCGACGTCGCTGGGCGGCTCCGGTTCGATGTCACTGGGCGGCCTCGGTTCGGTGTCGCTGGGCTGTTCCGGATCGATGCCGCTGGGCGGCCTCGGCTCGATGTCGCCTTCCGGCGTCACAGGGTCACGGTCTCCCCGCTTCCGGGTGTCTCCGGAGTGCGACCTCCACTCCCGAACTCCGGCGCGCTTCACCTCGATCTCCGGCGACTCCGGAGTGCGATCTCCACTCCCGACCTCCGGCGCGCTTCACCTTGACCTCAGGTGACTCCTTACTCGACCTCCGGTGCCTCTCCACGACCTCCGTCGGCGCCCTCTCTCGACCTCTGACGGCTCCGGGTACGACGTCTGCTTTCTGTCAGCGCCGCTTCTCCACCTCAGGCCTCAGGTCTCCAGGCTTCTCGACGTCAGGACTCCAGGAGGACACCGCTAAACAGGTCAGGAGCTTGCTGGTCTTCTTCTTTAAGGCCTCTTCACAATATTTAGGTCCTTAAGATGGTTTTTCTGGTCTTGGTCCCACACAGGGCTCTAGGCTGGGCTTGGTCAGTAGGGACTAGCATCAAGGGTGGGTTTCTGGACCCCACTCCAAGCACTGGTTTCCACCCCTGCTGCCTTACTCCGACCTCCTTCTGAACTGGTCCTCTCTCCTCTCTAGTCAGATGCCAGCTGCCACTCTGAAATGGCCTCCCAACATTCTAAACTGCCTCTCACTGTCACAGGGTTCCAGAATGTTACGGAAGGTTCTAGAAATCTCCAGTGGGTTCTGATGATGTCACAGGTGACAATGGGTGGCCACCATTTTGTGTCTCAGGCCCTCAGACAGAAGTTCCAGGGGTAGGGAAAATGGCTCCCTGACCCTGCATCAACACTAAAGTCTGGTGGTTCCCAAAAAGGAAAAATTATAACAGGGTTTGAGGCAAAAGTGGGACAAAATAAATACTGATGAGGAGGGACCACCCAAAGGGCTGACAGGTCTAACACGCGTCCCCCCCAGCTGAAAGTGGGGAGAGCTACCCAACCCCTTGGGAGTTCTCATCACTAAGGCGGAAATACCTTGAGAGACCGTCTGCATTGGCGTGGTCCACTCCAGGCCGATGTTCCACCTGAAAGTCCATTCCCTGTAGGGAGATAGACCACCTTAGCAACTTGGGATTCTCCCCCTTCATCTGCATCAGCCAACGAAGGGGTCTGTGGTCGGTCTGAACTAGGAAGTGCGAGCCAAACAGGTATGGCCGCAACTTCTTCAGAGCCCATACCACGGCAAAGGCTTCACGCTCTATTGCACTCCACTTCTGTTCCCTGGGAAGTAGTCTCCGGGATAGGAAGACCACGGGTTGATCCAGACCCTCTTCATTGAGTTGCGATAACACTGCCCCAATGCCATGTTCCGATGCATCTGTCTGGACAATGAACTCCTTGGAAAAATCTGGGGCCCTTAAGACCGGGGCCTCGCACATGGCTTGCTTCAGTTTCACAAAGGCCTGCTGACAAGCCTCCGTCCAGACTACCCGTCGAGGTTGTTTCTTGGACGTAAGCTCCGTGAGGGGGGCCACAATGGTCCCATACCCCTTCACGAAGCGGCGGTAATATCCTGTGAGGCCCAGAAAAGCTCGGACCTCAGTCTGAGTCTTGGGGGGTTCCCAGGACATGATTGCCTCGATTTTTGCCTGGAGGGGTTGCACCGCTCCCCTACCCACCAAGTGTCCAAGGTACACTACCGACCCCTGCCCGATCTGGCATTTACTGGCCTTGAACGTTAAACCAGCGTGTTTCAGGGCCTGGAGAACAGCTTGCAGGTGACGCAAGTGATCCTCCCAGCTGTTACTGAAGACGGCAATGTCGTCCAGATAAGCAGCAGAGAAACTCTCCATTCCGGCGAGGATCTGGTTCACCAGACGCTGAAACGTGGCAGGTGCGTTCTTGAGCCCAAAGGGCATCACGCAGAACTGGTAGTGGCCCTTGGGCGTGGAGAAGGCTGACCTTTCCTTAGCTCCATCAGTCAGAGAGATCTGCCAGTACCCAGAAGTAAGGTCAAAGGTACTCAGATATTGGGCAGCTCCCAGCCGGTCAATCAGTTCATCCGCCCTCGGGATCGGATGAGCATCAGTCTTGGTTACTGAGTTCAGTCCCCGGTAGTCCACACAGAACCTCAGTTCCGGTTGGGCCCCCGGTGGTGCAGCTTTTGGTACTAGTACCACCGAACTGGACCAGGGGCTGCTGGAAGGTTCAATTACTCCTAGCTCCAGCATCTTAGTGACTTCACTGTGAATGCTGGCCTTCACCTTGTCTGACATCCGGTAGATCTTGGACTTCTCAGGTGGGCTGTTTCCTGTGTCCACGTCATGGACGCACAGGTGAGTCCTACCCGGAACAAGGGAGAACAACGAAGAGTACTGCCCCAGGACCTGGCGGCAGTCCTCCTGCTGTTCAGGAGTTAGGGATGGGGAGAGAATCACTCCCTCCACCGACCCATCCTTTTCTTGAGACGCAAATAAGTCGGGGAGAGGCTCGCTTTCCAAGTCCTCTGCTCCGTCAGTCACCATCAGCAATATGACTTCGGGCCTCTCATGGTGGGGTTTGAGGCGGTTGGCATGCAGCACCCGTAGGGGCTGACGAGGGGTCTTCAGGTCCACCAAGTAGGTAGCCTTACCCTTCTTCTCCAACACCTGAAAGGGTCCTGACCAGCGATCCTGGAGGGCGCTAAGCTCTCCTGGTTCGATCACCCACACCTTCTGGCCAGGCTCCAACTCCACCGGGTGAGCATTGTGGTCATACCACGCCTTCATCACTGCTTGGCTGGCTTCCAAGTTGTCAGAAGCTTGCTTCCACAACTTAGCCATTTGGCTCCGGAAGGCCAGCATGTAGCTCACCACGTCCTGGGGAAGCTTTCTGGGAGTTCTTTCCCATCCGTCTCTCACCAGGCTGAGAGGTCCACGCACAGGGTGCCCATACAAAAGCTCGAAGGGGCTGAAGCCCACTCCCTTCTGTGGCACTTCCCTGTAGGAAAACAATAGACAGGGTAGGAGGACGTCCCATTTCCTCCGCAGGCTTTCAGGCAGACTTCTGATCATGCCTTTCAAGGTCTTATTAAACCTCTCCACCAGACCATTGGTCTGGGGGTGATAAGGAGTGGTGAACCGGTAGGTCACTCCACACTCCTTCCACATCGCCCGCATATATGCTGACATGAAGTTGGTCCCCCTGTCGGACACAACTTCCTTGGGAAAACCCACTCGGGTAAAGATTCCCATCAGGGCCCTAGCCACAACAGGTGCAGTAATGGTCCTCAGAGGTATAGCCTCTGGGTACCGTGTGGCATGATCCACCAGAACCAGGATAAACCTGTGACCAGCTGTAGTAGGCGGATCTAACGGACCCACAATGTCGATGCCCACCCTTTCAAAGGGGGTGCTAACGACAGGAAGTGGTTCCAGGGGAGCTTTCAGCTTCACCCCTGTTTTCCCACTGGCTTGACAAGACACACATGTCCGGCAGTAGGTGTCGGACGACACTTTCATCTGAGGCCAATAAAAGTGTGGGACAAGACGGGCAAAGGTCTTGTCTTGCCCCAGGTGTCCTGCCAAGGGGATCTCATGAGCCAACTCCAGAAGGAAGGCTCGGTAACGTTGAGGGACAACCAAGGCCCGTGACGATCCGTGCATGGGTGCCTTGGGTTCACTGTAGAGGAGGCCATCCTCCCAGTAAATATTATAGTTCCCCTCAACGTTCCCTGCTGCCTGGGCTTCGGCCTGTCGCCTCAGTCCCTCAAGGGTAGGACACTCCCTCTGGCCCTTGCAGAATTCCTCCCTGGTCGGCCCTCCCTCCACGTGCCACTCGGCCGGGATGGGTAGGTTCTCCTGTTTGGTAACATCCCCCTCTGCGGACTCCTGGTCCACCACCTCCGGTGGCCTATCCGTCACGCGGGGCGCGGATGCCGAGGCAGGCTCCTCCTGTCCTCGGTTCTTCCCTTGATTGGCAGCCAGCGGTGCCTTTGTTCCAGGCTCCCGCCTAAACGAACTCCCTCTCCGGGTAGTCGCAGACCTTGTGCTGACACAGGCCCAGTCAGGTGTACCCAGCATCTCAGCATGAGTCCGGTATTCCACCTCCTTCCAAGCATTATGCTCCATGTCATTCCCCAGCAGACAATCGACTGGCACGGCAGGGCTTACGGCAACTCGAAGTAACCCTGCAACCCCTTCCCATTCAAATGGAACCTCGGCCACCGGATAGTGGCCCATTCTGCCGTCAGCCATCGCGGCGGGGTGGAGTACATGGGGAATCACCTGCTCTGGAGACACCAGTTGGCTACGTACCATAGTCATACTGGCTCCTGTGTCTCTCAGAGCCTCCCCTCTTTGGCCGTTGATGGTGACCCACTGCCCATACTTTGTGGTATTTGCGGGCACCTGGATCTTAGGAACCATCTCCCGTTCTCCCAGGGACACTAAAGTGACACCCGCCCACTCCCTTCCCTTACCTAAGGGCATCTCCTCCCCGAGCACTACACTAGCTACTCCGGGGGCCTTTCCTCCGATGGGAGGGGGTGGTCTTTTCGGGCACTTCACATCTCCCTTATAGTGTCCAACACCACCGCACTCGTACCAATGGACAACCCTTGGCTGCTGACTCTGGCCAGGATTAGGGTTTCTGGGTGGGTTAGCCCTAGGGGTGAATCCTGTTCCCTTCCCTTGGGAACTATTTTGGGGGCCTTTAGAGAACTCCGTTTTCTTTTCCCCTCCCTCTTTCTTCTGGGGGGCGCCCTGTCCGGTCTTTTGAGAGTCCCCTCCAGTCCCCCTTGTGGACACCCGGGTACTAGCCCAAATGTCCGCCTCCTCAGCAAGCTTCCGGGGATTGGTCAGCTTGCTATCCACCAGGTGTTGACGCAGTTCAGGGAAACATTTTTCGAGCAGGTGTTCCTTCAACATCAAATCAAACAACCCCTCGTAGTCCCTCACCTCACTGCCCTGTATCCAACCCTCTAATGCCTTCTTTGCATAGTCCAGGAAATCCACCCAATTCTGTGTGCCCAGTTTGTGGCTACCCCGGAACTTCTGTCTATACTTCTCGGGTGTTAGTCCAAACTTCCTCACGAGCGCCACTTTCATGGTGGGGTAGTGGGTCTGCGCATCCTGCTCCAGGTCCAATAATGTATCCCTACCAGCTGGAGGCATGTATTTGTACAATCCCCCTCCCCAATACTTCTCTGGAACCCCATGGACTCTTAATGAGATCTCATAGGCCGCTAGCCACTTGGCGATATCATCACCCGCACTATAACTAGCTACTATGTCTTTTGGCAGATAGGGTTTGGATTCCCTGGTGATTTCTCTTTCTTCGCTGCCACCACTAGGAACAGGGTGTGCCCCGACCCGTAGGATCTGGAGATCTATCTCCCTGAGCCTCAACTCGTGAGCCATCCTCCGTTCCTCCTTTTCTTTCTCCAGCTTCGCCAAGTCCCATGTGAGTTGTCTTTTCTCCCTCCGGTCAGTGAATTCTGCTTCTAACAAGCCGTGGCTAGAGACACTGCTGCCCTTCCTTGAAAGTGTTCTGGGCCCCGCTACTAGGTCCCCCACCTCAGGTTGGTACAAACCAGCCCCCTCGCTGTCAGGCTCTCCATCCCTGTCCTCCTTCTCGACCTTACTTTCTCGCCGTGCCTCCCCCCAAGCCCTCAAGCTGGTCTGGAGTTCACCCTTCTTTGCACCTTGGGGACAAAACACCCCCTCTCGCTCACAAAACTCTCTGAGTTGGGCCACAGTATAAGTTTCCACATCCTCTAATACAAACTCCATTTTGCCCACTCAGGATAGAAGACAGTTGCTTACAGAATCTATGCAGGGGGGTACCTTTTGTAATACCTCCTCCCACCACCAGAAGTAAATTTGGAAAAAACAAAACTCAAAATTAGGAAGTCCGCTTGGAGAAAACTCCCGGTGTAGGCCTATGGACTACCCACAGTTATTGTCGAGTAGACGCAAGCACAGCTCTATCCCACTGCTGAGCACCAATTTTATGTTGGAAACCGGGCAACCGGGTTAGCAGTCACCAGGTTCCCAGCACAATGGTAGCTTGGCTCGAGCGGTTGGGGGTCAGGCACTGTGTTAAGCGTACATCACACCCTCACAATAACCATGCGTTCATCCGTTCCAAAAACGACACTACACCGTAAAAATTATAAAAGAAAGTAGTTTGTCTTTATCTTATTTTCTCTTAGTTGCAGGGTTCATAAAATAAATACAGTACCATAAGATTCTCCTTTAAGAGGGCAGGTCAAATAAATAATACCACAGTGGGTTTCAATAAATAGGATCAGGTCATAAATAAGCAAGGAATAAATAGGGGTGCAATAAATACAAATGGCTAATAAATACTGTCAGACAATAAATACAATGCAGGAATAAATACAGTCAGACAATAAATACAGTCAATAAATAAAGCACCTTCAATAACTTAAATAACACAATTAATGACAATTACAGTTCACAACACTTTCCTGAGGTAGTTTGGTTTTACTATGCCCAAGTACAGCTTGTGGTCATTTGGATGACATGGGGGGTGTCCCACCTAGATTGGTCAAGGCTGGGCCTGAACTGAGGTAGAATAAGGGTAACCTAAGGATCTGGTTCTCCCAAAATACACAACCCCTCACAGAGGTCAATGCACCAGTCTCAGTTCACCCCTGGCACTCCCAGGCTGGTTCTAACACCCCTCTAGCCCCTAGAATGGTCTTTTAGGGCTCCACAGGGCCTCAGATGCCCTTTCTACCACTTACTGCCCTTTTCACGATGATCGGCTCCGCTCAGCGCCGGGTCGACGTCGCTGGGCGGCTCCGGTTCGATGTCACTGGGCGGCCTCGGTTCGGTGTCGCTGGGCTGCTCCGGCTCGATGTCGCTGGGCTGCTCCGGCTCGATGTCGCTGGGCTGTTCCGGATCGATGTCGCTGGGCGGCCTCGGCTCGATGTCGCCTTCCGGCGTCACAGGGTCACGGTCTCCCCGCTTCCGGGTGTCTCCAGAGTGCGACCTCCACTCCCGACCTCCGGCGCGCTTCACCTCAGATTCCGGCGTCCCCGGAGTGCGATCTCCACTCCCGACCTCCGGCGCGCTTCACCTCAGATTCCGGCGACTCCGGAGTGCGATCTCCACTCCCGACCTCCGGCGCGCTTCACCTTGACCTCAGGTGACTCCTTACTCGACCTCCGGTGCCTCTCCACGACCTCCGTCGGCGCCCTCTCTCGACCTCTGACGGCTCCGGGTACGACGTCTGCTTTCTGTCAGCGCCGCTTCTCCACCTCAGGCCTCAGGACTCCAGGCTTCTCGACGTCAGGACTCCAGGAGGACACCGCTAAACAGGTCAGGAGCTTGCTGGTCTTCTTCTTTAAGGCCTCTTCACAATATTTAGGTCCTTAAGATGGTTTTTCTGGTCTTGCTCCCACACAGGGCTCTAGGCTGGGCTTGGTCAGTAGGGACTAGCATCAAGGGTGGGTTTCTGGACCCCACTCCAAGCACTGGTTTCCACCCCTGCTGCCTTACTCCGACCTCCTTCTGAACTGGTCCTCTCTCCTCTCTAGTCAGATGCCAACTGCCACTCTGAGATGGCCTCCCAACATTCTAAACTGCCTCTCACTGTCACAGGGTTCCAGAATGTTACGGAAGGTTCTAGAAATCTCCAGTGGGTTCTGATGATGTCACAGGTGACAATGGGTGGCCACTATTTTGTGTCTCAGGCCCTCAGACAGAAGTTCCAGGGGTAGGGAAAATGGCTCCCTGACCCTGCATCAACACTAAAAAGTCTGGTGGTTCCCAAAAAGGAAAAATTATAACAGGGTTTGAGGCAAAAGTGGGACAAAATATATAATGATGAGGAGGGACCACCCAAAGGGCTGACAGGTCTAATAGACACCATGACTAGATTGAAGGCGAGGGGTTATTCTAATACTATTCTTGATGAAGCGATGGCCAAGGCCAATGCACGACCTAGAATGAGTTTGTTTAAGGCCATCCAATATCCAGCTCCACTGGCCGAGCTAGCTGTCTGTAATCAATCAGTAATGGAACAAGGACCCAGATTGATCACTACTTTTAGCAGAGAAGAAAGGAAAATAAGATCCATAGTCAAAAAGAATTGGCCTATCGTTCTCACTGATGCTGTACTCCGTACTAGAGTGCCGGCTACTCCCATGGTCACCTTTAGGAGAGCTAAATGCATGGGAACTTGTCTGGATAAAAGCAGCCCTGAAACTAGACAGAACGAGATGTGGCTAAAACCTGCTCCTGGTTTTCGTAAATGCTCCTCTTGCAGGGCCTGCAAATTTGGCATAAACAAAACTCATTACCTCACCCCTTTTAGCACAAAGGAAGTAGCTATTACAGGGAGTTTCACTTGCAGGGCTGATTATGCTGTGTATGTCCTGATGTGCACCTGCGGCTTTAACTACATTGGTAGCACGAAGCTGCAGGTGCATGTCAGGATTTTGCAGCATCTTCGGGCTATCTTACATAATGATCCTGCTTACCCAGTGGCACGCCATTTTAAACAAACTCACAACAATGATGTTACCTGCCTTAAATATTTCGTGATGGCATCTATTCCCAAACCCCGACGGGGCGGCAATCGAGAACTCCAATTGAGGCAGTTAGAGACTCGAAAGATCCTTGAGTTTGACAGTTAATAGCCAAACGGACTGAATAACACTGAAGATATGCATAACTTTCTTTAGTAAGTCTCATTCTGATTTTTGCCTTCTGACCTTAGTTTTTCTCCTCATCATTATATTTGCTATACGTCTGATCTGATGTTATAATATTATTGAATTATTCTACCATATTCGCAGAGGCTTCATTTATTTATTTATTATTGTATATCCATATAGGTGTTTTTCTTCACTGAGCACTTTAGTAGGTTGGTTATTATGTGTAACCCGTGTATTCAATATGAATTGATCCACATACCTCCATTGCCAGAATATTGATAAACACACAATTATGGCATATCAGCACTTTTTAGTAAGATGATGAAATTATAGAAATGAATTTTATATGATTTTAACAATGATTATCAGGATTGTATTTTTATTGTTATCAATATTTATTAATTTTCTTTTAATGTTACTGCTGCGTAATATTTGTATATATTCCCTAAGAATTTGCACATATGCACGGTTTTGCACAATTATTGAAAATGCTGCTATGCACTTTTTTGCACCTTAACAGGTCTTTCGTTTCAATATTTATTGAGAGTACATAGGAAACTTATCTGTAAGGCATTGTTTTACCTTTCTTGTTGTTTGGTTCATTATTGAGGATTTATCCTGTTATACCAATGTATTCACACAATGAGTTTGGCTTTTCAGCTTCTCCTATACAGAAAATAATATATTTCCATACTATGCAATATAATGAAAAACCTATTATTATATTTTTTCGGTTTTTATAAACCTTAACGTAATACGATATAGACGTATTTCATAATACTCACGAAGTCTGTTTTCTTGGTCTATCATCATGTGATCAGGAAGTGGTTGTACACCTTGCAGCGCTTTAAAAACATTCAGTGTGACCTTATTCCGCATGTGAACAAGGGCTCTCGAGCCCGAAACGCGTCATTTTTGTGCTGAGAGAAATGGTCGAATAAAACATCTTGCCTGAAGATTTCCGTGGTCCGTCTCTCCTTCTTCGCCGCTTGGAGGTTGTGGGAGTTCTAACGTACTCAATATATATATATATATATATACACAAAGCAAAGTATAATGAGGCACAGCACAAATAACACCCACAATCTTCCCAAGCCATGCCTCCTAGCACTCCCCGGGTAAACTTCTCAAGGCCCGTCTAAGGTCGTCTTATTCCCCAGTTTTGTGAGATAACATCCAAGCTAGTCCCTGCTAGTGTGTTCAGGTTTTAGAAGTTCCACAATGGCTTGGTCAAAGTGTCCCCTAGCCATAGCACACAGGTCAGAGTACGGCCCCTCCAAAGCTCGGCAGCCAGGTCTTCAGTCTTACTTGTTCTCTCTCCACTTGCTGTGGAAAGTGTCTCAACGTGCATCTGTGGCCTGGCTCTGATCGGGGCGGCAGGTGTACATAGCACTCCTTCTGTCAAACAGCAAGTCTTCTTGAATCCGGTGGCAGGTCTTGGGTGATCCTGGATAAAGTTTGTTTCTTCTTCATGGCTGCACTCTGCTTCAGGACAGAGGCCCGTTCTATTCACCATGGCCCCCCTCTTGCTGGATACTGAGAGTGAGAACAGCGGCTTAAAGTGCAGTGGCCCCTTCAGGTCTTCTTCACGGCTCCCACCTGCCATACGGTGGTCGCGAGTAGTACCAATAAGGCGAATGTTCCACTTCAGGTCACAGCACTGCACGGAATGACGGGCCTTCACTCTTCACAGATCTGTACCCAGGTTGATGACCCTTATTCTTCACCATGGCCCCCACCTGGCATATCGGGGTCACAACAGTGCACACTGTCAGACAGCCCAAATGATGTGGCAGTCCTGATGGCAATGAAAATCACACTCCACTCCCGGGATCCACTCAGCAGGATTCCCACTAGACCTTGCTCCCTCCACGCCATCTCCTCCTCACAGGGTCCTTTGGTCTTGAGTCAGGCAGAAGCTGGTGCTCCTTTGAGCAGCACCCACTAAATACGACGAAAGGACGCAGCACTCCCTTTAGGCGAGGCAAGAAAACAAATTCAGGTGCATTTAAAATAACACACACAAGTTTATTAATGAACGGTAGGCCAAATATATCAGATTCCCAAATGTCAAGTGAACAAAAATGTAGAAAATATATACCTCACCGATTGAATTTGCATCATCCTTGCCAACTCAAGCTGGGGAAGCCCTTCAACAGCCCAGGAAGGAGTTCAATCAGGACTCAAGTTCCATCACCTCCACAGCAATACTTCTATTCTGTGGTGAACTTCCACCTGGCCCTCGAAGGTTCCCAGCTTAAATATCATTACTAAACGTGAGGCGAAGCTTCTAGAAAACCTCGCCCCCTTTTCATTAGAAAAACTGAGCTGGCTGTTCCAGTCTGCATCAAGGCCAAGACGGGGGCTGGCCAAGCTCCCATATTTTGACTTCGAGGCAGAGTTGCACATTCTACAGATAATATCCAGTTCACTCTGGTCAGTGAATAGCGAAAAACAAGTGAGGAGCAGAAACATGCCCTCCCCACTTTGCAGCTACGTGCGAGCAACAAGGAAAAGCCAGAAAACAAGATGACATGAGGCCATGTCAAAGCCAATAGTAAGAACTCCTAATTCTGATAACCCAAACAACTTACAAGCACTGATGTGCATGCAGAAGCAAGGCAGAGTCGGAAAACAAGATGACATGAGGCCATGTCAAAGCCAATGGTACTGTTCTACTCCGTGACAGCTCTCACTAAAAGACAACAAGATTACAAGAGAAGGGAGAAGCAGGCATATGCAGGACCTTCCTACATTAAGGATAGGGTAAAATAACACACTAAAGTCAGTTAAAATGATGGTAGTCAAAGGTCATCATAGGGTGCCAAACCACAAGAGCGCCTCTTTCACTACAGGAGCAAGACAGTGGCTTTCACCAGGATGGCTTTCATAAAAAATGGGGTGACCCTGTGTCCCTCAGAACCTGGGTATAAATTATATAAAGTACAATGGTTCTGTCGGGTATGAGCACACAATTACTTTGTTTTACGATTGAATCAAAAAAAGCTAAATATATCAATAAATAAGAAAATAATTCATAAGAGAAATTGTATTTAAGAGGAACACATGCAAAAATAAACAGTGACAGTACACAAATCACGATAGAATCTGATTTGCTGGGTGGCAGAGTATTCTTTATATATAAATTGCATCATTTATATTATCACCCATATAATTCTTTTTAGCAAAGCAAAGCTGCCAAAGTTGTAAGCATTAAAGTGAATTCGTGAATAAGTGACATAAGTGACACAATTAGTGCTTAATATATACAAAGTGAATAGAAAAATTCTATATACAAAGTAAAAACGGGCCAGTGTAGAGAAGAACAATGACACCGTTTCCAAGGATGACTCAAGTTGTTTATGAAACCGGGTCTTGAACTGGGCCTAGGTGCTGTCGACGTTTCAACCCTATATATGCGATCTTAAATCGTCATGCGGGTCTTCATCAGGACTAAAAATAAACAATGGCAACCTAGCAGTTAGTCTAGGAAGGCCTAGTATTCGCACATTGTAGAGCAGAATCACTCATCCAATGGAATTTCTCTAAAGAAAATTTTCGGCTACGAGGCTCAGTCGGGTGTAAAGTAGCCGTCAAATCCAATTTAGAAAAGATGTCGTTTGAAAAATCTAACAGCGTTTTCGAAAATAGCAACAAATTGCATCCAAGCAGTATTGAATCCTGCCGTTCGGCCACCTTTCGTCACTGTGGGAAAGCCGCGTTCACCAGGATGGCGGCAACTTACTGATGTCTGAAAAAGTTACTAAACTTTCAAGCTGATAAGCAGATCAGTTAAGGATAAATGAGCCTATTTCACATGTGTGCTAGACCATTCATACAATAATGTTAAAGAATTCAAGATGATCTGCACTCCCCAGGTGTTTACAAACTCTATTCCAGTCTCACACAACCTTTGGGAATCTGGTGTAGATTTTCACTCACAGAAAAGCTGAGAATCTCCCATGACATTGCAATCAGGTACTTGAAAACAATAACTCGTGGCCTGCCTTACTCATGAGCTCCCAAATCGGTGACTCTTGTCTTTTTTTTCAAATAAATTGAAAGTTCTAGACAAGGGTAGCAAAGCCTCTGGCTTTACTCGCAACATTTGCCATGCCATCATATTTAAGATGAATTAGACTTTGTCTTGAGATTTGTAACACCTCTCTTACACCCTTCTTAGTGCACGAAGGCTCAGGAAAGAGGTGTGGCGCAGGGACCAGGGTTCCAGACTCCGGACCACGGGGTTCATGGTTTAATCCCCGGTGCCGGCGGCAGGTTAGCCCAGCACAATGTGACTCAGGGCAATAGCTCGCTTAATCTTCTCGACGGCCTCCAGCTCCGGGACACCTCTCCGGAGGTAGCTGTGCGCTTTACAAATGCTGGTATTTCATTGTGTTGTTTTGGTGCACGGAGATATAGCTGTTTTTCTTTTTTAATTAAGTACAACACATGTGATGATCTTACACTCTTTTGGAATCTGTGAACCGATGTTTACTAAAAGCTTACTATATTGATGAATGTGCTTATTTTCCCTTTCTAATTGCTAATGTATTATATTTTTCTTAATTTCAGTTGCGTCAATCCCAGTCCTACTGCACCGACACAGAATGCCTTCAAGAATGTAAGTACAACTGTTTTTGTGGTTAATGAGGTTGGCACTTACATGACTAGTTGAATCTTGTGGAAAAAAAACCATTTTCATTGCATCTTTTACAGCTTGGCATCCTCTGGAGCTGTTTGTGTTGGTGGCATAAGGCAGCAAGTGACCTTAATGCAGCATACGTTCTCTGTATCTTATGGTACTAATTCAGCAGACTTGAAAACGTAAGATAGAGAACTCCTCTCCATGGGGCACAATTCCAAAAAATAAGCAAGCTACTAAATTATTTTCACCAATTAAAGGTTTGTAATTCACACCTGTGTAGTGTTGTCAATTCACAAAAGGAAATAGACAAGTACTGCTGTACTTCCTCTGGTGCATGTGGCATAAGACATGCTTTTTCAAATAACCTGAGAGGGCAAAAGGTAGAAGGAATGTGTTGGGGTTGTGCTTTCTGCCATGCACACCAAAATCCTATACAATTATTTGTGATGTTTACTTTACAGCAAGCTCATAAAGTAGACAAAATGCTCCTAGACACTCATTCTAGTTTGGTCAGTTTGGTGCTGCACTGAGCCCTTGATATGATACTTGTTAGACCTGACATCTTTTTGGCGTGGTCTCCCCTGACCTTTTTGGCTAGCGACATCATGTTTGGACCTTGTTTTGCTAGCTGTAGGGCTTTTAGGGTGTTTGACACTGCTATTCAGGGCCAAAGCGCTGTGCTTATCATATACATATACTGGTGATTGGTATATACATGATTGACTGATTTGAGTAGCTGTAAGTCCCTTGTCTAGGGGTAAAACAAATACCCAGGGCATGTACATCAAATGCTTATCCGTGGGCCTGCAGCACTGTTTGTGCCATCCACTGAAATAGCAAAAATCACAAGATGATGGACGGAATGTTGCACATTGGCAAAACATTCACCCCCAGTCACAGATCTGGGTTTAATCCATCTTTATTTTGTTCACCACGCCACCCCAGTTCAGACATGGCCATATGCAAATCAGTCTTGACCCTGCACCTCATGGGAACAGTCCAGCCCGAACTACCAAGCCATATCTTCCCTGGATTGGAATCGAGCATCCTAGGACCGGTTTCTGGCTATCAGCTGTCATCAGCCAGGATAGCTTGACTCCAGTGGCGTAGTGAGCACGGGACCCACGTCTGGGCATACCCTTCCCACATAGGGTGAACAGAAAAAATCACAAGATGATGGACGTAATGTTGCACATTGGCAAAACATTCACCCCCAGTCACAGATCTGGGATTAATCCATCGCTATTTTTGCATTTGTCACCCCGAGTGCGAAGGGTATGCTCAGACGTGAGTCTCGTGCTCTCCATGCCACTGGAATCAAGCTATCCTGGCTGAAGAGGGGTGAAACCCCGAAACCGGTCCTAGGATGCTTGGTTCCAGTCCAGGGAGGACCTGGCTTGGCAGTTCGGGCTGGACTGTTCCCATGAGGCACAGGGTCAAGACTGATTTGCCTATGGCTGGGTTCAAACTGGAATGGCATGGTGAGCAAAAAAACGATGGATTTAGGCCCAGATCTCTGTACTGGGGTGAATGTATGACATTGTTCTGCATTCTGTCATTCAATTGTTGTTTTTGCATTTGTCACCCCGAGTGGGACTGGTATGCTCAGACGTGAGTCCCGTGCTCTCCATGCCACTGGAATCAAGCTATCCTGGCTGAAGAGGGGTGAAACCCCGAAACCGGTCCTAGGATGCTTGGTTCCAGTCCAGGGAGGACCTGGCTTGGCAGTTCGGGCTGGACTGTTCCCATGAGGCACAGGGTCAAGACTGATTTGCCTATGGCTGGGTTCAAACTGGAATGGCATGGTGAGCAAAAAACCGATGGATTTAGACCCAGATCTCTGTACTGGGGTGAATGTATGACATTGTTCTGCATTCTGTCATTCAATTGTTGTTTTTGCATTTGTCACCCCGAGTGGGACTGGTATGCTCAGACGTGAGTCCCGTGCTCTCCATGCCACTGGAATCAAGCTATCCTGGCTGAAGAGGGGTGAAACCGGTCCTAGGATGCTTGGTTCCAGTCCAGGGAGGACCTGGCTTGGCAGTTCGGGCTGGACTGTTCCCATGAGGCACAGGGTCAAGACTGATTTGCATATGGCTGGGTTCAAACTGGAATGGTATGGTGAGCAAAAAAACGATGGATTTAGGCCCAGATCTCTGTACTGGGGTGAATGTATGACATTGTTCTGCATTCTGTCCATCAATTGTTGTTTTTGCATCCACTGAAAAAGCTAATCCATTGTGCCACAAGTTTGCCGTGGTGGGGCCTGTGTGCACAGATTACTCTTGCCGGCTTGTCATTTAAAGAGCTACTTGTCATTGTGCTGCATGTCTCTTGCTACATCAGAGTTCTCTCTGGGGACAGGGTGCGGTGTTGGGAGGAGGTAGGACATGGACGCGTTACATGCAAGTGTTGTGAATGGTACCGTATGGTGTGTTTGATACGACGGGGGCTGCTTCTCGTATTGTACAAGCATGGGAAATAGTATGGAAATGCTATTGAGCAGCATTTCCTACATGCAGAATAGTAGCAGTATAGTATTTGGAATCAATGAGTTCGTAATGGCGAATCTATTCCAGGAGTGCGAGCGGATCTGACATTACGTGTGTGAAAATGTCACTTTGGGAAAGTGAGCATCCAAGTGCTCGTGGCTCTGTGTGCCTGTCTACCGGTCTCCAATTCACATCTGGGCGCTGGGGGGACAGCTTCATCTGTGCATTCCTAATTGAACGCCATAAACTAGAGACTCAAGGGAAACTGCACCTCTGACTCTGAGGGGCCTTTCTGGGTCGGTTATGTGGGGGTGGAATTGGGGACTGCATTCCAAGGGGCAGGGTCTTGGCCCCACTAAAGATAGTGATCAACGGGGTAGGATAGCAGACAAGACAACATTTAGGGAGAGCCTGTGCATGCCAGAGATGGCTTTTTGAACTGATCACATCTTCAAAGGCCATTGTGGGTAGAACTAGTGGGGCTCAGGCCTCAGAAGTTAGATACTTTTGGATTTGGAACTATACTGTGCTGCTTCAATGCTGGGACATCGACAGGAGGAATCGTTAGGGCAAGAGGGACTGCAGCTGGATTATCCGCAGATTTGTGGTGGCCTAGAGTTTGTCGTGTTCCAGGAAGGAAACTATCACCTGGTGGATTTTGCCTGGACATTGCTGGCAAGCAGCTACGTGCCCACTGTTGTTGCCCAGCTCTCTAACTACTCTCCAAGAGCTGGCTGGCCTCCGGTCCACGACATCCCAGGGACATAAATGATCTCCCCATTTCTTCAAGATTGTAAGGACTGCTCAGGGTGTGGTGGAAACAGGTGGCATTGATTGTCAGTTGGGCAAGGACCATCCTGACATATACCGTCTTCACACTGTTCAGAGGAGTGTGCTTGTAAAGGTCAGCTGCCAACTGAGGTGCCGGGACGTGAGGAGTTTGAGGAGTGCGAGGGAAGCTTGCATAGTCTGAGTGACCTATGCTTGCTACCAGTGGACCTGTGCTAGCTTGCACTCGGCGAGTGTCGTGTCTGTGGAGTGTTGGAGGACTTGAGCTAGGAGCGGAGACTGTCTTCGACCTCCAGATCGAGAGGACGACAGTGCCTGACACCGCGGCCTCCATCTGAGTTCACTTGCACCCTCTCCCTGGACCCACGCCATCATCTTAAGTGAATATTTTTCGCCTTTCAAAGACACTTAAGCGATAGAAAGACAATAATGCAGCATAAATACATAGGCTACACTGGCTGCATCTTCATCTATAATTGAAAAAAGGTACCCAGTATACAAAATTTTGTGTAGTTTTCTCTAGTGTTAAACCCACAGAATAATCCCCTTCAGAAAACCCCTATTGGAGGCATATGAGCTGTAGATCGCATACTTGTGCATAGATTGCCATCTGGTGCTGGGCTCGGATCTTTGCACTTTGTTTTTGTCTTGGAAGAAGTCTTCGTAGTCACGAGGTAGGTGACTCCTCCTTAGGACGATAGTGTGCATGGGCATCTACTCCATCTCCAGATTGTATTTTTCCGCCATCGGGTTTATATGTGATTTTCTGTGCTCCGGGTCGGTGTCGGTTTCTAACCCCCCCTTCGACGCTGAATTCCTCTTCACTCCACAGTATTGTCTCGATTGCGTTTTCCTTTCGACGCGCATCTTTAAAAACAAACTTCTCGACCTTGATCTTCTACACGGGCCGTTGGGCCTATCCGCGCCGACCACGCCTGCAGTCAATGAAAAGGACTCCTTTCAAAAAATGCCCCGGGTGTGGTGCTAAGTCCCCACACATGGACTTGCATAAGGATTGTAACCTCTGCCTCTCCCCGGAGCACAAAGACCAGAACTACGAGGCCTGTTCATCTTTCAAGGCGAAGAAAACCATCCGTGATCGTCGGGCTCGACATCACGAAATGTCTCGCGGAAGCAGCTTGTTTCCGGACATCTTCAGAGCCAATCCCAATGTCCAGCCAGAGCAACAAGGTGATGAAGAAGACATCTCAGTCTCCGAGGCCAACGACTCCGACGTCGAAGAGGAGACACTCACCCCAGCTCAGCGGTCCGTGTGTACAGAAACCCCTCTCCCAAAATACAAACCTAAGGCTCCGGTAACACCCTCGGGCTCGGGTCGACACCGGCAACATGTCTCAGATGCCCCGCCCTCGGGCCCGGTTATGAATCCTAAAGATAAGCCTTCCTGCTCGGGCTCGAGCCAAACTCATTCCGGTGCCGAAAAGTCAACTTCGGCACCAGTCCAAAGATGTGCCACGGCCTTCGTCGACGCCAAAGACAGCCTCGACGCCGAAACCCTCGGTGTCGACACATACCAAGGACAAACCTTCGGAACCGGAAAAAATCTTGGGAGCCGAAAACGGGTTCGGAACCCAAAAAATCGTTGGAGCCGAAAAAAGTCTCGGAGCCACAAACTCCTAAAACAAAACCTAAAGAGCCCAAGACCCCACAGAGAGGCTTGGTCCAAAGAACATTCTGACCCAAAGTCTTCGGCACCGAAAAAATACATTTTACCTACATAGCCTGTACCTGATTTTTCAGATCCAAAACAAAAAACTCTTTTTATTGACCCAAAGACTGGCAAAGTCTTGGACACTTCAGAGGAATCTGAAATACTCTTGAAATGAAAGGAGATGAGTACTAACACCTCCCCACCTCTTTCTCCTCCTCCGTTTGATCCAAATCTTCTAATTTCTCCACCACACTCCCCACAACATACTTTTTCACCTCAAACATCAGATACTAAGGATGATCATACCGATAGGGGTGGGAATATAGATCCACATGGGGATGATGATGCACATACCATCCCACACGACGTAGACCCTTGGGATGACTACAACACAGATACCCACACAATGACCCGGACCTCTATCTATCTAAGCCATCACCACCAGATTACAATATTGGGTTTGCCCAACTAATGAATAGGGCTGACCAGTGCCCCGGGGTACAGTTACATTCTGACCTTTAGAGGAAGACTTTTTACTTGAAACCTTTGCACCCTCGCAAAAGTCCACGCACACCATGCCAATGTTAAAAGGCATGCTCAAACATGCCCCAGAAGTTTATAGGGACCCTGTCAGAGCCAGGATTCTCAACACCAGGATAGATAAAAAGTATAAGGCAGCTTCCAATGACCCAATTTACATTAAAGGTCAGGTCCCTTTGTATTCTCTTATGATATCTAATGCATGCAAGAGGGCAAACTCGCAAAGTGCAGGCGACACCAACCCTCCTGATGAGGAGTCTAAGCTAATAGACGCATCTGGTAAACGTATTGCGTCACAGGCTGCAAATCATTGGCGGATTGCCAATGCCCAGCTTTATTGGCCAGATATGACAGGGCTCACTATGACGAGCTTGAAAAGCTCATGCAACACCTTTCTGACCATTACAAACAAAATGCCAATGACCTTATACAAGAAGGATAATTTATTACAAACACCTCAATTAAATCTGCGCTCGACGAGCCTGATACCGCATCTTGCTCCATCAACACTAGCGTTTTGTTGCGCAGGCACGCTTGGCTACGAGTCTCCGTATTCAAAGAAGAGGTGCAATCTGCTATTTTAAATCAGCACTTTGATCAAGAACATCCTTTTGGGCCCTCAGTTAACACATCTTTAGAAAAAATGAAAAAAGATATGGACACTGCTAAGTCCATGAGGGCCTTACAGTTCCCTTCCCCTAGAGGTTCTTTTCGCCGCTCCTTCTACAGAGCTGGCTCCAAAACCATTAGCTCAGAACATCCCTCTTCTTCCTATAAGAGCACCACTCAAACATCCTCCAAAGGATACTTTCGCGGAGGCTACAGAGGCAACAATGGTAAGGGAAGAGGTCGCGGCAACAATAACCGCACCTCCCCCACCACCAAACAGTGACTTCCCTGCTCTTCCCCCCGATTATCCCACTCCTGTCGGGGGATGTCTCTCACAGTTCTTACTTGTCTGGAATTCAATCACAATAGACAAGTGGGTAAGACAAATTATTCAGTATGGTTACTGCCCAGAACTCACCCCTACTCCCCCAAATATTCCTCCTAGACAACGTCCAATGTCCTCGGAACATCTGACACATCTCAAACAAGAGGTTCTCTCTCTGTTACAAAAGCATGCAATAGAACCAGTCCCCTTTTCTCATCAAGGCGCAGCGGTTTACTCCCCTCTATTTTCTAATTCCAAAAAAGGACGGCTCTCTCAGGCCTATATTGGACCTTAGACCACTAAACCTCTACATTCAGTCGGATCACTTCCACATGATCACTCTCCAACAGGCGCTCCCACTCCTTCTACAGGGCGACTTTCTCTCCACTCTGGATTTAAAGGACGCCTACTTTCATATTCCCATTCACCCCGCTCACAGGAAATATCTCCGGTTCGTGGTAGATGGTCAATACTAACAATTCAAGGTCCTCCCATTCGGGGTGACTACAGCACCCAGAGTCTTCACCAAGTGTCTCGCAGTTGTTGCGGCCCACTTACGAAGACAGCACATTCATGCCTTCCCTTATCTGGAGGATTGACTCACAAAAGCCAAATCATACAGCAGCTGTGTGCAACATACACTCAAAACATTCCAACTGCTTCACGACTTGGGATTCATAGTAAACCTCACCAAATCCCACCTCTATCCATCCAGCATACATCTATATCTAGGGGCCACAATAGACACTTCAAAAGCTCTACCATACCCCAACCAAGTCAGGATAAGCACCATACAAGCTCTAATATCAAAATTTCAGCCTAAACACTCACTACCAGCGCGAGTGTTCATGCAACTAATCGGGATGATGGCCTCTTGCATTTACATCGTACCTTATGCAAGACTCTAAATGCGTCCCTTACAGGAGTGTTTGGCACGTCAGTGGAACCAGGCTCTTGCTCAGCTAACAGATTTGGTGTTGGTAGACGACCGCACCCATCGCTCTCTGCAGTGGTGGAACACGCAAAAGCTTTCCAAAGGGCAGCCGTTCCTCGACCCGGTTCCACAGATAGTACTAACAGCAGACGCTCCGCTCACCGGCTGGGGAGCACATCTTCAAACTCATACCATTCAGGGCATATGGACCACTCAACAAAAACAATTTCACATAAATTACCTGGAATTGTTGGCTATATTCCTAGCGTTAAAATCTTTTAAACTCCACCTCGTAAGCAAAGCTGTCCTAGTCCGTACAGACAACATGACAGCAATGTATTACATACAAAAACAGGGGGCGTCACACTCTGCAGGTTTCACACCTAGCTCAAAGCATATGGAGATGGGCCATTCCTCAAAACATATATCTCCTTGCAGAACAGCTCCCAGGAGCACACAATCAAATTGCAGATCTACTCAGTCGCCAAACACAGCAGATCCACGGATGCGAACTTCATCCTCAAGTTCTCCTTACATTCTTTCATATGTGGAGCCACCCAGAAATAGACCTGTTCGCCACACACCAAAACGCAAAATGGCCAAGCTTCGCATCCAGGTACCACACCCATTGTCCAAAGGCAATGCGCTATGGATGAACTGGTCAGACAAATTTGCTTACGCTTTTCCGCCTCTCCCGCTCATTCTGCTAGTGGTTCGGAAGCTCAAACAGCATTCCCTCACAATGATCCTGATTGCTCCAACATGGGCCCGACAGCCATGGTTCACAACCGTCTTGAAACTATCAGTAGTTCCTCATCAAAGGTTACGCCTCTCATCCAAGCTTCTCACTCAGAACCATGGAGAGATAAGGTATCCAGATCCCAGTCAACTCAACCGTGCAATCTGGCACATGAAATCTTAGAGTTTGGCTACCATAATCTCCCGTCAGACTGCATGAACATTATTAAAGAGGCTAGACATCCTACCACTAGAGCTTGCTATGCCGCAAAGTGGAAACGATTTGTAATTTACTGTACAAATAACCAAATCAACCCACTAGATGCTTCTGTTCAAAACATAATCTGTTACCTTTTGCATCTACAACAATGTAACCTAGCTTATACATCCATTAGACTACATCTCGCTGCAATAGCAGCCTATCTCCAAAACAGACAACACTTGTCTTTAATTAGAGTACCAGCTATCAAAGCATTTATGGAAGGACTTAAAAGAATAATTCCACCTAGAATTCCACCCTCTCCAGTTGGAACCTGAATGTGGTACGTACCAGACTCATGGTTCCCCCATTTGAACCTATGCATAAATGCGAATTACAATTTCTCACATGGAAAGTAGCTTTCCTAGTTGCGATGACCTCTCTCAGAAGAGTCAGTGAACTCCAGGCATTAACCATACAAGAACCATTTCTCCAAATCCATCATTACAAAGTGGTTCTTAGGACTAACCCAACATTTCTACCTAAAGTCGTCTCTGCTTTCCACCTAAACCAGTCTAGAACTTCCAGTGTTTTTCCCTCTACCAGACTCAGTAGCGGAACGAGCTCTTCACACGCTAGACGTAAAAAGAACAATACTTTAAAAGAACAAAATCCTTTAGAAAGACTAAACAACTTTTTGTACATTTCTCCCCACCTCATAAAGGCAATCCTAGCTCAAAAACAGGGGTTGCAAGGTGGATTAATAAATGCATCCAAATATGCTATGCTAAAGCCAAACGCACCTGGACCATTCCCCCCCTAGGGCTCACTCCACAAGTAAACTAGGGGCATCTATGGCATTCTTAGGGAACATTCCCCTAGATGACATATGCAAAGCAGCAACTTGGCCTACACCACACATGTTCACAAAACACTATTGTGTAAACATGCAAGCAAAGCAACAAGCTAGTGTGGGCAAAGCTGCATGAAGAACACTTTTTCAAACCCCTGCAACAGATACAGGTAGCCACCGCTAAGGAGGTAACTGCTATATAGTCTATGCACAAGTATACGATCTACAGCTCATATGCCTCGAACGGAAAATGCTACTTACCAGTATGCATTTGTTCTTGGCATGTAGAGCTGTAGATTCGTATACGCCTCCCCGGATACCTCTATCTGTTCCAGTACTATCTTACTTAGATACATTACACATGGACATCCTTTTCTATTTCTTACTAACTCCATCATAACCCTCCATTGCAAAACAATCTGGAGATGGAGTCGATGCCCAGGCACTATCGTCCGAAGGAGTCACCTACCTCGTGACTACAAAGACTTCTTCCAAGACAAAAACAAAGTGCAACATCCGAACTCAACACCAGATGGCGATCTATGCACAAGTATACAAATCTACAGCTCTACATGCCAAGAACAGATGCATACTGCTAAGTAGCATTTTCCTTTACATGATACAGATGAAAGGAAAGGACAAAATACCCCCATAGGCTGCCGTTATATGTCTTTAAAAATAGAAGCTGTGCCTTTAAGATTCCAGAGACCACCAGTATACCATCATGCACAGCCATTATCAGTTACGGACAAATGCTAGAAAATGAAATCTCATTCCTACACTAGAAATCGTTCAAGGTTAGAGGTTCTTCCAGGAAGTGGTTAGCAAGCATGAACATGTTGAACTGCAGCATGATGTAGAGAAATTTGAGTGTCAACATTCCAAAGTTAAAATTTATGGTAAATGAGCTAACTTGTGTATGCTGGTGGAATGGTTTGCTAATAGAGAACAAGTTAACAGAACCAGAACAGCAATGAAGAAGGTGGGTGAAGATCGTTTCAAGCACATAAGTGCAGCCCAACACCATTAGTGACTTTTGAGTAGACTGACCCGGTTATCCGGGTGTAGGCATAGGGTAGTGACATGTTAGCAGCAGAATTTTACAAACCATGCAAGCAGCATATCTCACCTAAAATGTTTCTACTTTATAATGAGGTAGGAGGCATGGGATGTCTAGTAAAATTTATGAGGGGATATTAAAGAGTTCTTTCTGAATACTATTAAAGATCATCACTCAAGTCCTTCGTAAATAATTGCTCTAAACACAGAAAATTCCAAGTAAAATCAGAGCAAGCAAGGTAGGTACAGAAGGTTGCCAAGAAGATGGCATCAAGGGACTCACCATGTTTTATCTATTGCATCTGATAGAGACTTCTACCTGCAGATTCCTTACCTTAGAATCATCTCCAGGCATCAGACTGGATCTGAATTTTTTTTATTTGGAAGCAGTACCCCTGCACACAGGAGGTGGCGTCTTTCGGCTCCGCGTGGTGGCATTGGCGGAAGTGACATGCGTGGTGCCTATAGAGGCGCCACCCCAGTGTTTTGACGTCTGTTCTTTTCTTTCTGCGCCAGTCAGCACAATTCCGGAGAGAGCTACCCCCAGTCATTTTTGACTGACCTTTTCTGACCTTTTGTTGAAGTCTTTGAGAATCTTCTCCTGGTGTGGCAGGATGTCAACTAGGAAGGCAGGCTTCAAGCCCTGTGGCACCTGTCACCAGCGAATGTCGTGAGGGACCCTCACAGTGTTTGCCTCTGGTGCCTGGAGCTCAAGGACGACGTGAAGACCTGCCTTATCTGCCGCTCCATGCAACCCAAGACCTTGAGGGAGCACTCGATCAAGCTCCTTGCCGCTTGATGTGCGACGCTGCAACAGTCTTGGTCCCGGTCGAGAGGAAATGTCCCAGGATCAGTCGTGAAGCCCAAGATCCTTGTTGCACTCAAAGTAGTCCTCTGGTAAGTCTCACTGGAAAATAAAAGTAAGAAGTCAAAGAGTTCTTCGGATTTGCCCCATCTGTTGGAGTCATCCGACGAGATGAGGGAAGCATCATCATTCAAGTTCTGGTTCCATGGTTGAGCCTGTGTCTGCTCTGTGCCTCCCTGAGTTTCTCGGAGCCAGAGAGGCCCCTGCCAAACTTTGTGAGTTTGAGGCCAGGCACCTCATATTTGGCCGTCCCGTTCCCGCTGGTGCATCATTCCCGCTGGGGCACCATTCTAGCTGGTGCACCTTTGGGCCCTGTGGATTCGGGAGGGGGCCCCACTGGTTTTGCTTCTGTGGTTCAGTCCCCGACTCCAGTCGGGCTCCTTGGATCCATGGATGGATCTGAACCAGTGGCTGTTGTACCACCTCGACCTTCCCCGGTGCCGGTCCCGATGGTGGTGCCATCCCCATTCTTATTACTGACATTTACAGGAAGCCAGAGAGGTGTTGTCCAACACCAGCTCCAGCGCCAACTGTAGCCATGCCTTCCAGGCCAGAGCCCAAACCCTAATCCTATGGGCTGTTACTCGGGGAGGATTAAGAGGGGTCGTTGGACCCTGAGGAATACTAGCCTCTAGACCCCAACATGGACTGGTGTGAAGATCTGGCAGATGCCACAGACTGGACACCTCTTCAAATACTGACATTATCTCTCCTCCTACTGTGGCTACGGAGGAGGAAGCCTCTTTTGTTATGGTGGTTAGGAGAGCAGCTGAGATTCTTGGAGCTTAGCCTACCCTCAGTGGCAGTCAAGACTAACCTCTTGACAGAGGTGCTTCAGCCGGGAGTGACACCCTCGGGGGCTTCTGTTAACAGGATGCGGTACCTCCAGATTCCTGAGGACAGAGCGGCCTCCAAACCTCTTTAGTTTGCACTCTTACAATCATGGGCACCAAATGGGAGGCAGTATACGCCATCACATGCCCTACTGGAGGTCAATTAACATCAGACTGCTGGGTTCTTCAGATTATCCAAAGGGGTTATTCCCTTTCCTTTGTGACCTCGCTTCCACCCATGCTACCCATTTGTGACAGGCTGACGCAGTACCATTTCTCATTACTGTGCCAGGAAGTGACGGTTCTCTTGACCAAAGGAGCCATAGAGAAGGTGCAGACACCAGAAGTAGGTTGCAGGTGTTATTCCCGCTACTTTCTGGTGCCCAAGTAGAGCTGAGGCCTTTGAACTATCCTAGACCTGCGCCCTCGCAATTGCCTCCCCAAAAAGAAGCTAAAAATGCTCATCGTCACTCAAGTCCTGTCTGCCCTGAACTCAGGAGATTGGATGGTAGCGTTGGACTTGCAGGACACATACTTCCACATTTCTGTCCTGCCTGCATACAGGAATTACGTATGGTTCACGAGAGGCCCCAACCACTTTTAGTTTGACGTGTTCCCTTTTGGCCTTACCAGCTCTCATTGGGTGTTTCACCAATGGTTGCAGCATATCCGCAGAGATCAGGGGTATAAGTCTTCTCCTATCTCGACGGCTGGCTGTTGAAGGCAGGCTCACCACAGGCCTTCATCTCCCATCTCCAGACTATAGCGGACATTCTGTACTCGCTAGGGTTCACTATCAATCTGCCAAAGTCACACCTGACTCCCTAAGACGCTCCCTTTCATCGGAGCTGTTCTGGACATGGTGCAGTTTTGAGCATATCCTCCCGAATAGGGAGTCCAGACTATTTAGGCTATGATACCTATGTTTTAGCCTCTATTCTGGATTTCTGTGAGACTGACTTTGAGGCTGCTGGATCTTGTGGCCTCCTGCATCCTGCTTGTGACTAATGCCCGCTGGCATATGATGGCTCTGCAGTGGGACCTCAAGTTCCATTGGGCGCAGCATCAGGGGAATCTCGCCAACATGGTCCATCTCTTGGAAAGAACTGCAAACAAAAAATCTGCAGTGATGTTCAAAGTACTGTGATTGGGTTAGCAGCAGACTGCTCTCCCTTCCCCAATCAAATCTGACAGTGGTGACAGATGCGTCACTCCTGGGATGGGTTGGCCATCTGAAAGGGTTGAAGATCAGAGGCCACTGTTGGAATCCATACTTCACATTATATTTCTGGAGCTCTGGGCAATCCATCTGGCATTAAAAGCCTTTCTACCCTTCATCAAGGGCAGGCTAGTTTAGATGTTCACGAACAACACCACCGCCATCTGGTATTGCAACAAACTGGGCGGGGAGTGGTTGTGCACCCTTTTTCCAGAGGACCTGCATCTCTGGACATGTTTGGAACGTCAAGGCATATTCCTGTTAGTTCAACACCTGGTGGGCTCTCTGAACGGACGATTAACTCAGTCGAAGATGCCTAGCGGATCATGAATGGTGTCTTCATTCGGAGGTGGTGCAAGGTAAAGAGAGCCTTGGTTAGGTCTGTTCACCACTGCCGAGAACACTGTGTCAGCAGTTCTGCGCGCTGGAGTTTCCAAGGCGGTTCTCGCTCGGAAACGCTTTTTGTCTTGAGTGGAGCTCTTGCCTCCTGTACTCCGTGCCACCAATACCACTCCTGCTCAGAGTTCTCAAGAAGATTGGGAACAATGGGGTCCAAGTCATTCTTGTGGTTCCATACTGGGCTGAGGGAGTATATTATCCTGAGCTGTTGAGCATGGCCATTGCTCCTCCAGTCAGGCTACCCCTTTGGGAGGATCTTCCATCGCAGCAGCAGGGGAAGGTTCTCCACCTGAACCTGTCAACACTCCGCCTTCATGCGTGGAGATTGAGCAGCGGCAGTTGAGAGCCTTCGACCGTCCGCTTGAAGTCTGCAATGTTATTGTGGCAGCCAGTCGCCCCCCACCAAGACTGTATTTGCCTGCCCTTAGAGGCAGATTTGTGACATAGTGTGCAGAGAAACAGGTTGACCCTTTTTCTGCTCCCCTCTTTAAGGTCCTTCTCTCTATCCTTTCTTTTGCCCAGCAGGGCTAAGCTTTGGGCACCTTAAAAGGCTATCTTTCTGCCATCTCAGCCTTTCTATGGTTGCCAGATCAGCTATGCCTCTTCAAATCCCCTGTTGTAAATAAGTTCTTGAAAGGTGTGCAACTCATGTTTCCATCTTCTCCATTCATCATGCCTCAGTTGGACCTTAATCTAGTCCTACATTTTCTAATGTGCGCTCTCTTTGAGCTATTGCGCAACTGTCCTCTCAGTTACGTTCAAGACCGCCTTCCTGGTAGAAACAACATCTGCTCGGCGAGTCAGTGAGCTTCAGGCTTTGTCATTCAAGCCTCCGTACCTGAACATCTACCCAGACAAGCTCTCTGCACACTAGTGCTTCCTGTCTGTTGAAAGTTGTCACTCCCTTTAATTTATGCCAGTCCATCACTCTGAGGGTTTGCATGCTCATTCCACCAGACCTAAGGCTGCGACCATGGCATTACCTCCGGAAGTTCCAGTCCTGAATATCTGCCAGGCAGCAACGTGGGCTTCAGGTTCATGAAGCATTACTGCCTGGACCGTCAGGTCCATCGTGATGGGAACTTTCCTTGTTCGGTCCTGTAGGACTTTCTAGTTTGAAATTGTCTCACAGATGCACATTCGGGGAGGTATAGCTTGGGTTTTTATTCTAAGGTAAAGGATCTGCGACTGGAAATCTCTATCAGATGAACAATTTACCCACTTATTCTAACACATAATCTGGTAGAGGCTTTATCTAGCCTCCGATTCCTAACCAACCCACCCATCCTCCCTGCGCTGCAAATGGATTTCTAGGTACAGGGCTGTTTCCCTTTTGAGGGCCCTAGTTTTCCACACTAGTGGTCAGTGTTGTTCGTAATCACTAAAAGAAACCTACGTCCTGGGGTGGCACCTATATAGGCACCAGACACATCTCTTAGAGGCGCAATGGGACTGCTCACAAAAAGATTTCCGGATCCTGTCCGGGTGCCTGAGGATAATTCTAAGATAATTCTAAGATAAGGATTCTGCGGGTAGATAGTCTCTACCAGATGAGGTGTTACCGAAGGTAAATAACTTGTTCAAATGCACCAACAACAATGTTTGGTGACTATTTTATTGAAAAAGAATTAAACTGAGGCCTTTCATCGACAACTTGCAGCTGCCTGGTTAGATAATGAACGAGTTTTCAATTCTTTAAGGTAACTGTACTTGATTGAGACATTGCAGACAGAAATTTGCCTCAGTTGTAAAATATTTTATATCCGCGATATGATTGCTTGTATTAGAACAATCATGCTACTGAAATTGGGGCATAACACATTAACAGGCTTGTTTAATTTAAATGGAAATCATTTTTATTGAATAAACAATGTTTTAAAAGAAGTGTGAATAATCTACCAGTTCATAAACGTAATGCGGATAAACATTACATAGTAAGTATTACAGGTAGATACTTATGATAAGTGCTTGAGGCCTAGAAAGCTGATGCCGGGACCAAAAAGAGGGAGAAAGGAGGTGGTGACAATGGGCTCATTGAGTTCCTCTTAGCCTGATGTACGGGAATACTCCCTCGTGATATGTCTCGGAGACACTCCCCACCTTGTCCTGCATTAAGATCGGGTAGAATTCTGACAGACCTACAGAGAATTAATCTCACCCAAGAAAAGGAAGGTGAAAAAAACAGAAAGTAACTTCCTTTTGGGAAGCCCTCTATGGTATAAAAACTGCCCTCACACACTAAATTAGGTCCTGCTTCATCATACGGCATGCTGCAACACTAGCATAGACTAACGTTTAGAGTGGAGAGAAAAAATAAAATATTTTTTAGGGCCAAAAAATTGCCCATCAAAAAACAGGGATCCTCAAAACTAAAACTACCTCGGAGAGTGTTTTATTTCATACCTCTCTTGATGGCATTACACATGTTTTTCAGGGGTGTACTTGCACTATAAGTATTCATTCCCCTTGTAAGCTGTGATCACCATGTTTCGCCCCCCAAGTCGTCCATTGGGGTCGTAGGCCTTCATCAGGCTCTCGCTATCTGGTACCCTGCTTTGCACGCCACTTTCCAGAATTTCCAAGGAATGGGGATAGGAATCACATTATGCTCATACTTGCCACTGTTGAAAACCACCTTAGGAACAACCTGTAAGACTCTGGGAAGCAGCGGCAAGATGGCGGCCGTGTCTCCGGTTGTGTGGGCTTGAGCTCCCGTTGTTTCCCCCCCTCCCGCCCCCGTGCCTCACTCACCGCGGTCTTGATGTGATCGTGAGCGGCTGCTGAAGACGCTGTATTGGTGTGGAGGCCGAGGTGTTACTGCTATTGGAACCGGCATGCTGTGGACTGTCCTCGGCGTCCCTCACCTGGCTCTGGCTCGATTGTTGGAACTGACGCGGCGGATGACTTCCGCGTGTGCGTGCGCAGCCCGGGCTGCGGATCGGATGCTGCCGGCTGGGAGACGGCTTAGCGCCGGGGGGAGAGACGGAGAGGAAATGCCCCCAAAATCTGGATGCGGAAGAGCGCGCAATCAACCGGAAATGCCTGAAAGCGCTGTTGCAAGAAGAAGTCAATATCAGTGGGGAAAAAGGATGTCCAGCGCTTTGAAGGCGGTAAGAAAGCTGTTCCTGCATTATTTTTAGCTATGAAAGCTAAAAAGAGCAATACCGCTTCATCAGCTATCCCCGAACCCGAGCATGATCAAGAGGCGCAAGGGGGGGACGCTCACCCAGAGTCTATGACTAATAAGGATGGGGTCCCAGGCAGCAGTCATAAAAAAAAACGGGTAGAGAATCACGTGAATGGGATACAAGATGACAAGCGCATTAGGAAAAATACAGTAATTGCCACAATGGGGGACATCCCACAAACCCCTGTACAGACAGTCCAGAAGGAAGTAAATGGAACAAAATCAAAAACTGATCATGGAAAGGTTGATTTGGCAATAAATAATGAAAAAGGGGAGCTACAGGAATTAATGAAGGCGGGCGATTCTGGAGACTTGCCGTTTTATTCAATGTCAGACCCCTCTGATACATATGGGGATGATTCTGACTCAGAAAAGCATAAGGGGCTCGACACCCCCAAAACAGTGCTCAAACAGCGGGCAAATGGTATAGGTGCGGGTTACTTATCTGCTGGGAGCGCAGACTCTTTTCAATGGGATTATTCTTTCATGGCAGAGACCGAGACAGCCAGTGGGGGACAACCCAATTTTGAAATCATAGAGAAACCTCAAGATATATCCCTGGCTGTCATCTATAAGAGAATTATGGCCCATAGAGAAGAGACACGCGCAGAGAGCCAGCGCACACAAGGGGCCTGCCGCAAGCTTCAGAACGCAGTTCGGAGAATTGCTAAATCCTGTTCTGAGTTTGCCGAAAGGTTCAACGAGGCAGAAACCCGCATATCGAACCTGGAGGATGAACTGGCTGCTTAAAAGGCAACCACAGAGACCTTACGCTCTGCCAAGGACGACACCCTCTGGAAAATTACTGACTTAGAAAACCGCCTACGGCGAAACAACCTTCGTGTATTAGATATTCCCGAGGGGTCAGAGGGGCAGGACCCTCGGAAGTTCATTGTTGAACTTTTTTCAGAGGCATTTTCTGGGCTATCCCAATGGGATTGGGACCGCGAAATCCAAAGGGCACATATATTTCCTTTTGTGCAGCGCAGCAAGCCGGGCCAGCACTCCTCTAGACCAAGGGCTATTCTAATATTGGTAATATTGGTCAATAATTATCTTGCTATAGAAGCGGTGTATGCCCTTGCACGCCCGGATAGAAAAAAAACAGGAAAGGGGATTGATTTTTGTCCCCTAACTGTTGAAAGACGATGGCAACTATGCCAACTTATTACTCCTTTCCAGGACAAGGGGGCACAGGCCTTCTTGTTGAATCCGGCTAAACTTAAAATAATACACAAAGAGCATGTTCGGTTCTTTACCACAGAGATAGCTGCTAAGGAGTATTTACGATCCCTCTAAAAGTAGATATAAAGGGGATAGTGAAGAAATGAAAGCAGTACAAGGCATATATGGTGGTGGGTGGTGAATACTTTAAGAAGGCAGTGATAAACACTTTGGCAGGGGCCAGGGTGGGGACCGGGGGTTTTTAAAGCTCGATCCATCTCGGAGACCTTGTGTCTCCAAGCCTCGTATTTTGGGAAGGGTGGGGGGAGGATACAGCTCCAGCTGGAACTGTATGTGGGCGGGGGGAGGGTGGGTAAAGGGGGTGGAATGGGGAGGGAGTGGTAGGGGGGGGATTGGAAAGCAGTAAAAATAATCCATGAAGGTTGGCAAATGGAAATCTGGAAAATAGATGGTTGTTGGCATGCAGCATATGTACACAAAGAGGGAGGGTAGTGGTATAGTTGGTGGCATTCGGCTATGTTCCTTGAATGTAAGCGGTCTGAACGATCGTAATAAAAGGCAGCGGGTTTCCAATGAATTGAGGGCACTACAGACCGATGTGATCTGTATACAGGAAACCCATATACCATGGGCCAAAAAGAAAATGCTGGCGGAATTAGGTTTTACAACTTTAGTGTGTACTGAACAATCAACTACTACACGGGGGTAGCAATTCTTACGAAGAGCTATATTCAAGAGACAGGAAGAAAACTGGCAGATAAATATGGGCGATGGGCCATGGCTGAATGCTACATGGGAAGCCAGATCCATACAATATGTTCTATATATGGTTTGAATTTTGATGAGGCACTCATTATTGAATACCTAAATGTTGAGCTGGCATCGTGGCCCACCCCTTTAATTATATGTGGGGACCTAAATATACATCTTGATCCTGACATACTAGAAGATGGAAATAAATTATATAAAGGACGGAAACCATAGGTATTTAAGGCCCTACAATCACTAGTGGTGGATCATGGACTGGTGGATGCCTGGGCTATGTTAAGAGCCACTGACCCAGGGTACTCTTTTTATTCATATCCACACAAGAAACTTGTAAGGCTTGATTATTTTTTTGTAACGAGCCTGCTACTTTCAGGAGCCAAAATACAGGTGTACCCTTGGGTGTCTTCAGACCATGGACCCTTAGTGTTGCATTTGAGAATGTCTAGGATGGGGGTTAAATCGCGATCGTACTCATTCGATAAGTAACTATTATTGGATAGCAATTATGTGACCCACATGCAGATATGGGATGAGCAATTTTTTTCTATAAATCGCAATACAGCCGAGGTTGGGAGCGTATGGGATGCTTTTAAAGCGGGGTTTAGGGGAGAGACCCTTAGCTTTGGCTTATATAAGCAAAAGCAAATACGAGTAGAACTGCAGGGATTTTATGCGTTACTAACGGTAGCTGAGGAGAAACTCATGCAGGGCATACATACAGGGCAGGATATCTCAGACCTCCAAACGGTAGTGGCTAAGGGCAAAGCAAAAATTAATCTATATTGGAGTAAAGAGATAGCTAGGAAACACTCCATAAACACGAGATTATATTATGAATATGGGGAAGCATCTGGGCGCTGTCTGGCGCAGAGGCTTAGAGTTAAAGATGCAGCCCAGAGGATCAGCTTTATGAGGGACCTAAAGGGGTAAATAGTAGAAACTGATATAGAGATCCTAAAGGTGTTTCAGGGCTTTTACGAGGCACTATACACCAGTGAGGGCTATGACTCCCATATAGGGGAATCCCTGTTACAGTATTGCCGTGGCCAACTGGACGAGCAGGATGCAGAAGCTCCCATTACAATTGAGGAATTGGAAACGGCCATTAATGGCTTAGCTCCATTGGAAGTCTATAAAACATTTTTGGGATTTTTAAAGACTGATATGCTAGGCGTTGTGTAACAGGCCCAAGGTGGAGTTGCCCCCTTATCATGGGATGAAGCCAACATTATAGTTTTTAAAAAAAAGATAAACCGGCTGATCAACCTGGCTCATATCGACCGATTTCGCTGTTAAACGTAGATGGTAAAATCTACGCTGAGATCCTAGCGACCCGGTTGGCTGAAGTAATAACACCCCTAGTATCAGTGAGACAACACGGCTTTATCCCTGGGAGGGGGACAACCAATCATATTAATAGAGTTGTAACCATGCTTGATATAGCTAATGTAGCAGGGAATGCCTTTAGCCTGATACTTCTAGACGCTGAAAAGGCATTCGACCGGGTCGCATGGAAATTTTTATGGGCGGTGTTGCACCGTGTTGGTTTTAAACAGAATTTTATTACCTCCATACAAGCATTATATCGCTCTCCATTAGCCAAGGTCTGCATTATGGGTCTCGAATCAAACCCATTATACATCTCGCGGGGAACTAGGTAGGGATGCCCCTGTACTCCGCTGCTGTTCTCACTTTATATAGACCCGTTTTAGAAAATGTTAGAACAGAGTGCAGGGATAGAGTCGATAATATGTAACCAGGAATACTATTGTGTGTTTGCTTATGCAGACGACGTTGCTGTAGTAACACCGAACCCCAGTACGGCTATGCCTGAAATTGAACGATTGGCTCGAGAGTTCGGGGCTGCCTCGGGATACAAACTTAACTTGACAAAAACACAGATTCTATGCTCTAATATTGTATGTCAAGCTCTACGAGTAGTGAGTGAGGAGACTTATTTAGGTGTCAAGTTAAGGGCGTGCTTAAAAGCATTGGTTGAGGTTAACTGGGGCAGCATACTAAACAGTGTACGGAGGCAACTGGATCGATGTCAGTGTTTACATCTTTCACTTGTGGGACGCTGTAATGTCTTGAAAATGTTTATATTACCTAAGATCCTATATTTTTTTAGATCAGTACCGCTTGAAATTTCCCGCATACAACTTGCAATATTACAGTCAGTGTGTGCTAGATTCTTATGGGGCCAAGGTAAACCTCGCAGAGCTATGCGTTTATATGACTCTCCCTCGGGAGAAAGGAGGCTGGTCCGTACCAGATTTTACCTTTTATTATTATGTCTGTATTTTGCACCACATGAATATTTTATTACTTGGTGACAACCCAATCTGTGGAAGCTCCATCAATTTATCAAATGCTACTTGGGAGTGAGGCCAAAAATCGATTGTTTATTAACGTAGATCCAAGCTACTACAAGAAAACCAGGTTTAAGGTTGTGAACACAGCTTATACAGTTTGGAAAGCAGTGCGCAGGCAGTATGGGTTAGAAAGGCTATCTCAGTACACCCCCATTACAGCTACGACACTTCTTCCATCGATATTTTCGGATAGGACTGTAGATAGATGGCAAGCTAAAGGGATCTGTTATTTAGGGGACCTATATACTAATGGCTGCTTAATGTCTTTTGAAATGTTATCAGACAAATTGCATCTTAGTAGGTTTGAATTCTTTAAATACTTACAGATTTGGGATTTCTTAGGGAAACATCAAGTGAAATTAGGAGTAAACCCTGTGGTAGAAGCTGTAAGGAGGAAGGCACGTATTGGGACATTGTATAATATACTGCTGGACACTAAGGACAGTGATGTAGTGTCCCAAAATACCAAATGGGATGATAGGCTGGGATGTACGGGCATGCGGATACAAAAATCTATTGAATTAGCAGGGAAATTGTTTATATCTGTGAATCTCCATGCACAGCATTACAAAACTTTGTTTAATCTTTATTACACCCCAGCCAAGCTTTTTAAATGGGGGGGAACAAATGATGGGAAATGTTTCCGAACAACCTGTAAGAAGAAATATCATAATCCTATTAAAGGGTAGGCTCTTAGTCCATGTATACATTAAAAATATTTCTATTATTTAGGATACTCAACACTCCCATGGTGCACTAACACCACATGGTAAACACACATGGACATGCAGTGACACACACATAAAAAGTTATAACCTATGTAATAGCAATAAGCCCATATTCTCTGTTCCTACCCGTGTTTCATTAAAGGTCGTCCAAAACCAGGGTAGGGATGGGAGCGTCACCCTGTAGTCACACCCAATGTGAGAATAAGAGGAAAATCATAATACGCAGGTTCCTGTGCAACGTACCTCCTCTGTCCTTTATGAAAGTACCCCCCTGGCCTCTAGTTTTGCAACATTTGGTCTAAGTCAAGACCGTCTCAGCTCTCTGTATTATGATGTCAAGGAAACACTCCAGCCATCAACACGACTGGTATTACTTCAATACCACCAAGCGGCACTACCCTTGTCACCCCTCAAGGTCTGCTGCGAATACCCACTTATGGTCCTCGTGGGAATTAATATACCATGCTAAAATGGATTGGACAATATCCCGGTGGATAGCCCCCTCAGGTGTTTACTTCCGTCCTAGAGTATGGCATCGATGTCACTTGTCTCATTGCTCGGGTCCCCGCCTCCCTGAAAGCGGAATATGGGATATTGACTACACACTTCTACGTAGTCCCCGATACATATATGGTGGCGGACATGCCACACACTGCGGGTCAATAGCCCCCCCCCCCCAAACACACACCCCCAGTTCACTTATGTCGTTGTCAAGAATGTAACGCTGCCTTTCAGCCACTGGCTTGCCCTCTAATGTCTGAAGGAGAGCGTTGTGGACGCCATTAATATTTCCAAAGTTTCAGTATCTGCCTTTATCACGTGATACAGCTCGCATTAGAGCTGAAGCTGCAAAGTATACTGGCTCTCCTCCGTCGACATGTTGTAATCCGCAGGTTCATATACACCATATCGAAATATCACAGCCTGCCCTAGTCACGTGATTCCTAACTCTCTCAGGCATAGGTTTGGACAGCCGCCCTGTTTAGGCACCTAAGCTCCTAATTACAAAGTAAGGAAGATATACATTGCTCCTTCACTCTCTTTATAATAAATATGTGAGCCCTATGCCTGCCTTATGTCATTGTCTTGTAATTCTTCTGTACCAAATAGTATGTACCTCAAGATTGTGAGTACTGCCTTGTCCCCATGTAATTAGGGTCTTTAGGGGTATACTGCACCCCCACTGTCCCTATTGAAGTTCCTAGAAGGATTCTTTTAGATGCAGTTTAACTGGTGCCACGGAATGTCATCATTTAATCCCTGCTGATCGCTTATAAGCCTGTTCACCCTTCTTTGCTCATGTTTTAAAAGTACAGTTTTCACATCTCTGATTATTTTAGGGATGTGTGGCTTATCAATAACAACCCATTTTAAATCATCCACTGAGTGTTGATTTTCGAAATAGTGCGTGGTCAGTTTTGTCATGTATTTTCTGCACCTTATATCACTCATGTGTTCCATGATCCGGACCTTGATCTTCCTGGTGGTCATCCCAATGCACAATAAATTACACAGGCACCTAATTAAGTAGATCACATTTTCTAAATTGCACGTCATATGGTTCGTGAGTACCCGAGGCAAATTAAAACCCAGGTCAGCTGATTTAGTAGTACTCATTAAGGGACATGCCCTACAGGAGTCACAAGCATTATGCCCAGTGACTGGCGGGAGATTCCACAGTCGTTGCTCCACTTCTGAACGTCCAGTCTGTGGTCTTGTATGTACCAAAAGATTTTTAATGCTCACACTCTTTTTGAACGAGAACGGTGGGGACTCCAAATTCAAACCATTTTGAGTTGATCATTCGTCAGTTCCTGGTCACAATCTTCCTCACCATATTAGAAGCCGTACTGAATGTTGTGACACAAATGCTTCTATAAGTTTTAGGTTGTCATGAGTTTCCAAAAGGGCCTCCGTTATTGTTTTTTGCTCTTTTACAAGCCCTCCAAACTACTATTTTCAGGTAGTTTCAGTCCTGCAATCACACCCTCAATTTAGCTGCTTCCTCTTCAAATGTGATCATTTCTGTGCAGTTCCTGCATAACCGCAGGCATTGCCCAAAAGGCAAGTTTTCTTGAAGTGTTTAAGGATGCAAGCTATCAAATGACAGCAAGTTGTTCCTGTCTGTCGATTTATGATGTACAACCGTCACCAATTTACCCTCATTGGGTATGTCATCTTGTACCAAGAAGGGTAGGGATATATTGGGGACTGTGGATGTAAAGTAAAGAAAGGGATCGCTACTGTTCAGCCATTCAGAGAACCTTTCTATAGAGTCTTTGTCTCCTTCCCAAATTACTAGTACATCATCGATATAGCGTCGCCACACTTTCAGGCAATCCACAAAAGGTTTAACAAGGGAGTAGATGTGTTCTCTTCCCATGAAAACCAGTTTTAAATTCTATCAAGAGAAGTCCGGAATAAAATTGAGTGGACACTTTCTGAGGTAGTTTTAGAATTTTTAGTGTTTGGAGGAGCCCAGTTTTTTGATGGGCAATTTTCTGGGCCTACATTTTTTTTCTGCTCCACTCTGAATGTTGGTCTGGCTAGAGTCTTGCAGCATGCCCCATGAGGAACCATGACACAGTTTAGTGTGTGAGAGCAGTTATTATACCTTAGAGGACTTGCCACGTGGAAGACGGCGGTTTCTATTTTTCCCCCTTCCTTTTCTTGGGTATTATTAACCTATTGTTGGCAGGGAGGACTAAAGGAAGGAAAGTACCTCTCTCTATATCTTTTTTAGTGTGTGAAGACCTACAGAGAAACCAAAGAAAACACTGTACACAGGAGGAGGGGTCCGTATGGGTTCTTCTCAAAGTTTTATTGCTATTTCTTTTCTGAACCTCTGGAAGTACACAGACTGTGTCATGGTGAGGAAAATAGTGTTTGTGGCATGTGTAGCTATAGATACACATGCTACGTATACGTCTAGTGTTGGGCTTGAAGGAAGTTTTATTGAGTCCTGGGACCTAGTGACTCCACCTATAATTGGTATTGCGCATGGGCATCTGCTTCATTGTTGGATTGTTTTTTCTCCACCTTTCGGGTTCAGAAGTGTTGTTGTGAGCTCCGGTTCGATGCCATTTGTTCTTGGCAGGCCATCGGATCCATTGCCTCGTCGGTTTCTACAAAACAATCCTTCTTCTCATTGGTTTTCAACTGTCGCGTTCCATTTGATTGTGCCGGTTACAAACATCTCGACTTCTACCATCCAGGTCGAGAATTTCCTGTGATGGAAAGAATTTATTTTTATTTTGTCCTGCTTGCCATGCCAAGTACCTGTGGTCCTACCTCCACGTAATCAGCTATCTGTTTGTCCCGACCACCAAGAGGACTCCTGTTCAGTGTGACGTGCGTTTCGTAATAAAAAAAACCTTCAAAGCCTGCATACTTGTTTCCTTACCTTGACCGCCTTGGCACATAGATGAGAGGTGGAGAACATGAGTCTGATATCGGAGAGGTTTCAGCCATCAAAATGGAGCCTGCTTTCTCGACGGAAAGCAAAGCCTCCATTGGCCTAACGGCAACAAAAGACACAGTGAGTACTGATGCTCCCCATACTAACCACTTAGAGGCACCAGCCCTGAGCTCCTGTGCGGCCCATGAAGCCTCCGCTGCCCCACTGCCTTCAGGCCACGGCCGACACTGTCATTCCGAGATGGACCCCATACCCGTTTCACAGTGAGTGCCGAAGTCCTCTTTAAAGCACCGAGCCTCTACTGCCCCTCCAGTGCTGAATCTGAAGTTGCAAACTCATCCAAGTTTGGACTCAAAGGGTGGAGCTGAAACACTCTGAGCTGATGGTGAGTTTATTGCTGAATCCCATCGATGTGAAGCAATTGGCAGCGACATAGTTTGATGCCCTCTGGTGGGTGCCCATATATATATATATATATATTTTTTTTTAAATCATCTTTTTGTAAATGGATTACAGATTCAAAAGTAGACAACCAGTTACAATTTGGTCCATATACACTTTGCCATCACGTCACACCCAATATAACATTATTTCAGAATTCTAGTCTGATACCAATTCATCTTCGCTCACTGATCCGAGATCATAACTTCATCTCTTATTCCCTTTTGGTATCTCTGTGGGGCTGGTGCAGATTTCCCCTCTGAAATCGTTCCATTTTTCCCAGATCGAGTCCCACTTTTTTGGGCAACCCCTACTGCTATATATCGCCCTCTGTGTTCTTACATGAATCCATATCTTGCACCCAGTCCCGGAGTAACGGTGCTTCTGAAGCCCCCCAGTATCTATCTATGTTGTGTTTCGCTACCATCATTCCCAGTGTCGCCCACATCTGTTTTTTCCGGCTCAAATCCGTCCCCTCCCAAACATTCAGGAGGCATAGTTTTGGCTCTGGTCCTACTACCCCCCTACATCCCCCCCCAGACTCCTGCCATTATGTTCACCACCTCCTGCCAATAGTTCCTTGTCACCTAGCAGTCCCAAATCAGGTGGTAAAATGTGACTTCCTGTCCACAAGCTCGCTAGCAGTATTTTGTCAGTCCTCTACTCATTTTAGCTAGTGTGGTTCTAGGTAGTTATATCCTGTGAAGGATTTTCAGTTGAATGAGTCTTAAATTAGCTGATATGGCTACATCTCGGGGAGAGCTCTGAGCCTCTTGCCAGTCATTGACGTCCAGCTTACCTAGAGCACGGTGCCAGCTGTCCCAGAGTTTTTCTAGGGGATTATATTAGCTTTTTATATGTCAGGGAAATTGCTTTCTTAACTAAATATTCGGTGAGGAGCCTGTCCGCAAGGGGTGAGACATCCAGGAGGCTAGTTCCCGTGGAATCGCTGTCCTTAGGGCGTGTCTCACTTGGAGATATCTAAATGATTTGCTCGGTGTCGGGTCAGACATTGACTGAAGTTCAGCAAATGGTACCACTACCCCCCTTTTCCATAGATCTCCCACTGCCGTGATGCCAATAAGGTCCCACTTACTGAATCCCTTCCTATTGTGTAGTCCTCCTAGTTTCTCACTTACCCAAAGTGGCGTATTTTAAGTCAATTAATCATTCCTCCCTGGCCTTTTGTTCACTTTGTGCCAGAGGGTAATCGTATGTGCAATGGGTCCCTTCAGTGTTGTCCCCCTCGGTTTTGTGTAAAAGGCTCTCGGGTATCCTTCCTCTCCCAACAAATGCCTGTCCATCCTATGGGCTGTTCGTCCTGGGGTCTATGTACCCATTGGTTAACCACCATCAACTGTGCCACCCAATAATAACTTTCTAACTGTGGCAGTGCAATGCCCCAATCATACCACCCTCATATCAACTTCTGCATGGCTATTCTCGGGGGCTTCCCGTCCCATAATAAGTCTTGCACCTCACTCTCTACCGCCTGGAAAAATGTTGGTGGGATTACAAACGGGGCGTTCTGTCGGGCGTACAGAAATTGTGGCAGCGCCATCATTTTATATAGCACTGCATGTCCTAATAGTGATAACGGGAGTTTCCTCTATTGTTGGGCGTCACTGCGGAGACACGTCAGTGGGGTTTATATATTTTGTGTAAAGAACCGGTCTGGGTTATCTCTCACGAATATTCCAAGGTATCGGAAGCCCTCTGTTACCACAGCAGCCTCGCAACCACTCGGTAGAGCGGGGGTAGTTTCGATTAATACATATATTGTGGATTTCAACCAATTGATAGAGTACCCTGATTGCTCTACCAAGTTCAAGAGGATATTCATGATTTGGGCTATTGAGTGGCGAGGGGAGGCTATATATAACAGGACGTCGTCAGCGTATAGTGAAATACGGTCTTCCCATTGTCTTGACCAACGGAGGCCTCTGATAAGATGGTCTCCCCTGATCCACACTGCCAGCGGCTCCAGGACTAACTCAAATACCAGCGGCGACAGAGGGCAACCCTGACGGGTTACCCTCCTCAACCTCAAGGCCACAGAGGACCTCCCGTTCACCACCACCTACGCTCTGGGTCCGGTGTAAAGTAGCTTAACCCATGCCCGAAATTTGGGGCCAACACCCATTATTTCAAGGACAGCAAACCTGGATGGCCACACAACTGTATCAAATGCCATGCTTGTGTCTAGGGACATTATTACTGCGTATTCTCTAATTGTGTCTTTCTTTCCTATTACCGTGTGGAGGCGTCGTAAATTAAGTGGAGTATTTCTTTCCGGCATGAATCCCAATTGGTCCGGGTGTATCAAGTGTGAGACGTGGCGTACAAGCTTGGCAGCGAGAAGTTTTGCCAATATCTTTATTTCGGCGTTAAGGAGTGAGATAGGGTGGTATGAAGCGCATTGATCTGCTGGTTTGCCAGGTTTATGGATCACTACAATGGAGACCGAGCAACGGTCCCCTGGCAACTCCTCAACCCCTATTCTCAGAGTAGATATGGCGCGACCTGTGAAGCTACAGCTTTATAGAATTCGATCAAAAGGCCATTCAGCCCCATCGCCTTTCCGGACTGTAGACTGTGTACCGCCTAGGCCACCTCCTCTGCTGTGATGTCATTCTCCATACTAGCTGCATCTTCAGGAGCCAGCACTGGCATGGGTAGGTCAGCCAAGAAGGCCTTTGATGCCTCTGCTGTGGCCGTGCGGCTTTCAGAGTATACCTTAGCAATATATTGTGCAAATGTATCTGCTATCTCTTGGGGATCATTTAACATGGCCTCATCTATTGTCGTGACTGTACTCACGCATCTGTTCGCTTTTTCGCGCCGCTCCAGCCAGGCTAATAGCTTCCCGGCTTTATCACCTTGTTTATAAATACGGTCTCTAGTAGCTGACATTTTGGCTCTGGTCACCTCCAGAGCGAATTTCTTATACTCCTGTCTTTTGCGCTGCAGTGTGGTTAACAGCTCTTCTGTGTGGCCTTTTGCGCTGCAGTGTGGTTAATAGCTCTTCTGTGTGGCCTTCAGGTGGCTGGATCTCTAGGTTAGAGATGTCACTCTCCAACTTGTCCAGAGCCACTCTCTTATCTCTTTTGTATCCTACCATTAGAGAGAGTGGGAGACCATATTCAATACCATCAAGACCCTCTTCCACCGCTACCTTCTCTGCTGCTTCCAAAAGCTTCAGTCAGCCATTCCTTGAACGGCTGCAGGAACATCTTGATGATCGGCAGCTGCAAATTCATATCCAACCAGGCACTGGCCAGATCCTGGCAAAGTCTCCACAGGTGCCAAAGGACACTGTTCCTCATAAGAGTATATAAACTTTTGAGTAGGCCATCAATCCACCATCTCCTGCTGCTCCCAAAAAGTCTGAGACACGATTGAGCTACCTCTCCCCTGCCTCCTGCTTATCTGCCTCCGCCTTCTATTTCCTCTCCTCCTCCTGTAACTCCTGTGTTGCCCTAGAGTTCCCACTGCATGCTCCTCTGGGTTCCTCACACTCTGGGGCGGCCACAGTCCTAGACTCCCTTATGACCCCACTCATGATCCACAACACCCAGACCCTTGGGATGATTGATATTGAACCTCTATCTGACCTAGACCTGTACCCTGCTTAGTCTTCCCCTCCAGATTATGTCACTGCATATCATGAGGTTCTACACAGGGTTTCCACTTTACACAATGGCGAACTCCATGTGCAACAGGAAGAGGACGATTTCCTTGTGAAACCCTCTCCTCCACCCAACACTGCCACCAATATCTCCTAATGCTCAAAAGAGTCCTAAAACCTGCTACAGAGTTTTTTAAGCAGCCAGTCAAGGCGAGAGTTATTACACCTAGGGTAGTATTAAGCTTCCCCCAGTGACCTTCCATATATTCGTGGCCAATTACCCCCTGACTCGATGGTGGTTCATATCGCCAGAAAGTCGCTAGCACCTGAAAGGGAGACCAAGAAAATAGATGCCAGGGCGGTGGGAGGACGAGGGGTGCTCTTTTCCTCCCTTAGGGTACTTTTTGTAGATTTTTGGGGTTTTTGTAGGGCGACAGGCACACTGCAAGTTGGGGGGGCTTTGTAAGCTGCCGCAGGGGTGCAGGGTGGGGGGGGGGGTTTCTGGGATTTTGGGTTTGTTGTTGGGGGGTTTATTTCTGCAAGGCATGATGATTCTTTCCAGGACTGTTCCATGGTGGCTCTTCGGGAGTGGGGTGGGCCTCTTTACGTTTGAGGATGGGGGGTAGGGGTTTAAGTGTTATAAGCTGGAATGTTAATGGTTTGGGGGATCGCATTAAGCGTGGGATTGTTTTGCAATTCTTGAAACGGTCAATGCCGGATGTTGCCTTGCTGCAGGAGACGCACCTTATTGGTAATACGTGCTATGCTCTGAACAGGAAGGGGTATAAATTCATAGCACATTCGGGATTCTCCTCTGGGTCCAGGGGTGTGGGCATCCTAGTCAGAGCCTCGCTACCATTTGAGGTGGACTCCACCATTGTTGATGATAGGGGGAGGTTTGTGGCGGTGGCGGGGCGGTGGGAAGGAAGAACTTTGGTTTTAGTTTCGGTTTATGTCCCGCCGGCCCTGCAGGCCTCCACGTTCACAGATCTGGGTAGGGCCCTGCTGGATCTCCCGGGGGGTATGCTTGTGGTGGGAGGTGATTTCAACGCTGTTGGCTCTGGCCTGCTGGATTGATACCCGCCCAGAGACACAGGGGGGCTCAGAGGTGGCTCCCAGACTTCCTAAACACGCTTGGCCTGATAGACTGCTGGAGGCTCCGGCACCCAACACAGAGCCAATACACGTTCCATTCCGGGGCACATGGTAGTCTCTCCAGGATTGATTACCTACTCACTCTGGCTGCGCATGCCTCATTGGTCTCCGAGGCGAGGCACATGGCGCGTGGTATATCTGACCACTCGCCAGTTTGGATCCGGCTGGATCTGGGTCGGGAGGGAGGCGGAAGGGTGGCCCCTATCAACCCGTGGTATTTCCCAGACCCCAAGATGCGCAGCGCGCTGGTAAAGAAAGTAGATAATTTTTTCAAGGATAATCAGGGATCCGTGGACTCGGCAGTGTCGCTGTGGGAAGCATTTAAGACCGTGCTCCGAGGGGAAGCCCTCTCCCTAGTAGTAGCTGCCAAGCGGCGGAGAGATGGTGAGGTTCTGCAGGTTGAGGAGGAGATCGCGGCTCTGGAGGGAGCGCTGGAGGAGGAGGTTACAGAGTCCTCACTGCATGAGCTTTGCTTGAAGCAAGCTGAGTATAAGGATCTGGTGACGAACGCCGCTAAGACCCTCAGTAGGGAGCAGCAGGGCCGATTGTATGATGTTGGTGACAAGGCAGGGAAACTCCTGGCTTGGCTGGACAAAAAAGAACGGGTCAATAGAGTTGTGCCAGAGTTGACGGGAGAGAGGGGAGAGGCGATTGTGGAACCTGAGAGGATTGTACAGTGTTTCTCGGAATATTTCTGTAGGGTCTATGCCTCAGTGTCGGATAGGCCGCCCGAGGACTCGTCTGACCTCCTCCGTGATATCGAGTTGCCCTGTCTCTCCGACATAGATAGGGAAGATCTAGATGGTGACATAACGGTTGATGAGGTGGCGGGGGCTATCCGCGCGTTAAACTCGGGTAAGGCCTCGGGACCGAACGGTTTGCCGGTCGATTTGTACAAGTTATTTCCGGATAGGGTCGCCCCTCACCTGCGCGCCATGTTTATGGAGGCGCGGGGGAGTGGGACCCTCCCGTTGGACCAGCGACTGGCGACGATCGTGGTTATACACAAAGAGGGCAAACCCCGAGATAAGTGCGTCTCATATAGGCCTATCTCACTTCTTAACGCAGAGCCGAAAATTCTGGCTAAAATCCTGGCGACCCGATTAATTAGGGTACTCGGTGACTTGGTCCACCCGGATCAATCCGGCTTCATCCCGCACCGAAACACAGCGTTAAATCTTCGGCGCCTTCATGACGTAATCGCCAGGGCGGACACACTGCGTGAACCGGCTATTGTGGCGTCTCTTGACGCCACGATGGCATTCGACACGGTGGAATGGGCATATTTGTGGGCCGTACTGACCAAGTTCGGCTTTGGCCACGGTTTTGTGAGTTGGGTGAGGTTGCTGTATGAGGGGCCACTTGCGAGTGTGGTGGTGAATGGTCGTGCGTCGACTCCGTTTCAGCTTGGGAGGGGTACCAGGCAGGGTTGTCCCCTGTCGCCTTTGTTGTTTGCCCTCGCCCTTGAACCGCTGGCTGCGTGGATACGTTGGCACCCGGATATACGGGGCCTTAGATGGTCGCCTGAACACGAGGACCGTATTTCGCTCTATGCCGATGATATCCTGCTGTATCTTGCCTCACCCAAGAAATCACTTATAGTGGTCTGTGACGTACTCACATCTTTTGGTAGGAACTCGGGTCTTGTTATCAACTGGAGTAAATCATATTTGTATGTTCTTAGTGGCGAGGTTCCCCCGATCCCTAGAACATGTTCGATACAGGTCGCTCAGCAGGGCTTCGTGTATTTGGGGATCTTTATCTGCATGGACTCTGCGGTGCGATATGAGAAGAACCTGCTCCCCCCCCCTGACACGCCTGAGGCGGGATGTTGAAGGCTGGCGGAGGCTGCCGCTCTCCCTCGTCGGGCGTGCGGCCCTGTTCAAAATGATGTCGCTTCCCCGCTTCCTCTCCGCACTGCAGAATACTTTGGACTGGGTTCCGGCCAAATACTTTCGGGAGGTCGAAGGCCTCCAACGAACGTTGCTTTGGGATGGGCGGCCGCGAATAGCTATCGCAAAGTTGACGCTTCCATGGTACGACGGGGGCATTGCGCTCCCAGACGTCCGACGGTACTATTGGGCCACCCAGCTGAGTGCGATTAACCATGGGTTTTATGGCCCTGCCCTCAGCCCTGGGTATGCCATGGACAGGTGGTTGCTGCGTGGTGGTAACTATTACAGGGCGTTGTATTCGCGGTCCTTGGACTCGTCCCTCACGGGGCCCACTGCTGTGGCGGTGCGAGTGTGGAAGATGGCAACTGACTCGCTGGGCTGGAAGGATAGGCTCACCCTTGCTACCCCGCTATTTGAATCTGAGAGAATGGGTAGGCTTTGGCACACAAAAGGCTTTGACAAATGGGACTTGATCGGCATCTCCAGGGCCGGAGATGTCCTGATTAAGGGGAGGGTGAAGTCCTTTGAAGAGTTGCAGAAGGAGTATGAGCTGGGGCCATCTGAGTTTTTCCGCTATATTCAGGTGCGTCACGCCCTCCGATCAGTCCTCATAGAGGGTGAGAAGGTGCCTGAGTCCTCTCCTTTGGAGGACCGGGTCCTTGATGGCCATATGCCCGAGAGCACGATCTCGCTCATCTATAAGAAACTGATCAACGTCCGGGCGGATATGCTTCTGGGGTTGAGGGACCAGTGGGCTAGGGATGGCCTTGAGTTGGATGACGAGGATTGGCAGTCTGCTGTTTCATCTCCTAAGGAGGTAGCGATCCCGTCGCGTCTGAGGCTGGTGCAGCTTAAAATACTGCATCGAGTGTATGTGACGGGGCCAAGGCTGGTTCACATGGGATTCTCGGAGGACGGCCTATGCAGGAGGGGTTGTGGTATGGTGGGTACTTTCCTGCATATCATTTGGGAATGTGGTGTCATCACGGAATTTTGGAGGAGAGTCCATGCAGTGATGGAGGAGGTGACGGGCATTGCTATGCAGCCGGAAGCGCGGTGTTGTCTACTGAATGTCTGGGGGCCTACTGATCATAATGCGGCGCAGACCCAATGGGTGACTCTGGGCAACATGGTTGCTAAGAGAGATATCGCGCGAATGTGGGGCTCTACGGGGCCCCCCACATTGACCGTGTGGAAAGAAAATATGGACTGGAGTATGTTAAGGGAAAAGACGGTCTATTGCGCTAGAGGCCGCCCCCGGAAGTGGCACGCCATATGGGGGCGGTGGAATCAATACAGGGGGGGAATATGTCTTGCCCCGGATCTGGATCCTCCCGAGGAACAGCTTTCCTCCTAACCTTCTTTCCAGCCCAGTATGGTTTATGGACTTTTTGGCCTCTACAGTCCCTCTTCTTCCTCTTTACTTTGTACTGTAACTGTTAGATGAGTGGGGTCCGACCTCCCCTGGGGGGCTCATCATGGGCTTTCAGTATTCTTGCCTTGCTGGGGTTTGTTGTGCGTTTTTGTGTTTAATTAAAATTGAACCTTTGCACTTCTCCTTTCATGGTACTGGGGACGCATCTCTGTTTCTATATATCGATGCTGCCGAACCTCCGGGTTGTCGGCTGAATAGCTGTGTCCTGACTTTTGAAAATAAAGGTTTTTAAAAAAAAAAAAAAAAAAAGAAAATAGATGCCAGGGGCAAGAGGGACACGGCACAGACTGCTACTGATTCGTGAAGTGCGAATTCTATCATCTTGCTCTCTTGATATGACGTGACGGCGTGCACTGGGATCACATGGCGAACTTAGTGAAGCATCTCCCAGAACAGTACCACAAAATAGGGCAGCAGTTAGTGGTGGAGGGGAAGATTATCTCCCACACTAACAGTCGCTGTGCTTTGGATGCCGTTGATACAGTACTCTTGGCATTAATTCCAGCATCCTTTTGCGGCACCATACCTGGCTCAGGGTATCCGGTTTTAAACCGGCGGTTCAGCAACATAATGTGCCTAACGATGGTCAGCATCTCTTTGGCTCTCAGGTCGATGAGATGGTTAAGAAAATAAAGAATGACACAGATACAGCCAAAGCTATGGACGTCCTACAAACACCGCCCACTAGAGGTTCATTGCGGGGCTTGCAGTTCTGAGGCACATCGAAGACCCTCTGCTATTGAACCCTCTTCCACCTTTGCTAGGCTGGTAGCAGTTGGTAGCAGTTCCCCTCGCAGGGTTACTATGGGAGTGGATACAGGAGCAAAAATGTCAAAGGTAGAGGTAAGGGTACAGCCCCAAAAGGAACTGCCCCTTCAAAGCAGTGATGCCCTTCAACTTCCCCATGATCACACAACACCTGTTGGGGGGAGATTACAAGGGTTTCTGCCCCTCTGGTCAGAAATGACCTCAGACCATTGGGTTCTAGATATAATACAGAAGGGGTATTGTCTGGAATTCATACAAATGGCACCAAATATTCCCCCTCGTCAACACAGATTGTCTGAAGAACATCTGCACCTTCTTCACAAGGTGGTACAGGCCCTCCTGGACAAGGGGGTCATGGACCCTGTGCCACCTCAACACCGCTAAAAGGGTGCATACCCCCTCTACTTTCTTATCCCAATGAAGGACGGCTCCCTCAGGCCCATCTCCAGTCTCAGGCCTCTCAACAAATACATTCTGTCAGAGCACTTCAACATGGTGACTCTGCCAGACATCATACCACTCTTGCATGAAGACAACTTAATGACTACCCTGGATCTGAAGAACGCCTACTTTCACATATCCATCCACCCTCGAGATCATAGATATCTGAGGTAAGAGGACTCCATTCATTCACAGTGCTTCCCTTCGGGGTTATAACTGCACCGAGAGTCTTCACCAAATGTCTGGCTGTGATGGCCGCTCATCTCAGGAGGAGCTGCATCCGCATACTCCCTTACCTAGACGACTGGCTGATCAAGAGCGCCAAACAGCAACTCTGTCTGGTGCATACCCAGGAAACAATTCACACCCTGCACGGTCTGGGTTTCACCATCAGTCTGACCAAATCTCACCTTCAATCCCTTCAGGTATAGCCCTTCCTTGGGGCTGTCCTAAATGCGTGAGTGGGAAAAGCTTACCCCAGCTCAGCCAGAATACAAGCCTTCCAAAATGTTATCCCTCTTTTTTAGCCGGATTGGCAGGTAACAGTCAGAACTGTTGCGCCTACTAGATATGACTGTGTCTTGCATAGCTATAGTCCCTCATGCCAGGCTCCACATGCGTCTATTATAGGAGTGCTTAGCAGCACAGTGGTCTCAAGCGGAGGGTCATCTAGAGGATCTAATATTGGTTTGGGGCCACACACATCTCTCTGCAGTTGCAGCTTTTCGTGGAAAGACTATAGGTATGGGCGCTTCATTTATAGGTTGAGGGGTGCATCTCAATGACCTCACTGTTCAGGATCAGTTGCCCCCTGGCATAAATTCTAAACCTCAATCACCTGGAGCTGCTTGCTATACAGCTCGCTCTCTGGGCTTTCCACCTTCTCATTCAAAACAGGACAATCCTGATACAAACAGACAACATAACTGTCATGTTTACATACAACTTGTCCACGAATGGGAACTCCATTCGGAGGTTCTACACCCCTTTCTTTCAGCTTCGGGGTTTCCCACAGATAGATCTGTTCGTCACCACAAAAAATGTTAAATGCCTAAACTTCGCCACAAGATTACCACACCCACAGTCCCTTGGCAATACACTCTGGATGACTAGGTCAAGGATATTTGCTTACACTTTTCCAATTCTCCCACTCCTACCGTTTGTGGTCAGATGGTTGAGATAGACTTCCCTCATGCTCGTCTTGGTTACACCTACCTGGACTCGTCAGCCATGGTACTCGACACTGCTAGATCTCTCTCTACTCCCACACGAGAAGCTCCCCAACAGGCCGGATCTTCTCACACAAAACCACGGCACTCTCAGGTACCCCAACCTGCTCTACCTGACTATCTGGCTCCTGAGGTCTTAGAATTTGGTTACCTTAATCTACCAGAAGAGTGTGTCTTTTTCTCCAACCCATTTGTGCCATTTTCTTTTCCCCTTCTTCCGTACTGCCACTGGGTAATCACCCCAGTAGCTAACTTTACTCGTGTATCTAGCTTGTTAGGATTCCCTTCCGCCTTCCCATTTAGGAGGCTTCTCTCGCTCTAGTGCTCAAAATCTGCACCATGTCCCTGACGCAGCCGCGTCATCTGACGGTGATGGATCAAACCCAGATCTGTTGACTGGGTGTGAGTGTTTGATTGGTTCTGATGCTCCGTCCATCACCACCCCCTTTTGTACCGCTTTGTTCGCTATAAGTTGGCAGGGTACGCTCAGACGTGAGTCCCTTGCTCACTTTGCCACTGGATTCAAGCAAGCCTGGCTGAAGACGGCTGAAATGTCAGAAACCGGTCCTAGGAAGCTTGTTTCCGGTCCAGGGAAGGCATGGCTTGGCAGTTCGGGCTGGACTGTTCCCATGAGGCACAGGGTCCGACTGATTTGCATATGGCTATGTCTGAACTGGGGTGGCAGAGTGGGCTAAAGAACGGTGATGGATCAAACCCAGATCTGTTGACTGGGTGTGAGTGTTTGATTGGTTCTGATGCTCCGTCCATCACACCCCCTTTTGTACCGCTTTGTTCGCCATAAGTTGGCAGGGTATGCTCAGACGTGAGTCCCTTGCTCACTTTGCCACTGGATTCAAGCAAGCCTGGCTGAAGACTGCTGAAATGCCAGAAACCGGTCCTAGGAAGCTTGTTTCCGGTCCAGGGAAGGCATGGCTTGGCAGTTCGGGCTGGACTGTTCCCATGAGGCACAGGGTCAGACTGATTTGCATATGGCCATGTCTGAACTGGGGTGGCAGAGTGGGCTAAAGAACGGTGATGGATCAAACCCAGATCTGTTGACTGGGTGTGAGTGTTTGATTGGTTCTGATGCTCCGTCCATCACCACCCCCTTTTGTACCGCGTCATCTGACGCGGCGTGGTACATCGTCACACCTCCAGCATCCACCAGGCTGTTTATAACCAGGGACGCCGCCACACACAGATACTGTATGTATCCCTTGGAGGACCATAGTAGGTATCGAACGCGGATGGACCGCCTTGACAAAGTAAGTCTCTTCTGGGAGCAGGGCTGGCTGAGCCAGACTCGGGGGGGGGGGGGGGGAGGGGGGTCCTTTTTCCGGTTGTTTGTTCTCACAAACTTGAGGTCTCACTTTCTTCCATCTCGTTTTCTCTGCAGTGTGTGACTACAGGAGTCCGCCCCCTCCGGGATCTTTATTAGCTACCTAATCTATGTAGCTTTTGTAAGACATTTTTCTCTATCTCTCTTGCCATTTTGTGTGCATATACCACCTTTGCATTTACAACGTATGCGTATGAGATTAGGCTTTGATTGCCTCGACCAGTATTCCTAGGTTTAGTAGGCCATTCCAAGTTGACCAATCACTCCTACGCTGCATTTAAATGTAGCAGTAGGCTGTTACATGGTACTTTGGCTTCACCCACACTCAAGGGTCAGACGCTATCACATGTGTTCCCTTCACTATGAGACATGTTTGCCTGCACTACTCAGTATGCGCGAATGTGCATACACAATGTGTATTTTGCCTGTCCATGTGTGAAGTGGTTTTATTAGAGAATCCATAGTCCATCCAATGTCTGCACTCGAATATAATTGCAAGCACTTCTTCACAAATTGGACGAGGTTGCTGCACAGCTGCAGTCACCTCCATTTTAAATCTATATGTTTTGTAAGTCTTTTATGTTGTACTTTATTTTTCCAGATTTTAATCCTGACGGTGGAAACCGTAAGTACGGCTGCACCACTGCACTCACAGCACACCTTAGCAAGTGTGCTGAAAAATGTACGTGGCCCCCGATTTTCCTGACTCACTTCACTTTTCTTTGGTACTGAAGAAAGCCTCATAACCCCAGTCGAGGCTGAAACATGTCGACCATTTAAAGGGGTTAATGAAGACCAATTTTTTCTTCACTATATCCCCGCTTTGTTTTTAACTGTGCCCTAGTATCTCACGATTAAAACAGCCATTTGAGGATCCCAGAGGTACTTTTAAACCACACTTTGAGCACCCCTCACTCCCCAAAAATACCTACTGCGCCGCTGTAATTCAGGCATCGCAGCACAGCTGGGTTGCATTCGGCAGCCCAACTGGGAACCCAATGATGAAGCATGCCACCAACTAAGTTGGTGGGTGAGGGTTCTTCTTAAAAACCCACTGTCTTTTTCTCCATTCCTGTGTATGACATAGTCATCTTTGTATTTGGATTCCTTATTTGGTCCATCCACTTTGTTCTTTATCTTTTCTCAAAAAGGCATGACAGTCTGGTACCAGGGCCTGGTACGCAGCAAAATGGAAACGTTTCGTGCACTATTGCCTTCCAAAACACATCAATCCGTTCACAGCAACATATTGTATATTACATCCTTCACCTGCAGAAGGCAGGGCTTGACTACAAATCTATTCATTTACATCTGGCTGCTATAGCTGCCTGTTTGCAGAATAGGCAGTGTTTCACTATTCAGAATTCCAGTCATTAAGATGTTTGTGGAGAGCCTTAAAAGAGTTATTCCACCACAGACTGCCCCTGCTCCTGTTTGGAACCTTAGCAACATCCTCACTATATGGATGGGGCCCCCTTTTGAACCACTTCAGTTTTTGTCTTGGAAGGTGGCCTTCCTTACAGCCATCACCTCTCTCGGGAGAGTCAGTGAAATATATACTCTTATCTTGGAAGAGCCATTTTTATAAGTACAATATAGAGTAGTCCTCAGAATCAATCCAAAATTCCTCCTTAAGATAGTCTCCATTTTCCACCTCAACCAGACAAGCTGCTCGTCTTTTTTCCACAGTCAAAGATTGTAGCAGAAAGCGCCCTTCACACTCTTGGTGTCAAGGGAGTGCTAATGTACTTTATTGACAGGACAAAGCCCTTTTGTAAAACGCAGCAGTTGTTTGTTTGACTCCAAGCCCCACAAGGGACATGCTCTGTCCAAGGCAAGAATTGCACGTTGGTTAGTCAAGTGCATACAAACTGTTTGCTAAAGCAAACAGAACACTGCCTGTCCTATCCAGCCTCATACCTTTAGCAGGCACTACTGCATGGGTGTCCGGGACAGATAACAAGCTAGAGTTACCCACACTTTTCCAGTCTTCTGCAATGTCATCAGGCTATACCACCACTTTTGGGAGGACTGCTTTACAGTCTGCGTAGCATATGTATCTACAGCTACACATGCCACAAACTGAAAATGTTACTTACCCTGTAAGAATCTGTTTGTGGCATGTAGTGCTGTAGATTCACATGTGCCTTCCCTCCTCCCCAGTCGCCTGAGGTTGTTGCAGATATCGATCTTTCTTTGTATTTATTTACTTTGCCTTGCATGGTCATATTTTCTGTATTCTCTGTGCTTTATTTCCAATCTTGCCATACGTGCGGGAAAAAACAATATAACAATGGAGCTGATGCCCATTCACAGCACCAATAATAGGTGTAGTTAATATCTCTCGTGATTTGAAAAGACTTCCTTCTAAGGAAAACAAGTTGTACATATCTGAACCCAACACTAGACCGCAGGCGTATACATAGCGTATGAATCTACAGCACAACATTCCACTTACAGAAGCGTACAATGTAAGTAACATTTTCCATCTTTTATTTTTTTCTTTCTCAGTTTTGTGGGGAACTACAACAGCTCCTTCTTTTCATGTGCTGTAGCTCTTATATCTTTAGATGAGCTGTGTTGCTTAAATCTGGGAATAAAAGGACCCTCACACCATCCATTCACATCTTTGGTGTCACATTAGTCACTATCTCACTTTGTGTATGGTCAGCCACCCACGTTCTATCTTCCCCGGTCATTCTGCCTGACAGACAGTTGGGACCAGCAGAGTCAACCCCTAACACTTCTGTCATTAGAAATATCAGTAAAGAAAAGTTAATGTCCCTGTTGGTAGTGGGATGCATTCCCCAGCTCCCTGATTCAAGGTACTCTTTTTTTTTTTTTTTGTTTTTTTTTTTTGAAACCGTTTATTGCAGTTTGAGAAAGTTACAGGTATGGGCCTACAACCACTCGGCTGGCCGCTAGAGTGACAAAAGCATATTGCATACATACAGTAAGAGTCTCTTGGCAGTGCAGATTAGCAAAACAGGAGAAATCAATGTTGCAGGCCGCATAGCTCCATGCCCACAGTACGGTTCCCTTTTATCGAAACAAAACAACACAAAAAACCACACCCGCAAGGCCACCCGCGATCCAAAGTGACAGCACGTGCTCCATAAGTGGGGGATCCCAACCAGCAGCAGAACTCTGGAGAGGGGAATGGGAATAGATCAGGGACTGGGGGACCGCGTGCCCAAGGCCGAGGGAGGGGGGCCATCTAGGGAGACGGAGCAGGCGAGGCAGCCGGTAGCTGTGGCGGCTCACAAATACCCCCGCGGTAGGCGTTCCAGGGGCCCCAGATTTTCACCCACGCCCCAGGCTTACCCCTCGCCACATACACCACCTTTTCACGAAACATACACCAATCCATATGTTCTTTCCAGGCCAACACCGCAGGGGGCCTCTGGGATCCCCACAATTGAGCAATGTCACGCTTAGCTATCATGTATCCCAGAGTCACCCACCGCGTCTGCGGGACCGAATAGTCATTTGGTTCCCACACATTCAGCAAGCATCTCCTCGCTTCAGGCAACAGCGCGACACGCGTAACCACACGCAGGACCTCATGCACACCACGCCAGAATCGCTCCACCTCTGGGCACTCCCACAGTATATGCATGAAAGTTGCCAACGCGCCACAGCCACGCTTACACATTCCGTCACCAGCAAAGCCCATACGTAGAAGCCTTGGCCCCGTCACGTAAACCCGGTGAAGGATCTTAAGCTGGACGAAACGAAGGCGAGCCGGGATGGCCACCTCTTTTGGAGAGGCCACCGCGGAAATCCAATCCTCGTCGTCCAGCTCTAGCCCGTCGGCAACCCAGGCCTCACGGAGACTAGTCAGCAGGCACGATCTGTCGTTGATCAGTTTCTTATATATGAGGGAGATCGTGCTGTCTGGGACATGGCCATCCAGCACTCTGTCCTCCAGGGGGGAAGACTCCGGAATGGACGCGACATCCTGGAAGACGGAGCCCAGCGCATGGCGGACTTGCAGGTACCGAAAGTACTCACTGCCCTGCAGCTGAAACTCCGTCTGCAGCGTAGCAAAAGTCTTGAATCCCCCCCTCGTCCAGAGATCTCCCACAGTGCTGATTCCGATCGTGTCCCACTTCTCAAAGCCCCTCGATGTCCATAGGGAGCCCAACCTCTCAGACGCATATAGCGGTGACGCCCGGGTCAAACGGTCCTTCCACCCCATAGCTGCATTAGCCGCGTGCCAGACACGCACCATGACACGCGTCGGTCCCGTCAGACGGGGGTCGGGCGCGGCAGAGTAAAGCGCTCGATTGTAGTCGCCACCGGGCAGGAGCATCTTGTCCATCTCAAACGCCGGGTTCAAGGCGGGCCCGTAAAGGCCATGATTAATTGCAGCCAGTTGGGTGGCCCAGTAATACCGTTTGATGTCCGGGAGGGCGACCCCCCCCATCGTACCACGGGAGCGTCAATTTAGCCAGAGCAATGCGCGGCCTCCCGTCCCAGAACAGGCGCCGCTGGAGGCCCTCCACCTCACGGAAGTAGCGTGCCGGAACCAAGTCCATAGTATTCTGGAGGGCGTAAAGGAAGCGCGGCAAGGACATCATTTTAAACAAGGCCGCTCGGCCGAGCGGCGAAAGCGGCAGACGCCGCCAGCGCACCACGTCCTCCTTCAAGCGCTGGAGGGGGGGCAGCAAATTCCGCTCATAGCGGGCCTCCGGGTCAAGAGTGATATATATCCCCAGGTACCGAAACCCCTGGGAGGCAATCTGGATCGGACAGTCCCGTGGTAGGACCGGAGCCTCCCCGGAAAGCACATATACACAGGATTTCGCCCAGTTGATGACAAGGCCTGAGTTGCGACCGAATGAGCGCAAAACATCAACCAGGACGATCAGTGATTTACGCGGGGAGGCGAGATACAGGAGGATATCATCAGCATAGAGGGACACACGGTCCTCATGCTCGGGGGTCCAGCGGAGACCACGGATGGAAGGGTGCCACCGCAGCCACTCCGCCAGGGGCTCCAGGGCCAGTGCAAACAGGAGAGGCGACAAGGGGCAACCCTGTCGCGTGCCCCGCCCCAGCGCGAATGGGGCCGAGACTCGCCCATTCACCACCACCTGCGCCAAGGGGCCCGAGTACAACAATTTGACCCAGCTAATAAAGCCCGGTCCAAATCCAAATTTCGCCAGCATCGCCCAGATGTATGGCCACTCAAGCGTGTCAAACGCCATGGTGGCGTCCAAGGACGCCAAGATGGCCGGCTCCCGCACAAATGGGACACGCGCGAGCACACCGTGCAAGCGCCGTAGATTGAGCGCCGTGTTGCGGTGTGGTATAAAGCCAGATTGGTCTTGGTGGACCAAGTCGCCCACCACGCCAACCAACCGGTTGGCCAACACCTTGGCGAGGATTTTGGGCTCCGCGTTCAAGAGCGAGATCGGCCTATAGGATGCGACCCGTTCACGGGGCTTCCCCTCCTTGTGGATCACCACGATTGTAGCCAGACGCTGGTCCGGCGGGAGGGAACCCTGCGAGTGTGCCGCCAGGAACATCGCGCGCAGGTGGGGCGCCAACACATCCGGGCGTAGCTTGTATAGTTCGATGGGGATACCATTGGGGCCCATGGCCTTGCCGGATGCAACCGAGCGAATAGCCAAGGCAATTTCGTCCGAGGTGGGAGGAACGTCCAGCGAATCCCTGTCCTCCACCGTAAGGGAGGGCAGTGCGATGTCCCGAAGCAGGGCATGGGAATCTTCCTCCGAGCAGGGGGAAACCGGGGAGTAGACTTCGCGGAAATAATCCGCAAAGCAGGAGACAATGGCTTCCGGCTCGGTGACACACGCACCATCCGCACTCTCAATCAAAGGAACCACGCGACTCGCTCTCTCCCTCTTGTCCAACCACGCAATCAATTTACCAGCCTTATCACCCACATCATACAATCGCCCCTGCTGCTCTCGACTGAGGCCCCTGGCCGCCTCCGTGACGAGGGCCCGATAGGCCGCCTGCTTTAGGTGTAGAACATGCAGCTTGGCATCTGTTACCCCGCTCCCCAGGTCACCCTCCAGTTCTGCAATCTCGGCCTCTACCCGGGTCACCTCCTCCCGCTCGCGCCGCCGGGCATGGGAGATAAAGGAGAGGGCCTCCCCTCTAAGAACTACCTTAAAAGCCTCCCACAGGGAGATGGCCGAAGGGACCGACCCCACATTCTCGTCGAAATAACGCTGTAAGGATTTGATCAAATCGGCACGAATGGTGGGGTCGCGCAAATACCATGCATTGATTGGAGCCACCCTGCCATCCCCCCTCGGGAAGACATCGAAATGTAACAGCAATGGGGAGTGGTCTGAGATACCCCGCGCCAGATGGCGCACCTCCCCCACCCTCCCTGCATGGGCCGCCGGGACAAGGATGTAATCAAGCCGCGAGAGGCTACCATGGGCACCCGAGTGGAAGGTGTATTGCCGCTGTGCGGGATGCTTTAGTCGCCAGCAATCCACCAGGCCCAACGTGTCTAAAAGGCCGGGCAGCCACGCCTGTGCCCGGGGGAGGTCCCTGGGGGGATGGCGATCCATAGACCCAGAAGCTACCGCATTAAAGTCCCCTCCAACCACCAGCAGGCCACTCGGAAGGTCCAGGAGGAGGTGCCCCAGGTCCGCAAATGTGGTGGCTTGTAACCCAGGCGGGACGTACACTGATATCAAAATAAACACTCTACCCTCCATTCTTCCCACCAGGACAGTGTAGCGTCCCCTCTCATCATGGCGCACCTCATCGATCTCCAACGGGAGCGAGTTCTTGATCATAATACCCACCCCCCGCGAGCCCGAAGTGAAGCCAGAATGGGCCGCCAAACGATAGCCCCGCCGATTCATTGCCTGAAAGGAGTTACCTATAAGGTGTGTCTCCTGCAGGAAGACAACATCTGGTGAAATACGTTTCAAGTACTGCAGGACCACACCACGCTTAATCCTATCCCCCAGGCCGTTAACATTCCATGACAACACAGTCAAATCCCTACCCCCCATCATACGTCGAAACAATCGGTCGTCCCCCACAGAGCATCTTAAAAACAACGATATAGTAGCGGGTTTGCCTTGCGGTGCAAACAAACAACACACCCCCCCACCCCCCCATCCCAACAGAACTCCCCCCTCCCTGCACCCCTGCATGAGCCCAGACAGCCCCCCCAAAGTGTAGTGTGCCTGTCGCCCCATAGCTAAGAACTAACTAGTCCCCCAGAGGAGGAGGGAAGCCCCCAACAGACCCCGCACGACCTCCATAGGAGGGGAACATATGCAATCAATAAATGGGGAAGGAACATCGTCCAGAGCAAGGCCTATTCAGTCACCCCTCAATTCTGATCCGGCGGGCCCTCCTCGCCAGCCACGCCCCCCCCGCCCCCCCGGCCCCGATCTCCAGGCAGAGTGTCCAACCAGTCCCCAGCCGCCTCGGGCCGGTCAAAGAAGTGCGTGCGACCATCCACCTCCACCCTCAGCTTAGCTGGAAAAAGCATTGAGTACTTAAGGTTCAGGTCCCGTAGGCGACGTTTAACACCAAGAAAGCTCTGTCTCTGCTTCTGAACCGCCGGAGTAAAGTCTGGGTAGAAATGCACATCCATGTTGTCAAGCTTGACCGGTCCCTGTTGCCTGGAGGTCTGGAGGATAGCATCTCTGTCCCGAAAGTTAAAAATCCGGGCAATGAGAGGCCGCGGCGGGGCACCGGTCTTAGGTCTGCCCCCAGGGACCCGGTGAGCACGCTCCACCGCAAAAAGCTTACTCAGCCCCCGGGGCTGGAGATGGGTAAGGATCAATTCTTCCACAAAAAGATCCGCCGCCTCCGCCTCTCGTCCCTCCGGCACCCCCACAATACGGACATTATTCCTCCGGGCCCGACCCTCGGAATCCTCCAGTCGCCGGTCCATCAGGGCGCTCGCCTGGCCAAGCCGGCGCACCTCCTTCTGGAGGGCCACCACATCCGTCGTGAGGCTCGTTGCGGTGTGGGCCAGGGAATCAACCCGGTCGTTCGTTTTGGACAAGTCTGCCCTCACAAGGCTCACATCCACCAGGACCGAGTCTATTTTTTGCGCTAGGGTGTCGAAACGCTGGTCCACCGAGGCCTTCATCTCTGCGATGGCGCCCATGACGTCCCGGAGGGTCAGATCCACAGGCTGAGCAGATGCCTCCGTCGGGCCCGCCGGGGATGTGCGCGATGTCTCCGGTGAACCCTTCTGGAGAGTGTAGCGGTCCATACTGTTAGCTTGGTGCGCCGTGCCACGGCGGGTCGTCTTCACCTTCGCCCGGTCGCCATCTTGTTTGGTGGACATGCTTGCTCTCCCGCCGTCGTGCCAATCTCCTCGAACGGGCCGCTATACCAATTCACGGGCTCCGGGGGGGGGGGCGGGGGCGACCACCGAACCGCAGGTCAACCCACAGCCGGCAGGTCAGCCGGGCACTTTGACAAGACCACACCACCGCACCCCGCTCCGCAACCCTACCTCGCTTGAGGGCAAGGAGGGCGCAAAAGCGAAAGTGAAAGTGCGGGGTACGCGAGTCGCCCAGCCTTGCCCGCCGCTGTTGTTCACTTTGTCCCCGGATCGCCCCACTACTCCAATCCGGGGGGCCGGCGAGGAGAAGGCCGCAACCTTCGATCGGTGCTCCCACCGGTGTCCGGGGTCCAATTCGAGCCCGAAAAACGGGTGGCGCCTCAGCTCGGGTTCCCCGACACAGTCCCCTCAACAAGGACAGGATATCGCCAGGATTAATACAGGAGGTCGCGGAGGTCCTCGGGAGCCTCGCACCTACGCGGCCATCTTGGTTGCGCGCTAGGCTCCTCCTCCGATTCAAGGTACTCTTGTTGCATTTTCAAGAAACTAAGTTAAACTCCAGTACGGCAGTCATGCACTATTCAAGTGCTCTTGATTCTGGAGTCACTCTTGGTGTCCAGTGGCACTGACTCCACAGTAGAAAGCTATTGGTCCAGGTAGTACAGCCTTAGTTCAAACTTTGCAATACCCCTTTATCTCCTCCATTACCTCTTTCTTGGCTGTCACGGTTTCCAGTTTGTGGTGTAGATTTGTGTGTTTAAAGAGGACCATCAACATTGGTTCCACTGGCTACAGTTGGGTACTTTAAGGAGAAGAGGAACACTATGAGTTCAGCCACCAACATTTAAAGACATAAATAGGGGCCAGGTGATATATCCGACAGCACAGTAGAAGGATATAAAGTGGGAAAAAATCAACACATAGAAGTGGAGCTCCTTGAGCTGAAAAATATGTACTTGCTTACAGAAAACGAGGAGACAAAACACTGCCTCCACCTCAAAAACATGTGTTTCAGGGGCTTACTAAAAGCAAGGACAGAAATCGTCCTCTTGCAATCCAAAAACACTGAAAGACGTGGGAAGTAAGGTGGGAAAGTTCCTAGTGTTGTTTGAAAAGAGGAAAAAAGTCAGTAGATGGGTAGGCGAAATAGGAAATCTAGAGGGGAAGGAGGAAATAATGGATACGCCAGGGAATTTGCAGACAGAAAGTAATGTATACTGGGCGTTAACCAGTATTTTTTACTGTTGCCCTGAAAAACGAGAGCACAGGGAGAAGATTGAGGCCGAAACATCCCCCAAGGAAATAGTGTAACTTATCAGTACAGTGCAAACTGACAAGGAACCTGGGCCAAATGGCGTACCCATACAACTATAAAAAAAAATTGGCCAATAAACTAGCTCAACCACTTCAGGATATGCACATGCTAGCCAGAGAAGAGGGCAAGTTGTCTTATACCAGGTGGAAGGCCACAGTTATAGTATTCCACAAACAAGGTATCTCAGTCATGAATGTGTCGTATACAAGCCAATATCCCTACTTAATATAGAAACAAAAATCCTGGCTAACGTTTTAGCAATGAGCCTTGGATAAGTGATCTCAATGTTGATGCATCCAGATCAGTTCAGATTCATGCCCTGCAAGAGCACCAAAATGAATATTAGATGGTTGTTTGACTGTTTAGCATATATTGAAGACTGTTTTGGCCGTGATGATGTTGGATGCATCAAATGTGTGCGATACATTTCAATGGCTTTATATGTTTGAAGTGATCAAGGGTACTTGGTTTGGACTAAATTTCATCATCTGGATTGAGTTACTATATAGGTCCCTATGTACTAGAATCAAGGTAGAAAATGTATTCTTGGAACCAATTTCCTTGAAAAGATGAAGAAGACTACGCTGCCCCACTAACCTATGATATTCGCTGTGGTGCTGGAACCACTGGCAATGTATATGAGGGGGGATGTGGATTGGCGAGTGAATTAAGATAGAAATATAGGAAGATAGGAAATTGGTATATACAGGCAACATTGTGCTATATATGACAGAACAGGAAATGATCATAAACCGGATACTCCAAATCTTTTTACTGCTTGGGAATTACTCTGAATTTTGAATTAACCGGGGAAAAAAGCTAAAATGTTAAATGACTCTTGGCGCGGTGGACAGGTTTAGTAGTTGTCCTATTAGAGTGGATCATCATGGGTTTAAATACTTGAGTATTTATATAACATGAGATACTATGGAGTTCCTTGAACATAATCTCTTTTGCCTTCTTAACAAGTTGAGTGAGGATGTGAAACATTAGAGACAACTATGCAAACACTTCTGCACCGTGCAGCTTTATTTAAAATGATAACACTGCCAAAATTCTTGTACATTCGCTAAAACACGCTGTACCAGATATGGTGGCTTGACCAAGTAATATGGTTGGTCCTTTGGAATGGGGACCTTCTACAATTTCAATGAAAAACCAGAGGCGGGGTATCAGGGATGGGGGCATCGCTTTGCCTGATAATAGCGCATATTCTCCAGTATTGGATCTTTCATAGATTCACATGCTTGAATCATCCCCGTCGTCGTAGTCCCACGGTATACATATAAAAGCAGTAAATAAAACTACATAGGCTACCATGCAATGAAGAGTCACTGCAAAAGCCTATTCACTTTCTTTTGTAAGAAAGAACCAAACTTAAGCAACAGCCAATCAGGCGACGGCACCCTCTAGAACAATCCCAAAAGAGGCTAGGTTCCTCAGATTTTCTACTGCAGGTCGTGTGAAAGGGAGTCTCCCTGACCTCTGCTCAGTTTTCTCTGGTTGTCCAGTTTTCTAACCAGTATGTTGGACTCTTCAAAGAAAGGTCTCTTCAGGTCATTTAGATCATGTTGTAAAAAGAGGCTGCATGCTGAGGATACACACAAGAGCTGCATCTACTGCCTTTACCCTCAACATAAGGCAAAAGACTGCAAAATCTGTCGAACCTTCTCTACAAAAACCCTTAAGGATAGGGAGGGTAGATTATTGATTTGGCTACAGAAACTTAAATCTAAATCTGATGTCGTCTCTGAGGATGAGGAGAACTCTACCTCACAGGCTTCTAAGGAAACACCCAAAAGGATAGAGAGACCTCTTGAATCTCCTGAAGTGTCCGAGAAAAAGACTTCAAAAAGGTCTCATCAGGAAGATGCAGGTACCTCACAAAAAGGAAAGCTTCCATTTCCTACTGGGGAAAAAAGCCATAAGAAGGAAAAACACTCTTCTACTTACTCTGTGAAAATGTCTGTCTCTCAAAAGCTTTTGTCGCCGACGGCGTTAACTTCTGGATCACCGTCGATGCAAAAATCACCTTCTAGACAAGTTTCTTCTACCTCGTCGTTGAAAAGATCTACATCGTCCACGACGGACTCGACGACGGTCCTGCCGACGACACTTCCAGTGACGATGATTGCTACACCGCCGCCGACCTCATCGGCGACGGCAACTCTGACGACAACAACGACTACAACCTTTTCGGCTGCGTCCTCGTCGTCGACGGTGGTTCCGTTGGCGACCTCGTCTACGACCTCGTCGATGACCATCTCGTCTACGATTTGACGATGGCTTTGTCCATTCCTGTCATGTCCTCGTCGACGACGCACACTCTGCTACCATCGACGAAGCTGACAACGCTTTATCCCACGCCTGATCATAAGCGTCCATCCAGCTTACGTCTATGTACCCGTCGACGACGTTCTCGTCGACGACACCATCGATGTGGCCATTTTTGCAAAATCCAGCAATAGTATCACCTTTACCACCTTCAACCTTTTTAGAGGAGTCTGATGAAGATGGGATGTTTGGACCTGCTGGTAGTCCTTCGCAATTACATTTCAAATATCGGGAGGAAGATGACGACGAATATGAGGGATACTACCAACAAGAATATCACTCTCCTCATGCAATGGTCCACCTTCCTGTTACCTTGGTACAAGACCTTCAGGATTCATTAGAGGACTATCGCACATGCTTTATTTTAGAGGCTGTTCCTCCACCTTCACAGCCACCACCGCCTGCTGCTTCTCCACCACGTGCCTCTGTACCTTTATCTGCACCCTCCCCTACGGGAGATACTGCTGTGCCGCAACATCATCAGGATACTTCTGATGAAGGAGAAATTGAGGACAATTCAACCTCAAAAAGATGGGCAAACAGGAGATGAATGGGAAGACTACATCAGATCAACAACTGCATCTCCTTCTCTGCAAATTGTAGAGTCTCCACCAGAGGATATCGTCAGCTTTCATGCCTTAATAGAAAGAGCAGCATCACGTTTCCAACTGTCTTTGACAGTCAAGCAATCAGACTGCTTTCTCTACGATTTCAAAGATCTATCTCAGAAATTTGGCAGGTTTATACCCATTGTAGATCACATATGGGAAGAAGGTTTATAGGTAATGAGGACACCTGCCACAGTTATCCCTGTCTTACCCAGGATCGACAAAAAGTATAAAGCTCACGGATGATGCTCCAGCTTGTCTAATAGGACATCCTAAGCCAGACTCCGTTATCTCGCAGGCAGCTCAACGGAGATTGAGGAACCCTCTAGCAGCCATTACTGCTCCACCTGACAGAGAAGGGAGGCATTTGGATAACATGGGGAAAAGATTCACAACCACATCAGGTGCGACTGTTCGTGCTGCCAACGCTCTTACGATTTTAGCCAGGTGCGATCGGCAGATGTGGTCTGACATTGCTCATTTTTTAGATCGCTTTCCAGAGGATAAAAGGATGAAAGCAAGAAATATTCTGCTTGAAGGGGAAAGATCTGCATCCGAAATCATTGATGCTTCAATGGATATTGCTTCCTTGGCCTTTCAACAGCTTGCTGGAGCTGCTGTCCTAGGCGCCAGGGTTGGCTGAAAGCAACTATGCTCCGCCCTGAGATGCATAGCAAAATTTTGGACATGCCATTTGATGGCGAAACACTCTTTGGCAAACATATTGATGACGCTTTGGAAACCATCAAAACAGACAAGGAAACAGCTAACGCTCTGGGAACGCTCCAATATAGAAAGACCCCCTTTCGTGGAGCACGTGGCAGAGGAACTTATTCTTTTCGAGGAGGTTACCAAAGATACCAGCCTCAAACTTACACCTGTTTCTGACCTTCCTACCAACAACAGCAACAATACCGTGTACCACCACAGGCTGCCTACTCCAAACAACCTAGGCGAAAGCCACAGGTTCAGCCCAGCGATTCGGTCCGGAAGTAGTGACGACGCCTCACCGCCTGCCGCTCTTCCCTTATCTTTTTCACTGAAGAAAATTCCCCTTTCTCATTGCCTACATCAATGGCAGAAAATATCATCAGACAAATGGGTCCTGGATATAATAATGTATGGCCATATCCTAGAGTTTACCACAACACCACCCCATCATCCGCCTCAGAAATCAATACCACCCCATCTTCAATTATTAAAGAAGGAGCCTTTACTAATGCTTCAGAAAGGAGCAATAGAATGTGTTCCATGCTCTCAGAGAGGAAAAGGCTTCTACTCTTGTTTTTTCCTCATGAAAAAGAAATAGTTGAGGGAATGGCATCCCATTCTAGACCTCAGGGACCTCAACAAATACCTGCTGAAGAAATCCTTTCGCATGGTTACTCTCCAGGAGATATTACAGCTTCTGAACCATTCGGATTTTTTAGCAAGCCTAGATTTAGAAGACTCATACTTCCATATCCCTATCCACCTCAAACACGTTTCAAGGTACTTTCCTTTGGCCTTTGTTCAGCTCCATGGGTTTAAACCAAGTGCCTTGCTCCCATGGCAGCATACCTGAGGTTGAAAGGCCTACAGATCTTCCCGTACCTCGACGATTGGTTGGTGAAAGCCCCTTCTCTTTGTCAAGCCTCAGAAGACATCTTTCTGCCTACAGCTCTCCCGCTCTCTAGGGCTGGCAGTCAATCTTCGAAAATCCATTCTAGCTCCTTCTCATCGGTTAACGTTTCTAGGAGCAATACTGGACACCCTCCAAAACAAGGCATAATTATCAACTGAGAGACTGAACGCCATACTATCTCTGGCTCCGATCTCTACAAAAGAAAGTTTGCTTCTGTCCGTCTCCTCAAATCCTTTTTCGGAATGATGTCTTCCGCCATTCTCATGGTGCGTCATGCTCGCCTAAGGATGAGACCATTTCAAGACCAGTTGGACACCCAATGGCTTCAAATAACAGGATAATTCGTCCTACATCATTTGGATAATGAAGGATGCACTTCTTTGGTGGCAATCTCCCAGCAATCTCTCTCTGGGACTATCATTCATTTCTCCTTTTCCAGAGTTTGTTCTGACCACAGATGCATCTTTGGAAGGCTGGGGAGCGCATCTGCAAGGCCTCCAAATAAGCGGCAAATGGAGTCTTTCTCTCTCCAAAATGCATATCAATTTGATGGAACTACGGGCGATTTTTTAGCCCGCCAGTCATTCCTCCCAAGGATAAGAGCATCCTCATACGCACATACAATACCACATGCAGGCATTATCTAAATAAGCAAGATCTCCGATCCCATCCTGGGAAGCTCCAAGAATATGGGAATGGACCTACAACATCAAATAACTATCAAATCGAAGCATCTCCCAGGAGTAAAGAATAGCCTTGCAGACACCTTGAGCAGGTTAAATCAATCAAATCACGAGTGGGAACTCAACCAACTGATTCTCGTTCACATCTTCCAGAAATGGGGAACACCCAACTTGGATTATTTGCATCTCAAGGGAACCAGAAATGCCGGTTCTTTGCCAGCAGGGAACCGCAGATAGGGTCATGGGGGAATTTGTTTTCGATAAAATGGTCAGGAATCTTTTGCGTACGCTTTTCCCCCATACCCACTAATCTCCAGGGTGCTGATGAAATGAAACAGGAACCGAGCCAACTCATCCTCATTGCTACGCGTTGGCCAAGACAGCACTGGTTCACAGAGCTACTCCTGCTGTCGCAATCCAAGGCTTATCCCCTTCCATTGTCAACAACCCTGCTAACGATGAACAAAGGGCAGATCCTGCATCCGCACCCAGCTTCTCTTCAATTGCAGGCCTGGAACCTGAGTTCACTGAGTTCAAGGATTTAGTTATCCCTCAAGATTGTAGAGATATATTGTCCAGGGCAAGAGCTGAGTCTTTCACCCCTTCTTTCTTCCACAGAACAAATCTTGCCTTGTCTCTGGCAAGATCAGGTCTGGCGTATTCTTCAGTAAGGATCAACCTCGCGGCCCTCTCCCGTTATAGGCGGATGTCTGACGTTTCTTCTCTCAGTTTCCTCTCTCTGCTCTTCTCTCAACATCAAACAGTTCATGAAGGGTCCTTTCAGGACTTTTCCCCCCATTAGGCCTCCACCACCAGAATGGCGCCTTAATGTGGTCCTGTCTCAGTTAATGAAACCACCGTTTGAGCCAATCCACAAAATAGAGCTCAAGTTTCTCACATGGAAAGTGGCTTTGCTTCTCGCGCTTACATCTGCTAGAAGAGTTAGCAAAATTCATGCCTTTACAATTAAAGAGCCTTACTTACACTTCACAGAGGACTATGTGATTTTACGAACAAATCCTAAATTTAAACCAAAGGTACCATCTCAGTTTCACCTTCATGTACCCGTAATTCTGCGCACCTTTTTCCCGCATCCTTCTTCACCGGCGGAAAAATCTCTTCACTCTTTAGATCTAAAAAGATGCCTTGCGTCTTACTTACAAAGGACAAAGCAACTGCGCAGAACGGATCAACTTCTAGTATCTTATGGGCCTGTAAAGCTGGGGTCTGCTGTCACAAAAAGAACTGTTGCACAATGGATTGCTGCTACTATTCAATTGTGTCATGTTATGGCAGGATAAACCGCTTACAACCAAGACCAGGGCGCATTCTACAAGAGCAGTGTCCTCTTCTACTTCTCTTTTCGCTGATGTTCCACTAGACAAGATTTTCCGTGCCACTTCCTGGAAGAATGTTCATACCTTCACGTGGCACTATTGCCTGGACATGGCAACTTATAGCGAAGCAGCAGTGGGACAGGCAGTCCTGCGTCATCTATTTCAGTAAGGTAAGCCATCATTAGAGGTGTTTTTTATTATATATATATGGATGTTATCTTACTGCGTAATAACTTATTGATTTTTCTGTTTTGGCATGTATATTATAACCCACCATCCTCCAAGGATCAACAAGTATATATTATAGCCCGCCGTAGCGGGCTATACCGGCTATTAAAGGCCCGCTGCATCGTTAAAGGCCCGAGCCGAAGGCGAGGGACTTTTACAAAGCAGAGGGACTTTAAAAGCCGGTATAGCCCTGCTACGAAGGGCTATAAGGCTATTAGAACATTCTGCCACTGGAGGGCAGAATGTTCTAACAAATAAAACGAAGCCTTCAGGGAGCGCGAGGGGATTCAAATCCCCTCAGGCTCCCTGAAGCCTTTGTTCACAGCCAGAGCTGTGAACAAAGAAACATTGGAATGTTGGAGCTTCGGGCTTATACCAGCCATTATAAGCCCGGAGCTCTCCATTGTTTTCAATGGAGCTTCCAACATTCCAATGTTCTAATACAGTATTTCTTTACATGCATGTTTATGAAACTGCTAGCTACTCTGATTCAAGCATGGGAATCTATGAAAGATCCAATACTGGAGAAGAAAATGAGTTACCTAACTGTAACTATGTATCTTTCATAGATTCACATGCAACCCAACTTCCTCCCCGGAGAGGCTTCCCTTATTCCTCAAGGTTTATAGTTTCACACTTGTGCTTAAAATCTGAGGAACCTAGCCTCTCTTGGGATTGTTCTAGGGGGTGCCGTCGCCTGATTGGCTGTTGCCTAAGTTTTAGGTTTTTTTACAGAAGAAAGTGGATAGGCCATTGCAGTGACTCTTCATTGCATGGTAGCCTATAGTAGTTTTATCTACTGCTTTTATATGTATACCGTGGGACTCCCATTAGGACGACGGGGATGATTCAAGCATGTGAATGTATGAAAGATACCAATACTGGAGAACCGTAGTTATAGGTAAGTAACTCATTTTCAATTGGGCAGCACATTTGCTGGTAGTTCGTGAACGAGCATTTGTTCCTCAAGATGAGGCCTTCCTTATGATAGTTTGACATGTCTTGGGATCTCAAACCTACTTAGAGGGACAGTACAGGAAGGGGAGGTGATAAACTGCAAAAAGTAACAAGATCCGTAAAAAGCGCCTGGGAAAATGCAAACAGATGCCCCAATTTGATATTGACCTTTTGCGAGAGGTGGGAAAATCTGGTAGATGTTAGTAAATGGGACCTAATAGAGTTAAGCACTCTGGGAAATGTCTAAGATCAGATATATATGAAGACTGACTTTTTCAACCCTAAACACAGTAAAAACGGGCAAATTCTGAATGTTTCCAACATGCAACAATACATGCAAATTAGACATGCCATTGATGTACACCTTAAAGGAAGAACAAGCCACGTAGAAGATAGATCCCAATACCACTACTGGGAACGCAATAACTCTGATATATAAGAATTTTATCAGTGCTTTTCCAAATCCATTACTGCCTCTATGAGAAAAATGGTCTACAGAATTGGGAGGTCTTAAAGAAGATGGCTGGATGGAGGCTCTGCAGGAACCTAGGGTATTCTATTCTAATTTGGAGCAGGTAAATTAGTTCCTATGCGGGAATCAATAATGAGGAGTGTCTTTCCTACATACAGTGTGGGCCTGTCCCATGCTGCAGCCCAATTGGGCAGGGTTTATAGTGTGCTTAGTTAGAATCATGCAGTCCAATTTTGCATTAACTGCTGGGCTATTTATACTCTGCATTTAGGATAAAGAGACTGCGCCCAACCATAGTAACTGTTCTGCAGCTTGGGTCTGATTGTAGGTTGAGGAAATGTAGTTAGATTATGGGGCGCAAGATCGCAACCAGAAATAAAGAACTGGAAAAGAGACATGGACTGGTGCAATATTGCCGAAAGCTATATATAGGTAGGCAGGGGATGCCTGAAAAAGCGCAAAAGGGTTTCAGGGGAATGGGAAAGCTAGGCTCACAGATGTGAAAAGCCTGATGGTTAATTTCAAAACCAAATTTAATATATAAAAAATACTGGCTATACATATCCAATTTCGTATCGTGGTAGTATCCCTTTGCAGATATTAGTTAACTGATTATTTGAATGTGGAATAGATTAAAGAATCATGCTTGATTGAGTTGAATGTATAACTGATCTCTGTTATGTTTTAATATTATAAAAATTATTTTGAAAAAACATTGATTCCTGTAGTCAGAACAAGGACATGGTCTGCGGAATTGGTCACTTAGGTTAATCCCTATGAACTCCTCTAGACCCAAGGTATTTGGTGCAAAGATGTTATGCTTTTCATTGAACTCAAAATAAATTAGGAATGGTGAGACACACTGGTTGGTCAAAATGTTATGAATAAAGTTTCTGTTCAAAGTTATTCGGTTTGGGTGCAGGTGGGTATCACCCTCTGACCTGAGGCCATGGGACTGAATAGTAATTAAGAAGCACTAGGTAAGCCCTACCTAGTGTCCCCACATTGCACTCCGGTGGGGTCAACGACACTTGCTATACAGTTCAAAGAAGTTCAAAGCGATTTTTTTCACAATGTTAGAGTAGATTTCTTCTTTTTTGTTTTATTCTTTTTGAATCACGATGTTGCAAATCACATGTGAATATGATCTGGTTATTCAGCTGTACAATTTCATAATGAAAACTTTGTCATACATGGCATTTCCATAATCCCAGTGCATTTCGGGTGGAAACCCTTCATCAGGGGAATCTTTCTCTGAAAAAATGGATCAAAGATTCAAGGGCTTGAAGCCTCAATACAATTTTCAAATGTTAAATCATAGTGACCATTGGATGTTTAGCACGTTGATAAGTGAATGTGACCGGTTTGTTAGAAAACAGGTGTGATTGGTATTTCAAAGTGTGACACCCAAAGTCGAAGATTCATAATGGTGGAGCAGTTGAATAATAGTACTGCGCCATTGCTATATTTACAGCGTATCCCATAACAGTGAAACGTGAATCAGTGCAATAGTAAGTACGCGTGGCGGTAAAAAAATAGTGCGGTGTCCACGGAAATAGGTGTGTGACGTGCTGCTAATGGATGAGTACACCCCGCGTGTCCCGTATCGGTGAGATCTAGGTCAGTGTAGTAACAAGTGCGCGAATTGCTAATAAAAGTGAACGAGGAACCAGTAGTACTGATGCTCCCTGTAGCCCAAGGAGGGGCTGACCGAACACGCAGGAGAGTGAAACAGCACCGATCAGGCGTTGACGATGCCCAGTCCAGCCGAATGGGCACATAAGGAGATACTACTCGGTAAGGGCCCCTGGGCCGGCTGTGTTGCGACTCGGTGGGGGGGCTACAGGTTCCAACCACCCCCTCAGGCAGGCAGAGTGAAACGAGGCGACCCCCACGACCCCGGGCTTGCACAGAGGCTGCATGAAGATAGCCCACAAAAGCATGAGCTAGAGGAGGCCCTCCCCGCCTTGCAATTAACAGTCAGTGGGGGGACAGTACACCCGCCAGGACACACACAAGGATGGCATCCACCCGCCCTTAGAAGGATTGCACTCTTAAGGACATGCTCACACGCCCCTCCACAGGCTCGCCGGGGGTCCCTGGCCTACAAACAGAACAAGTGAGGGACCCTCCCAACCAAGTCGCGGAGGAACCGGAGATCTTCAATCACTCAAGCGGGAACTCTCACAGGACATCAAAGAAGTCCGGAGGGATGTCGACAATTTAGGGGACCGAGTTGCAGAACTGGAGGGTAAGGAAGGAGGTTGGGAGGAAGAGACAGAGGCGCTACAACAAGAGGTCCTAAGACTTCAAGAGCAACACATAGACCTGCAGTCCCATCTGGAGGATTTAGAAAATAGGTCCCGGCGGAACAGTAATCGAATCAGGGGAGTGAAGTCCAAAGCGAAAGGGGACAACATCTTTGAATATGTTGTATACCTGTTTCACCACGTTTGTGGTGGGCCTCCAGACACTACCATCTAGATTTACTGGGCTCACCGTGTGGGCCTATCTAGACTGAACTCAGCAACTCCCTTGGACATTGTGGTTTGCGTGCATGATTTCCAAGTCAAGGAAGAGTTTCTGTACAAAGACCGCTTCATGCAACCCATCACCTTTCAGGGCCAAACACCAACCTTCTTTCAAGACTTGGCTTCCCTCATGTTACAGAAACAGAGGGAGTTCCGCCCGGCCACTTCTCACCTCCGCAGCCAAGGGATAGCCTACTCATGGGGCCACCCCTTTCGCTTAATCATCTGGAGGGAAGGGAGACTTTAACAGCTACCATCCCTGACAGAGACTTATCGAGTGCTGGGACTATATCCACCAGGGAAACAACAAGACCAAGAGCCCCCATCTCTCCTACAAAAAGAGCGATCAACAGGCTGGCAGAGACAGGGAAGGCGCCGGGGGGTGACCTGGCCTGATCCAGAGGAAATTACCAAAGGTCGGCAGGTAGCTTTGGAGGTGGTGCCGTTCGCTTCTGTGAAACGAGATGACTCCTGAACTCCCTGGCACTCCATAATGCTACATAGAGACTATGGGCTGGGCGGCGGGTCTGAAATGACGACACCAATGGCCACAAGAAGGACCCCATTGAACCGACCATGCAGCCTTATCTGGCTGTGGGACTATACGTAAGCAGCTGTTCTAAGTTTTATGTTATTTTTGTTACCTTGTATTTTTGATGTTATGCTTGGGGCTTGCGCTCACCTCCACATGGGACACAACGATTAATATATAGAGGGAAAGCGGTAGCTACAACAGAACACACTAAGGACACTATACTTCAGGAGCAACAACGATGTAGGGCTCACTTGGCTCCTCCCGACTGCCATGCCCGACACAACACTTGGAATCCTCATACTGAATGTGAGAGGCCTTAATAACCCGAATAAACGCAGGGCGGTACATCCATATCTAGAAAACTCAGGGACAGACATTTGGCTCCTACAGGAGACCCACATGCTAGAGGGTGATTGTTTCCATCTCAGGTCCTGTGCCTTTCCCCAACAGTTTTTCTCATTGTCTCCCTCCAAGACAGCCGGAGTTGCCATATTGATGGCGAACTACTTCTGGGGACGGGTGGAACAGAAGGTGGATGAAATCAGAGGTAGACTTCTCAAATACTGCTTCTCAGTTGTGTGCAGGCCCCTGGTGATAGGTACATTGTACGTTCTGAACGAGGGACAGGAGGCGTTCCTGCGCAAAGCACTAGGAAGGGCAAAGAAGACTGACGACAAACTAGTACTAATGGAGAGTAACTTAATTTAGTGTTTGACAATACCCTAGATAGATCTGCCAGGAGGCACGGGCAAGCTGGAGCACTGCCTGGGTAGGTGCATGAATGGTTGCGGGACCTGCGATGGGAGGACATATGGAGGTCTAATCACCCACACAACTGGGAATATTCCTTTTACTTCATCGCACACAAGGCCTACGCTAGATTAGACTATTTGATGGGCACTAGGAAAACAGACGCTTGCAAAGGCCACTGAAATACATACAGCAGCGCTCTCGGACCATGGGGCTGTAACAATATCACAATCCCTCCCCCTGGCGATCCCCCCCACCAGGCATTGGCGCTTATGTGACACACTGTTACACCGTCAGGAGGTTAAGACACAGATCCAGCAAGCAATTCAAGACTATCTAACACATAATGATACCCCAAGGGTCTCGTCGGCTGTGTTGTGGAAGGTGCTCAAGGCAGTAATTCAATGAGAGTTAATAGCGATCTCAGCGGCAGATAATAACATTTGTAAGGAGAAAGGGAAGACCTTACAAAACAAATTAGGGAGTTGGAACGAATCCACCAGTGCACAGGCACCCCAAGAGTATGGCGCCAGTTATCTAACACTTGCTCCCAACTGGCTGCCATAGATTTAGACTGAGCGCAGTACCCCACTCTTCACCTGCGGCACACCTTCAACGTAGGCGGGGACAGATGTGGCTGATGTTTGGCCAACAAGCTAAGAGCCAAAAGACCGGAACAGGGGGATTCACTCAATTTGCATGGCTGCAGGCGACCTCGTATCAGATGATATGGCTGTAGCCAACGCCTTTAAAGATTTCTATTCCTACCTATATACAAATCAACCTCTAGATCTCAAGGCCAGAGCCCAGTACCTCCATTTGGCGCAAACGACACCCTTCACCCTGGACCAGGCGGCATCCCTCGATGATGAGATCTGCATAGAGGAAGTCATATCAGCCATTTCTAGGCTTAAACTCGCGAAGTCACCGGGCCCAGACTGGTATTCCTCTGCTTTTTACTAATCCTTCTGTACCATCTTAGCGCCTATATTAGTGCGTCTATTTGACTCCTTCGGGGATCCGGGGGGCGATTTTGGCCTCGATGTTGACGGCCTCCATAATAGTCCTCCCCAAACCGGGCAAAGACGAATCACACTGCAGTTCGTATAGACCTATCTCCCTCCTAAACATAGATCTGAAACTATTCACGAGCACCGTATCACATAGACTCATATATGCCCGCAATAGTCCATCTAGATCAAGCAGGCCTAATCCCCTGGAGACAAACAAGTGACAGCACATCCTGCATATAATCTAAAAAGCCTCCCGTGCTCAAGGGAAATATGTGCTGCTAGCGATAGACGCAGAGAAGGCCTTTGACAGGGTCCACTGACCCTACCTTGAACAAGTCCTCACGCACTTTGGCTTCAGGGATAAGTGCAAGACACGAATCATCAACTGTTACCCACAGCGACAGTCAGGCTTAATGGCTGCATCTCCTCGTCCTTTCCGATCCATTGGGGCACACGCCAGGGTTGTCCCCCCTACTTTTCGCTCTTTAAATGTAGCGAATGGCCCAGAGAAAACGTGACCACCCCATAATTACCGGGGTGACATTTGGAGGCGACTGCCACACCATCAGCTTGTATGCTGATGACGTGCTTGTGACACTAGACAAACCAGCCACTTCCTTGCTGGCTTTTTTGGGCGAGATCAGGTCTTTCGGAGCTGCTTCGGACTTCCAGATCAACGTCAGGAAGTCACAGGCACTTAGCCTTTCCCTGCCAGCCCAACTACTGGATCAACTGGCAGGACAATATCCAATCCAATAGGCTAGCGAGAAGATACTGTACCTTGGGATTCAATCTTGCCACAACCACAGAAGCGACTGTGATCAATAACTATCAAAATCTACAAAGGCAAATCCACAATGCGAGGTGTAGGCGTCTCCAGATCTGGTTGGGAAGGATAGCTGCAACCAAGATGACCACCCTCCCCAAGATACTTTATCTCCTTCAGACTCTCCCTTTGCCTTCACCCGTAGGTATGATCGCCAATCTCCAAACAGAACTTTCACAGTTCATTTGACAGGGCAGGAAACCACTCATGTTGAAGACCTTGAGCCACCTCCCCCCGGAGTCTGGGGGCTTGGGTATCCCTGATCTTCTTCACTATTATCAGGCGGTGCAATTACGCTACCTTGTCGAGACGAGTCGAGCTGAGTCTGAGAAACATTGGTTGTTTCAAGACAGGGCTGTAGCCAGGACCTCTCTGTGGAAGGTCCCTTGCTTAAAGAAGGCACACAGACCAAAGAAACTTTCCTGCCGACTAAGCTGGTGACCATGTTAGCCTGGGATCAGACCTCCACGAAGTACGAACTGACCACCTTCCCAACCCAATAACCCCAATATTTGATAACCCGGATTTTGCTCCGGGGACTGCGAAGGGGGTTCACAGAGTGGAAACAGTCGACCTGCTGCTCTATGGGCCACCTATTTGATACCGAGGATAAGCTGTCTTTCCCAAAAATGCGCAAGGAATATGGGCTCCAGGAGTCCGAAAGACTCCACTACCTACAAATTAGACACTGGATCGTACATCCACAAAACAGACCTAATGTACAGCGGCTCCTCACCCATTACGAGAGATGACTTCTCGCCAAAGACTCAGATGAAGGGTTAATATCTGAATTGTATGCTCTTTTAATCCAATATAATTAGCATGCACACAATGCTAGACGAGCTAGGAACTGGGGAGGCCACTGAGCACTAAAGAGTGTGGGGGGGGATATCCACAGATCCAAACACACAGCTAGTAGCAACGCCCTTACCGAAACCCTGACAAAGGTAGCCACATACTGATATTACACTCCGGTTAGACTGCACAGGGTCCAGCCCACACAAAGCGTAAGCTGCTTGTGGGGATGTGGGAAGCAGGGGACACTGACACACGTCTTTTGGGAATGCCCCCAAATCCAACAGTAATGGGCACAGGTACTTGATGATATAGACAGACATCTAGACACCCAATTGCCTGCATACATACTTCTGTGCCTTCCAAATCGCTCAACCTACCCTCTGAGATCCAGACGTGGGCAGCAAATAGGCATGGCGTTAGGTGCTGTCACCCAAAGCGTTTTCAGCCACTGGGGTTTACCACAGACCTCCACACACACTAACTGGCTCCAGAGGCTATGGCATGTCCAGGGTATGGAAAAGATTACAATGACCCAGCCAGGGAGGGGAGAGGCATTTGGGGGATCTGTGGTGTCTGTATATGTCCCTGCTTTCACAAGAGCTCAGGGAAATGTCATGCCCAAGATACCTCCGACTGCTATGCCTACTGGAGACGAATCAACCGCCACCAACCTCAAATCACTGAGCAAATTCGCCCACTGAACATTTCAAGAGTCCCAACGTGGAGGTGCAGGAGGGAAGGGAGGAGGGGTTCATTGCCAAAACGACATTAGCAACAATATGTCAGGCTTCAGGGATTGAATGCCTACTGTTGACTGTGATACCTGCTGTTGGCATTGTTTGTTTTGTTGAAATGCTAATAAAAGAACTGAACCATAAAACTAATTTCATACTGATCCATAGCAGAGGTGTCACTATGTTATAGACATAGTTTTATTTCTGTAAAACATTTTATTAATATCTCAATAGACAAGCAAACAAATAGTACATACCACTGGTTCATTGCCCACCAATAGAGAACCCAACTCTCCATAATAGTTTCTTTTAATCACCTCCAGTGTGGCTCAAGTCCTCACCTTGTCTGCTTGTTATCAACCACTTTGTGTGCCATAGACTATAATTTCCTGCTCAATAATCCTGGTATTTTGGATGACCTGAGAACATGTTTCTGCGGAGCTCCCAGCCGGAGCTGAAATCCTGATCAAATCCGGCCAGTACAAAATCTTAAGATGGTGGACGTGTGGCCCTGAGGACTCGTTGAGGCAGACGGGCCCAGGGTAGCGGGGGGCGCTCCATGATCCCATTGTGCCCAGAGCTGCCCTGTGTTGTCCTCCCCTCCATTCCACGGGTGGAGAAGCGGATACGGCGGGGACCTGGAGAGCGGAGTCCAGCTGAGTGCCAGTACAACGCCTATCTGTGGCAGAACGCCCTCGGTAAGCGGGCCCACTGCGAAGCAAAATAATCCCGGGGGACACGGGGTGGATCGCAGCATCCAGACGGGCGGGTCCCAGTGGTCTGCCGTGTGTCCTCCCCTCCCCCTATCGATATTGGACCCGAGCTGAAGTGTTGCGGGGATCCGACCCCGACGAATAGGGCCCGGAATGACGGGGATAAAAAAACCCTGAGTGAGACCTGCTCTTTGCTGGAGGGTTGGACGAGAGGGAGCGGCCTGCCTGTCCTGTGGGCCCGTCCAGCGACGCCGTTAACACCCGCGCTCCACGCTGATGGCTTGAATAGCGGAAGTGCGGCCCTGACGACTCGTGGGCCGTGGATCGACCGAACTGAGCCTGGTGCTGCCTGGTGTTGCTTCCCTCTCCTCGCCTGGACAGACGAGCTGAACTGGAGGAGGCCAGAGAGCGAACTTCAGCGACACGCGCCGGTGGCGCCCTTCAGTTGGTCCCGGGCCCGGACTGACACGGTGAAGGAAATCGATCCTGGAGAGTGCCATTGGGCACAAAGAGCGTGCCCCTCGGAGTAAGGTCCTCCTCTGTGCCTACCTGCCCTGCAGACCCATCCCGGCTCATTCGGAGAGTGCATTCCCTGCCCCGAGCTGCTGCCGCGCGCGTAAGAGGGATCACGCTGGGACGGCCTGGAAGGGGGAGAGGGGCCCACCTGAAGCAGGAGCTGGACCGGGGTGCACCTCGATGGGGATAGGGTGAGGATCACCGGGAGACGTCCATATGGTCACAGGGGGCTGGGCTCTTTCTCACCCCCTCACTTATACCAAACTGGCCAAGGCAATCTAGCCAGAGGTGGAGATAGCAGGCACATCCAGAGACCAGGCCTCTGAACTGTCGTCGTACTGGTTTGAGCGGGGGCAGTGTGAAAAAATCCCCCGCCGAAGCAGGCACCTCAGAAACCTGTAAGGAGACGCAGTGCCCTGTCGCTGTGACACAGCGGTGTGGGACATAAGGGGTGGTCCTCCTCCACGCCACAGCGGATTCCTGTGAACCATTGATAACAGAAACACGGGGGTCCCGGCCGCTGGACTAGAAACCGGACCAGGTCATCGGAACCCATTGGACTACACTTCGGGCACCGACGGATCCAGTTGTGATAAAGAAAAGGTGTGCAAACGTACACCGTGCAGTGGCCCCTACCCTTCGCCCAAGATGTCAAAAGATAAGGACCCGAAACCCCCTAGGCAGGGGAAGGTGGACAAATATACCAAGATAATGACCCCACAAGACCCTATGCAGCCCTTGCCTGACGCGGCCACCGTACTTCACGCCATACAGTCATCCAGAGAAGTGCTAGAAAACAGGATCGGAGAGGTACGTTCCGAAGTTACCTCCGAAACATATCCGAGTGAGTCACGGAGACCGAGAACCGAGTCTCGGAGGTAGAAGGCACAGTCTAAGACCTGCAGAAAGAAGTAATGGAACTCTGTAGCAGTGAATTGCACTGGCGCATCGGGGATGCCTAAAACAGGGCACACAGGAACAATCTTTTTTTTGTAGGATTCCCAGAGGGGGTCGAGGGACCTGACCTACCAGCGTGCCTAACCACCTGGCTGAGAAACATTATCCTACCCTAACTTTTCGCTACCTGCTTTGTGCGCGAATGGGCATGCAGAGCTCTGAGTGCAAAGCCGCCACCTGGTGCCCCTCCTAGGCAATCATAGTGAAAATCCTCAATTTCCTAGATCGATATATGATCTTACCCGAGGCACGCCACCTGGGGGAAATCAGACATGAGAACTTCGAGATCATTATTTTCCCAGATTACAGTAGAGGCGTACAGCGCCAGAGGAGGACTTTCGATTCGGTCAAAGCTAAATTAAGGACATTGCAGATACAATACATGCTACTTTTCCCAACTGAAGGTAATATACAAAGGCAAGGCGCACTTTTTTCAGACACCTGAAGACGCTTGGGCATGGATGGAAGAAAGACCGACCCTGCGTCTCCCTGGGAAGCAGACTGCAGACAGCGGTCAGCCTCGGTCCTCCAGGGACCAGACCAGCAGACAAGACGCGCACGATTAGAAGAAGCAAAACTAGCTCAAGGAGAACAGGCCAAGGGACACCATATGCACTCGGGTGTAAAAAGTCCGAAGGCCCAGCTAAAGAGATGACTCGTGCTGAAATCTTAGATGGGGAGGAGACGTACAGGTCCAGATAGCAGGACATACAGGTGGACTCAGAGGATCTGAGAGACTCCTCCGGGGACAAGAGTACACATCCTCTGGTTGCAGGGATAACAGCCCTGGACGGTGTTACCGAGGGGGACCAACCTCTGCCAATTGGAGACAAGTGAATGAGCAGACCCCAACAGCCTAGACGCTTTAATCTGGCATCGTTCAACCGGCTGGGGGCTGATAAGCTTCAAAGCAAAGTACAGAAACACACAGCTTGTCCCCCGGCAGCTCTACTGAGAACAGAAGCGAGGCCCGCTAAGGACCCATTCTTTGACTCTTCTCACACAAGTTGCATGTAGTGGTAGATCGTAGGAGTTTAACTTTCTAATCATTAGGGGGTGGAAGACAGACCTCTCTGTCTTTTACCTACACTCAGTTGTTACATTGTCATGGCTTCAAGTGTAGTGAAAAGGGTTAGGGGGAGGGGAAAGGTATTGCTACCATTAAAGTTCATATTGATTGCACTAGGCCAGTAGACACCACATTTGCATCCTGGGTACCTGTACACAGAAAGAGAGAAAACATTGGTAAGACGGCCCCTCAATTGCCGCAATACCCATGTCCTCCCATATTGAAGAACGGACCCTTTTGGTCCTAACATGGAACGTAAATGGCCTAAGGGACAGGATCAAGCAGGGACTGGTCCCCCAATATATAAAGCACCTGTGCCCAGATGTAGTGCTACTTCAGGAAACACACCTCCAGGGCACACAGTGTAACTTGCTTGGGAGGGCAATGTACACAGTAGTGGCACACGCCGGCTTCACATCTGACTCCAGAGGTGTTGCAGTCCTGATTAAAAAATCAGCCCCCTTTGAAATAACCCGCAAATGGGTGGATCTGAATGGCAGGTTCATGGGTGTAGCAGGCATATGGGGCAGACGTAACACCACTATTATCTGTGCATATGCACCCCCTCGACTACAACCCCATGTGCCTCAAAGTGGCAGATATCCTAGAGACCCCTGCGCCCTTCCACGTGGTAGGGGGAGACTTTAATGACGTCATGTGCACCGAGACGGACTGGTTAGGAAAGTTTGATAGAAACACAGGTACTATTGGCCCGCTTTGTTGACAAGCTTGGGCTCACTGATGTATGAAGGTCTCAGCATCCAAACACTAGACAATATTCATACTTCTCCGGGGCACATGGGGTGTATTCCAGGCTGGATTATGTTTTTGTACCCTCTGTGAGCTGGGGGTGGTTGGCCGGATGGACTACCTTGCTAGGGGCTTTTCGGATCACTCACCCCTATTGGTTCACTTGGGGTCTAGGACTCGAGACTCCCAGCCCACATGTAAACTGAATGTGTGGGATCTACAAAACGACATGATCATAAGCGGTCTCCGGATGGACACGGAAATCTTCTTCCAGGAAAATAAGGGCACCGTGGACTCTGGGGCTACACTATAGACGGCATTCAAAACTGTACTGAGAGACCGGGCACAGAACCGGATATCATGGGAAAAGTAGAAAGGGAGAAAATAGAGCAGATGGAATGCCAACTACTCACTTTAGAGAGGAGAGCTCTAGATAGGCCAGATTTACTGGCCTCTCGACGATTAGAAGCCCTAAGGACAGAATATCGCAAACTCGCTCAGGAAGAGGCAAAGAGACAGACTAGCAACAATGCACCGCTTATACGAGCTATGGGACAAGGCTGGAAAATTACTAGCCAACAAAAAGGAAGCCGACACCAGGTGGATCGGCTCCATCATAGACGACCGGGGAAGACTCACACCACAGACGCACAAATAGTGTCAGCATTCGCCCAATACAATGCAGATTTCTATGACAGAAAAACGTTTCGCGATACAGACGATATCGACGAATACCTTGCAGGTATATCTACCCCTAGAATAGAAGAGGGCGGCATGAAGGCATTGGACGGGGATCTGACTCTGGCGGAGATGGGAGAGGCCTTGACTCGATTGAGACCCGGCAGAACTCTGGTCCCAGACTTCCCGCCAAACTTTTTTTTTTTTAAATTACCCCCTGGGCCCTCAACTCCTGGATCTCTACCAATATGCCTATAAAGAGGGTGTCCTAGCGGTGGACCGCCGAACCGCCACTATAGTTGTTATTCACAAGAAGGGCAAACCCAGAGACAGGTGTGATTCATACCGCCCTTTCTCTCTGTTGAAGACTGAGGTTAAAATACTCGTGACAATCTTGGCCATGCTACTCCTTAAGGTTGTATTGACCCTTATCCACTGTGACCAATATAGTTTTATGCCCGGCCGGGCAACTAATTGGAATCTCTGCTGAGCACACAAGTGGTTGATGGCTGTTAGGAACCGTACCACCGCGCACACCTTCCTGGCACTAGATGCAGAGAAGACCTTTGACGCGGTATGTTATGTTATGTTATGTTAAAGGAACTTCTTAAGCGCACATATACCATGCGGTTTTATGGCGCGGGGGCGGAGAGGGCGCAGTGTTGAGGGACAGTCACAATTACTGATAAGCTTGGGAGAATAGCCAGGTTTTAAGCTTTTTTTATGAACTGGACATAGGGGGAGGCTGTTCTCACTTTCGAGGGGAGTGAGTTCCAGAATTGCGGAGCCAGAACCGTGAATCTGAGCCCTCCATGCTTCTTGCGTTGGAATGGGAGAGTAGACTGAAGGTTGAGGTTGGAAGAGCGCAGATCACGGGAGGGGATATAGCCTTTTATCCTAGAGGAAATGAAGACTGAACCATTCCCAGCAAGGGCTTTAAAGATGGTGCAGCCCAGTTTGAAGGCACAGCGTTTGGCCCCTGGAAGCCACTGTAGGCTCTTCAGCAGGGCTTTAACGTGGTGTCTGCTGGGCTGACGGGCGATTAGCCTGGCTGAGTGGTTCTGCACCAGCTGCAAACGGTGTAATTGGTAGGCTGGTATACCAACATATAGTGAGTTGGCGTAGTCAAGATGCAAGATTACCAAGGTTAAAACACCCAGAGTAAGGGCTTTCGTTGTCAGGAATCTGCTGATCTTCAGGATCCTGCGCAAATGGAAGAAACATGCAGATACCACCGAGCCAATCTGGGCTTTCATAGACAGATTGCTGCAGATTACAATCCCCAGACGTTTAACCGAGTCAACAGGAAGTGGAGGCTTGCCCAGGAGAGGAGGCCAAAAACTAGAGCTCCATGGGTTGGTAGGGCCCCCAGTCAGAATGAGCTCGGTTTTATCGGGGTTAAGTTTCAATTGATTGGCATTCATCCAATTACTGATGAAACACATGGTGGATTGAAAATTGGACACTGAGGAGGGAGAAGAGTTGATGTCGAACACCAGCTGCATGAATTCTGAAAGAGAGGTGCCGCTGCAAGCGGCCCCTACTGCTGCACAGCTTAAACGGAGAAAACTCTCAGAAGAACTTTTCTAAACGTTGAATGTTCACTCTAAACCAAATAATCCATATGAAACCATCCATTTATCATATTAATCCCGTACTCTCTATTGTTGATTGCAATCAATCCGGAGACAGATGGGTGCCATTGAATACTTTATTCGCATTTTCAAAATGCTTTTTGTGACCAATCCAGGCTTAACATAAGCGTGTGCTGTCAGTCATTTTTCATTATCAGACTTTACATATCACCCAATGCATTTCGAACCTCTTTGGTTTTTCGTCAGGGGTCGCTGAAATAAATGAAAAGATGCGCTTAGCTGAACCACTCTAAGATCTAATATGCCTAATATTTGAAGAGAGACTAAAACTTACTTATAAACAATGCACCTCGAGCAAAAAGCAGAATCACCTCCCATCGCCAACCTCTCTGTGATCCCACTAACCAAACAATATAACTCCCATCTACAAACAATGTTTTTAAACAAAATCTGCTCGTACATCCTGCATCTAATTAGCAACCAAAGTTTGTGTGCTGCCCCATAAACTACCCTTGTCCTTTCACAACTAAACTAAAGACCCTAATCTATCACTGAAATCCACTTAGCCCCTATTTACCTTGTGAAAAGCCTGAACCGGCATTGCGTTGTTTTCGTGCCTCCTCCCGTGCTTCAAGACAGATCAAACTCCGAACACCCTCCCTTCCCGCTTTTAAACCATTGCCACAGGTGTGCTGAATCTGCTCTTGTAACTGCCTAATTTACAGGAGAACAGTATGCGATGTGAGAATATACACTACTACAGAACCCACAATGCTTTGCCCCTGCATGCACTAACCTAACTTAATTCCCCAATAATCGTAAGAAAATTAACTGAATAACTTTACATATTTTCAAAAATGTTAATCCTGGATAAAAATAAAAGATACATGAGCAGCGTATTCATACAACATGACATTGCCTGAAAAGTAATAAAACAATAATGAAACGCTGTAATCTTTTGTTACAGTCCCAAGAGATGATGCTGATCATAGAGTAGTCAAATCCGCCATCCTTTCTAGTCCGAGAAAAAATCCTGTATATTCAACCGGTCTGTGTTCTGTTGAACGTTCCATTGTCTCCAGAGTGATGCTTTAAAGTGCTTTCATTTTGCTTTTTATTCTTTGAAACATGTGGGGTGCAGACACTTGTTGGATGATAATTTGCTAAGCATAAAGTTTTAGATAGCGAGTGCACACCTTCCCTTGTCTTGTTAATAAAAGTTTCCACTGGAACTGCAAATGAATCTGCGTGCTTGCACGCAGATTCATTTGCAGTTCCAGCGGAAACTTTTATTAACAAGACAAGGGAAGGTGTGCACTCGCTATCTAAAACTTTATGAACACCAGCTGCATGTCATCCGTATAGTTAAAGGTTTCAACCTTTCTTTCGTGTAGTGAGTGGATCAGGGGTAATAGATATAGGATAAAAAGAAGGGGTGACAGGCAGGACCCCTGCGGTACCCCGCAAGTCAGTTTCATTTTTTTGGAGGTGAAGTTAGCCAGACATACCGCTTGAAATCGGTCGCTGAGGAGGGAGGAAATCCACATCAGTGCCAGACCTTGTATACCGGCGCTGCTTACACAGTCGATCAGGAAAGCATGATCAACCGTGTCAAAGGCAGCCGATAGGTCGAGCAATACCACGGCCTGGGCGAGGTTCCTGTCAGCCCCTCTTCTGAGCTCGTCCATTACCGCAAGGATAACTGACTCGGTAGAGTGGGCCGGTCGAAACCCTGCCTGGTGCGGGTCCAGAAAGTGTGAGTGTTCGATGAAAGAACTAAGACAATTTGTGACTTGAGTTTCCAGGATTTTACCTAAGTAGGGCAGCAGTGAAATAGGGCGCTAATTACTGAGAACCAGGGGATCAGAGTTGGGCTTTTTCAGTAGTGGGACAATTTGAGCACTTTTGAAGGAGTTGGGGACAATACCAAGTTTAAGAGAGTTATTAAAAAGTGCAAGAGGCGGGTCTGGGCATTTCAGGAAGGCTTTGCGTAGAATGTGAGGGGGCAGCAGTTTGTAGGGGAGCCGGACCCCACTTTTCCTAGGAGCGCCATCAAGTTTTCCTTTGAAATGAGGGGGATTTGATCAAGAGAAGATGAGTTTTTGCATGAAACTGGAGGAGCCGTGGTGGATGTGGAAGGGGGAATACTGGCCTTGACTGTGGCGATTTTCTCAATAAAGAAGCGGTTCAGAGAATCGCACAAGGATTGTGAGGGAACAGGTTTGGGCATTACTCTGTCCGGTTTAGCGAGTTCGTTGACTATGGAAAAAATATCCTTGGACTTGTTTGCTAAGTTTAAGATTTTTGTGGAGAAATATTCTGCCTTAGTCTGGAGAATTGGATTTTTATATACTCTTTGAGTAATTTTACATAACAATCTTTTTTTATCTGGAGAGTAATCCCGTCTCCAGCAACGCTCAGCTTGCCTTAGGGCAAGTTTCTTCAGTTTGAGGTCGTTGGAGAACCAGCGTTGGGCCTCGTGTGGACGCAGAATCTTATTTTTTTTATATGGGGCAATCTTGTCACTGGCAGAATCCAACCAGGACTTGAGGGTCGATTCCTGAGTATGTAGAGACTCCTGTGCAATAGGGGATGAGATGGTAAGTAAGGAGCAAAATTCCTCAATGTTGGCACGTTTCCAGTTCCTAGCTACATGATTTCTAGTCAATAGGTTTTTGTCGGGGAACATAAAGGAGATCATAAATGTGATAAAATAGTGGTCTGACCAAGTACATGGGGAGATAAGGAACTTGGAGATTTCCAAGTTCGATGTCCAGACTTGGTCTAACATGTGCCCTTTTATTTGGGTTGCGGCGGTAACATGCTGGGTGCAATTCATTCCCAGGAGAAGGTCAGTGAATTCTAGAGAGTCAGAGCTTTCCCGTGTATCAGTGGGCCAATAGTTGAAGTCTCCGATAATAAGGATTCTGGCGTGATTGATTGCCAGGTGAGAGATCAAGTCACCGAGCAGTTGCGGAAATGTGGGCATGACATTGGGGGGGTCTGTAGATTAGTACGCAAATAAAAGGTACACTGGCCTTTCTCAGACGCCATCTCAGTTAAATTTGGATTTGGCCTGAAATTCAGAAAGTGGGTGTCCCTCCTATACACGGCACCCAGAGCAGCGGTGCGAGCCAACGGCAGGTTCTCTTCCATATTCCCGATCCCCCATGGGACTGGGCAGGGATGCCCCCTGTCTCCACTGCTGTTCGCACCTGTGATCGAACCCCTAGCATGCGCAATCAAACAACACCCGAGGTGAGGGGCTTTAAGACTACACCCGATGACCAAGAGGAAGAAAAAATATCATTATACGCAGACAATATCCTCCCATTTACCAACATAGACCCAACAATCCCCACAGTGTTACACATTCTTGAGGAGTATGGCTGGCTCTCTGGATAGAAGGTCAACTACCACAAATCTATACTATATAGCCCAATTCAAGACATGGACTGGCCGCCGCTACCCAAAGATCTACATATTGCTACAGAGGGATTCCAATATCTTGGGATCTTTCTTACTTCCAATCCAATGGTCTGTCGCTCGCATAACATTCAGCGGGTACTATAAAACTTTAAACAGGACGCAGACGGATGAAGAGAACTACCGCTCACTATAAAGGGGCCGGCAGCCATATTTAAGATGATCTCTCTGCCCCAATTCTTATACGCACTACGAAACACTTACCCCCCCTCCCCAGAACGATATTCAGGGAAATTGACTCTGAACTCCGTGCACTACTCTGGCTGAAAGGACACCCAAGAATCACCCTAAAGTCACTACAATGCAACCCATATAGTGGGGGATTAGCGCTTCCGGACATCGAGGCATACTACTGGGCTGCCCACCTCACACCCATAAACGACTGGCTACATGCATCATGGGACCATCCCACCTATAGATTGGAAAAGGAAACACTAACACCACAAAACGTTTTTGCATTACTTGTACAGGGGGAAGGGGACCCACAGGCTGCTTCCCGCAACAAGAGTCACTATAGAAGTATGGGAAAGGACTATGAGGGTATTGGGCTTGGCCCACAAGATAACTAGGTCCACACCATTGTGGAAGGGAACCTGATTCAAAGAAAATAATAGGCTCCAGTGTTTGAATCATGGGACCTGCTTGGGATCTCCACAGTGGGTGACATCACAGTAAGGGGCAAACTCAAAACCTTTTCCGTCCTCCAAGCTGACAATCAACTCCACAATTTCCAATTCCTCAAATATGCCCAACTACGACACACATGGGGAGCAGAGGGTATAGGGGATACTGAGCTACCAGAGAACGCGCCACTCGAAGGAAGAATACTGCAGGAAAAGCTAACGACCAAGGTAGTCTCCGTCACCTACAAAACGATAAATAACAATATGCCTGATACTCTGGGCAACTTGAAAGAGACATGGGAAGGGAACCTAGGGGAAATGGAAGAGATAGATATGGAAGCGGCCCTAATGCACCCCAGAGAAGTCGCGATCAAGGCCAGACCAGTTCAAAATCGTCCACCGGGCCTTCTACGATAGATAAAAACTACATAAAATGAAATGGATGGAGTCTGCCCAGTGTTTATGCTGTTGAGCCGCATTAGGTAACTTCCTCCACATAATCTGGGAATGTCCACATATAGGGGTATATTGGCATGAGATAATCAAAGAACTGATCGCAATCCTGGGAACTTCTCTTCCATTAGACCCTAAATTCATCCTTCTGGGAATCCCCTGTGTCATTGATGTTCCTCGACCCACACTACTTTTTAGCTCATTGGGCATAGTAGTGGCAAAGCGGGATATTACACGACGCTGGGGCACGCAGGAAACTCCCACACTAAATGAATGGAAATGGGGTATGGATCTCTACATGGCAGCGGAAAGGGGGAAATATAAAAGTAGAGGGTGCCGCAAAAAATTCACGAACATTTAATTTAGGGTAGCTGGATGAGATACTATGGCCTAAATCAAAGCTACGAAGACTCCCAAACAGCTACACCAGGGGCACCGGACTAAAAGTAACCTGCTGAAACTAGGATGTATGGGGAGGGAACGAGTTGGGGACACAGTGTAATTTCAAACAAACTCAAGGGATATAGAGGCAATCATATACCTGTCATGTACTAAGAGTGTCTGATGGTCATCAGAGATAAGAAAACTAAACAAATTTGTCTGGTCTAGGTGGAACTTGTTGCTAATGTTATGTGGTTCTCAAGTTTTTTCAAATTTACAGAAAAATAAAAAATATATTTAAAAAAAAAACTTCATCCTTGTATTTCCTTGGCAAGGCTCAAGAGGAATACCTCCACATTGGCACCATTTGGCCCAAATTTCGTGGTGCTTCTTTGAGCACCCTCTCGCTTCATAAATAGGCATCACTAAGCTCATACATCGATCTAAGTCTTTCTTTCATTCCTCCAATGACGGGGGGATGTGTATCTTTTCCATAGCCATAGTAGATATAACTGATATCTGTTACTGTCTATGTCAAGCTTGTTATTCAAAAAGATGACTTTTTTTGTCCCGGTAGAGACTCCTACTCCCCGCTTATGCAAGTATCCCATCCCAAAAGGAGTCCAGCCTCCCACAGGATGCAGGAAATCTCTCCGGTAATTGTGGCGTCTTAGGCAGTTCCCGGAAGACGTCACACCCTTTTCTCACAGCCTATCACATGTGTAATAAGTCCTCTCCTATTTCAATCGAATGGTTTTAAACTGTAATCTAATCACATATTCTCTCTCCAGCCATCTTCTGTCAGGGATCAAGATCTCATTCCCATGCTTCCTGCTGTTGATCAAAAGATTCAGGTGAGGCTCAAGTAGTCGTAAATAACAGGAGATCCAACCCCTTTTTGCTCAGCCGAGGAACCCGTCAGGGATGCCCCCTATCTCCACTTTGTTTGCCCTGGCCCTCGAGCTCCTTGCGGCATGGATCCGCAGGGACGTAATGATCTGCGGGTTGCGGTGGACGTCTGACTGGGAGGACCGAATATTGTAATATGCAGATGATATACTGCTATACCTCGCATCCCCTAAAAGATCCCTAATCGCACTATTTGACATCCTCTCCATTTTTGGTAGATATTCTGGCTTTGGCATTAATTGGCAAAAATCTCTCATTTACGTCCTACTTGGGAAGGACTCCCCAATACCCCGAAACTGTCCCATACCGATAGTGTCGGACGGTTTCAAATACTTGGGCATTTTTATTTCACTGGATAGATCCCTCCGTTTCGCCCGGAATTTGGCTCCCCTTATACAACGCCTAAAGCAATACATCACTAACTGGAAATCGCTCCCCCTCTCTTTACTGGGCAAAGCGGCCCTCTTTAAAATGGTGTCCCTGCCCCGCTTCCTCTATGTACTACAAAACTCGTCAGACCCAGTACCAAATTCATATTTCCAACAAATAGAGGGCCTTCAGCGAGACCTACTTTGGAACGGAAGACCCCGTATCGCTCTTAAAAAACTCACCCTCGGCTGGTTCGATGGGGGGATAGGATTGCCAGACATAAAGAAATACTACTGGGCCTCACACCTAACGGCAATAAACCATAGCACGTATGGGAGGCCTGATGATCCTGGGTTTGGTATGGATAAAATGCCCCTTCCTAGCGGTTCCTTTGCCAGGGCCCTCTACTCCAAGCCAAACAGATAACCCCTCATTGGCCCTACTAAGCACTCCGTCCACATCTGACATTCGGCAACTGCTTCGTTGGGGTGGACTAATAAATTGACTATGTCCGCGCCTCTGTGGGACTCCCAGAGACTTGGGGACCTGGGCAACGCGCGGGGCTTTGACAAATGGGACCTAATTGGTATCTCACGCATCGGAGACCTGTGGGACAAAAACGGTATCAAGTCATTTGACTCTCTCCAACTTCAATATTCCATGGCTGATTCGGAGCGTTTTCGCTACTTGTAGGTCCGCCACGCACTGCAAGCGGCATTACCTCGTGACACCTCCCCACCCGAATATTCACCGCTAGAAGACAGACTGCTAGACGGATATTTACCCGAGAGAGCCATTTCCCTAACATATAGGAAACTCATTAACAATATGGACGACCCACTGGCGCTGCTGCGAGAGAAATGGGTTGAGGACGGTATTGAGCTTGATGACGAAAACTGGCAGACTGCAGTCTCTTCCTCCAAAACGGTCGCCATCCCGGCGCGCCTCTGACTCGTGCAACTGAAAATACTGCACAGAATCTATATCACGGGGCCCCAATTGAAGCACATGGGTGGCTCAACAGATGGGTATTGTAGAAGGGGATGCACCCAGATGGGCATATTTATACATATAATATGGCACTGTGACCCGATACAGGCTTATTGGCGAGACATCCATCACATTATGAGCCAGGTATTGGAGCTCGACATACGGCCTGAAGCTCCCAGATGCCTCCTTAATATCTGGGAACCCACTGACTTAAACACGCATGCCACACAATGGGTCACACTGGGATGCATGATAGCAAAAAGAAATATCGCCCAACACTGGGGGGCAACACTGCCCCCGAGGGTCGCGGACTGGGAGGCGGACCTTGACTGGTGCATGCTGAGGGAAAAGACGGTTTATGCAGCTAGGGGCTGTCCCCGAAAGTGGTCCAAGATCTGGTCTCCTTGGAATGTATATCGAGGCTACATATGTACCCCACCAAATGACCCCGAATGTGACAGTCCCCCCTCACCATAACATGTATCATTCTTCCAATTCTATGTACCTTGATGTCGCTGTATTTCCTGTCACTGACCGGCTGGAACTGTACCTATGTTGAATAATGCTGCACATGTTCAATAAAAAGAATAAAAAAAAAAAAATGATTCAGGTGAGTTTTACCACTAGGATCGATATACTGTCAATATTTTGTGATAAGTCGGCTCCTCTGTCATAAGTTTAGCTTCCAGAGGAGTATAAACAGGGAGGCCATCTAGATCTGCCATGGAGGGCAAAATGGCATGCCAAAGCTGCAAATATCAGAAAAATTGGTTTTATGGAGGTTGTATTCTATCTGGAGTCCTGCAAAGGATTTCAAGGTAACCAGGGACAAGACATCTCACAATTTCGAAATGCCATTGATGTCCCACCCTCTGAAGCCCTACAAGGTGGATACCTGTGCCAACCAACAGGGGAGTCTCTCTTCTACATGACACGTCCATCCCAATGCCCTAGTTGCACCTCCCAAACCTGCATATCACTATTGCAGCCGGGGGTGGGAGGGGGAGGCAGAGGGAAAGTCAACCCACTGTGAAGGAGGTGGGAGTGCTGAGTCCCCTGTATCGCCTATTTCTCTGAGGCAAAGGCTGGGTCCTCTTGGGAGTCAAAGCACCATTTATTCAAGATAGATAAATGAGAGGCCCTGTAATATAATGTAATGTCAGGGGCTGCTATACCGCCCTCGTGGGTGGAATTGAAGCATTTAGCTTAGGCTATCCTTGAGGAGAGGGGATTGGCTCCACAGCATGTCCCTCAGTGATGCTTCGAATCAGGTGACAAAAGCTCCCAGTAAGGTGTATAGATAGTTTTGCAGTTGGTACAGTAACCTTGGCTGGGCCACCATCTTTATTACTGAAGCGCGTCACAGAAAGGACATCAGGGATGCTCTGTCCAGGTCCCTAGTAAGCCTATCTAGCTAGGGTCGGATGTTTTTGTTCTATGCCATCTGTGCATCCACCGTAATATAAACCCCCAAATATTTCAAGCCCTCTGCCAGGACATGCAGGGGGCAGGCGATAGGGAAAACCGAGGATTTTGCCTTATTAATGGTGAGGTTCGAACGTTTCCCCAAAATCTGCAGAATCTGGAGGACCTGGGGCCCGACCATTGAGGTTCATCTAAAAATTTAAGGACATAATCTGCATAGAGTGCCACGCTATCTGAGGTCCCCAGTGTCCACTCAAAATCCTTAAAAAGAGCATGAATCCTTAACCATCTGACGAGAGGCTTACTTGCCATGACGAACAGCAGGGGTGACAGCATGCATCCCTGGTACCCCTCTAATCCAGCTGAGCATCCGAGAATGAGCTACCTATTCTAACACATGAGCCCCTGAGTAATAGTTACTATATATATATATATATATATATATATATATATATATATATATTTTGTCAGATGTGGGAACTTTTTCAAATGTTCCAGGACAGTTGGGGGTTACTGGGCTCAGGTTGCAACAATCCGAGCAATTTACCACAGGTATCATCAATTACTTAATGTCCACAAGTACTTTAATGCTAACACACACAATGAAAACATACTATACATAACAGAGGTGTCACGGGGGACTGCTATGGACGAACGAGCTGGAGAGATACTTGACTGTTCCTTTCCGCCCCGGCCACAGGACTCGTACGGTCCCTTTAACGCAAACGGGGAATCCCTGTGGGAGGAGCCTGCAGGAATCACGTCAGAGGCCGCCGCCCAATCAAGAGCCCCGCTCCCTCGTAAGGGGAACCCGCAAGAGGAGGAGAACGCGAAATCCGGAGGAAGCAGCGAGAGTGGAGAGAAGGAGACACGAGAGGAGCGAGAGAGCAGCGGAGATCGAGAGAACACGACCGAAGGATACAGCGAAAGCCGAGGTGCGCCGTCGACGGAGCCAGGAGGCCAACAAATACGCCACTCGCCCGCCACGTTCCTGGAGGAGCGTGGCTGGGAAAGGTACGTGATCGTATCCTGAGCCTTTCACAATCACGGGGAGGGACGGGGTCATTGGTGTGAGGGAGGTCATGGAGACGCAGGGAGCCTGAGTGTTGGGTGTTCTTTTGTTAGCAGTCTTCACCCCACAGCCACACCTCTGTACCTAGGAACCTCTCGTTTTTTATTTGATTAAGTGAGACACGGCAGACAGTGGTAGCCCCGGTGACCCCTCACAACCTTTTCCCCCTCAATTCTCCTACGCCCCCTTCAAGCCTACTTACCTTTGTATCCCTGTGTGCTTCTTTCCTTGGCAACTGACGAGGAGACGGCCCCTGAGGAGGAACCCTTGACCAGGACTTCCACAAGCCAGACGACCCTACAACATCCGGGACACTTGGAGAGAGCGGCGTTTAAAGTCAATAAAACCGATTATTCAGCCCATTTGAAGAGTTACGGTGTTTCCTTCCAACCCCCTCCATACCACCCTTCACAAGTGGCGAGCCAGATAGGAGCCTTGGGGAACCAGCATCCGAAACAGGATGGAGGCCCTCATCCATCAGATGAAGGAGGGCGAGGCTAAACTTGAGTGGGCAGTGGAAAAATCCTCCAGTCAGGCGGAGGCGGACCGTGCAGTCTTTACTTCAGCAATTCAGAACCAAGCTGACAGTTTATTGAAATTAGCCGAGGGACATGCCCAACTCCTGGTCACGTTGGGGCAGGGAAGGGCGAGCAACCCCCCTGGAACAGTGGTTCCCCTTCAGAAGTTCGTACCGGGAGACGACCCCTTGGCGTTTTTTCTGAATTTTGAAAGAGCCGCGAGGGCCAGTGCCTGGCCGGGAGAACGTTGGCCTTTTTATCTCGCCCCCCTCCTAACGGGAGAAGCCCAGGCAGCATACCAGACAATAAACCAAGACGGGACATCCACCTACACGGTGGTAAAACAATATGTGTTGGATCGCCTGGGTGTGGACGACGAGACACACCGCCTAAAGTTCAGACAAGAGCGAGGAGCACCGGGAGACCTGCCAAAAACCTTGTTCTTCAGACTCAAGGGAGCCGCTGACCTCTGGCTCAAACCTCATGAGGCCAATATGGACGAGGTCATGAACAAAATCTATTTAGAACAGTTTCTGGAGGCCCTCCCATATGCCACTCAACGGTGGTTAAAACAACACGCCGGTCTGTCATTGGAACAAGCCATTGAAATGGCGACTGCTTACGCCAGGGCCCAGGGTCGACCACCTATGAAAGAACCAGAGAAACACCCCCGTCCTCCGGGCCCTGTGAAACCTGAAAGAAGGGCCTTACGACCTCCACCCGAGGGAAACCGACCCCGTATCTCCCGACCCGAGAACCCTGCTTACTCGTCCCCCCAATGTTACGACTGTGGAGAGTGGGGCCACATTGCACGGTTCTGTCGCAAGAAAAGAGAGAAAGAAGACGAACCCATGGATATCAGCTATGCACCCCGCTCTGTCCTATTCGCCCAGGAAACCGGGCCCATATTCTACGTAAGTGTGTCTCTCAATGGCAGGAGGGTAAGGGCGCTTCTTGACTCAGGATGCAGGCATTCTGTCATAAAGCGGGAACTGATAGCACCTTCTTGGCTTTTACCAGGGAAGACAGTACATATCCGATGTATACATGGGGACGTGAGAGAATACCCTTTGGCTAGGGTTACCCTGGGGGTCGATGACCGTATACAGTCAGAGGTAGTGGTGGGGGTGGTGGAAGATCTCCCCGAATCACTAATTATAGGGATTGACACCCCGTCCTTTACTCCCCTTTTACAGGCTGCCATAAACCCCACAAAATTCAACGTGTGTCTTACGCCTGAACCCTGGGCTAGAGACAATCACTTTCGGATGGCCCAGTTAAATGATGCAAGTCTCACGCATGCGTGGCAAAAAGCCAGAGACCAACAGGATCCAGGGACTCGTACCTATCCTACCTTCATAGAACAAAACGGTCTCCTCTACCGACTAGCCAAACCTGACACCGTTCCCCAACTGTTGGTTCCCGTAGGGTTCAGAGATCAAATTCTGTTCTTTGCCCATGCTCATCTCTTGGCGGGGCATTCCGGAGCAGAAAAGACTGGTCAGGCCATTTTACAAAAAATGTTTTGGCTGGGGGTGTACGCTCAAATACAGAAGTACTGTCAGGAATGCCAGAGACGCAATCCCTATATTCCCCCTCCCGTTCCCTTAAATCCCCTACCCATTATTGGGACTCCCTTCGACCGCTTGGGTATGGACCTTATAGGACCCTTGCCCAAGTCCGCTAGGGGTCACCAGTATGCTCTGGTGTTGATTGACTATGCCACCAGGTACCCGGAGGCCTTCCCACTTCGTGCCGCAACCTCCAGTGCCATCGCCCAACGACTCGTAGAAGTGTTCTCTCGCATGGGGTTTCCTCGAGAGATCATCACTGATCAAGGCACCCCATTCGTGTCCCGTTTAATGAAACAAGTCTGTGACCAGTTACGCATTAAACATATCACCACCTCTGTGTATCACCCCCAGACAGATGGGCTAGTCGAACGATACAATGGTAGTCTTAAACTTACCTTAAAGAAGCTTCTGTCTGGGGATGGACGGCACTGGGACCAACTGCTCCCCTTGGCCCTCTTTGTACTCCGTAGCCAAAAACAATCCAGTTTAGGGACCTCTTCCTTTGAATTATTGTTTGGGCGTAAACCTCGAACATTACTTGAGATCACTAAAGACAGTTGGGAACGGGAGGGGCTGCAAGAGGCCGAAACCCTACTGGATTACACTCGACAGTTACAGAGCCGGCTACATAAACTGCGAACCTTGGCCCATACACAGTTGTCGGTAGCACAGGACAAACAGATAACATTTTATGACCGAGGCACGAAGTGGAGGGAGTTGGATTTAGGTGACTGGGCACTGGTACTCTTACCCACCTCCACCCACAAGTTAAAAAAAGAGTGGCAAGGACCTTTCAAGATTATAAGAAAGATAGGGAAAACTACGTATATCCTACAGATGAGAGGAAAGAGGACCCAAATGTTCCATATTAACTTGCTGAAGAAGTGGTTGGGACCCCCTCCTTCAGGGGCTCATACGGTGTCTATGGTCTCCTCTCCCTCTCATACTACCCTAGAGACTCCTATCAATCCTGATCTCACCGCTACCCAAACCAGAGAGATACAGTCTCTGCTTATGAGCTTCACAGACATATTTTCTGATCAACCCGGTAGGACCCTCCTAGCCGAGCATTCCATCTCCACACCCCCAAGGTTTGTGGTTAAACAAAAACCTTACCGAATTCCTGAGGCCCGACGAGCCGCCTTTCAGGAGGAGGTCTCCAGGATGTTGGTATCAGGGGTTATCGTTCCCTCACATAGCAATTGGTGTTCCCCCGTTGTGCTTGTACCCAAACCGGATGGCAGCATCCGGTTTTGTATTGACTTTCGGGCCGTGAACAGGGTATCCAAACAAGACGCCTATCCTCTTCCCAGGGTGGATGAACTCATAGAACGCCTTGATGAGGCCCGGTACATAACCACTATCGACCTCACCAAGGGTTACTGGCAGATCCCTTTGGCCCCCGCAGACCAGGAAAAGACAGCGTTCTCCACCCCTTCCGGCCACTACCACTTCACAGTCCTTCCCTTTGGGTTGCATGGGGCTCCCGCCACCTTTCAACGAGCCATGGATACGCTCCTGGCCCCTCACCTAAAATATTCAGGGGCTTATCTCGATGACATTGTGGTCTACAGCAAGACCTGGGAGGAACACATAAGACACTTAGGGAACATCCTGGACAGCCTTAGACGGTCAGGGTTGCACGTCAATGCGAAGAAAACCAGGGTAGCCTTTCAGAAGGTCCGCTATTTAGGGTATCTCCTGGGGGAGGGACATATAGCACCCCAAACCGAGAAAGTGGCCGCCATACAGTCCGTTCCCTATCCAAAGACTAAAAGGGACTTGAGGGCATTTTTAGGGTTGGTGGGGTATTATCGAAGATTCATAGCCCAGTTCGCTACCATAGCGGGCCCTCTCACTGACCTGCTACGCAAAACACACACCTCGCCCAGGTTACAAGCCCCTTCCGACCAAGAAGCCCTTGCGTTTCAAGCCTTGAAGGATGCCCTAACAACCTCCCCTGTACTAGTGACTTCAGCAAAACCTTTATCCTACAGACAGATGCCTCAGGTATTGGGATATGGGCGGTTCTCTCTCAACAAGACCCCGACGGTCACGAACGCCCCCTTCTTTTCCTCAGCAGAAAACTGTTTCCTAGGGAGCAAGCCTACTCAACCATAGAAAAAGAGTGCCTCGCGGTCAAATGGGGGGTTGAAAAACTCCGATATTATTTGGAAGGCAGACCCTTTATCCTTTATACGGATCATGCTCCCCTTACCTGGCTACAAAGGAATCATGGCCATAATGACAGAATCCTCCGATGGTTCCTTGCCCTACAGCCTTATCAAATAGACATCCGACATCGGAAAGGGGTGAACCAGGGTAATGCCGATTTCCTTTCCCGATTCCCTTGTTCCCCCGATCGGGGTACACCTGGGGGAGGGAATTGTCACTGGGTCACTGCTATGGACGAACGAGCTGGAGAGATGCTAGACTGTTCCTTTCCGCCCCGGCCACAGGACTCGTACGGTCCCTTTAACGCAAACGGGGAATCCCTGTGGGAGGAGCCTGCAGGAATCACGTCAGAGGCCGCCGCCCAATCAAGAGCCCTGCTCCCTCGTAAGGGGAACCCGGAAGAGGAGGAGAACGCGAAAGCCGGAGGAAGCAGCGAGAGCGGAGAGAAGGAGACACTAGAGGAGCGAGAGAGCAGCGGGGATCGAGAGAACACGACCGAAGGATACAGCGGAAGCCGAGGTGCGCCGTCGACGGAGCCAGGAGGCCAACAGATACGCCACTCGCCCCACCACGTTCCTGGAGCAGCGTGGCTGGGAAAGGTACGTGATCGTATCCTGAGCCTTTCACAATCACGGGGAGGGACGGGGTGATTGGTGTGAGGGAGGTCACGGAGACGCGGGGAGCCTGAGTGTTGGGTGTTCTTTTGTTAGCAGTCTTCACCCCACAGCCACACCTCTGTACCTAGGAACCTCTCGTTTTTTATTTGATTAAGTGAGACACGGCAGACGGTGGTAGCCCCGGTGACCCCTCACAACCTTTTCCCCCCTCAATTCTCCTACGCCCCCTTCAAGCCTACTTACCTTTGTATCCCTGTGTGTTTCTTTCCTTGGCAACTGACGAGGAGACGGCCCCTGAGGAGGAACCCTTGACCAGGACTTCCACAAGCCAGACGACCCTACAACATCCGTGACAGTTGGAGAGAGCGGCGTTTAAAGTCAATAAAACCGATTATTCAGCCCATTTGAAGAGTTACGGTGTTTCCTTCCAACCCCCTCCATACCACCCTTCACAAGAGGGTTTTCATTAAGGGCACTAATGGGAATAATACCCATGGGAATCTGTTTATAGTCTCTTGTGGTAATGTGCACTGGCCCATGGCCCTGTGTGTGGATCTCCAGAGTACTCACTTTTTTTTAGTTCTTGCAGTGTTGCATTTTTCCTCATCTGATTTGAGTACAAGGCCTTCGTACCGCTATCCTTGGTGTTGATTTTGTGAAGTTTTTATGAGCAGGCTGTTTGCAGCTACCAACTCCTTGTGGTGTAAGTTTCTCACTGGCCACTGTGAGGCAGCGTTGCTGTCAACTTTTCTACCCAGCTGATGGGGTTGCACTTCACACTGAGAGACTTGGTACCAATAATTTCAGGTAAACTGTCACAGCGAAAGCACCAGTCAAAAGGAGTTAGCGCCAGGTTCACGTTCCTGCAGATCTTGCCACTTGGGACTTCCTCTGGCCCAGTCACAACACTCCCCACCCAAATAAGCTAGGTAGTCACCCTGGGTTGAACATGCTGAGCAAGTGCAGTCTCTTTTAAATCTTTCTTCGCATTTTGACAGTAGATGGCGGTCAATAGTCCACCAATGCTTCAGACACTTTTTGGCACTAGCAGAACTCCTCCTTTCAGCTCCAAGACACTCTGAACCTCAAGTGTCAGTTTGGTCACCTGTGCTTGTGGGACTCCTGCGGCCAGCGCTCCTAACTTTAGTTCAACAGTGCATATCTAGGTCTGTGTCTTGGTAGCAGTGTCTGCTTGTGACGCCTGGGCTCCTTCACAACTCCTTCAGAGCAGCATTTTAATCTTGCAGGGGTACCTCCAATGCCCCTCCTGTGCAGAGCAGTCCGCTTTCTCCCTAGAAGTAGTGTGCAGGCAGCCTAGTCGAGTTGTTCTCAGACCTGGCAAGGGGAATTAATGGCCAATACCCCAATCCTGAGGCTCAAAGGAATCTCCCAGTCACCACTGCTGTGGCATCCACAGCTTCTGGTCAAGAAATCTTGGCAAAGTGACTGGAAGTTGCTTTACCATCAGTATTCGCAGATTGCTAACAGTACTTCCAGAATTTTTGGTTTTGTAACCGGTTCTGGGCAGTTCTGCACTTTGCTATGTGTACAAAGACTGGTCCAGCCATGGTCTTTATTACAAATGAAGGTGTAAAGGCAAGGGAAGCTGGGTGTCTTCTCTTCGGGGAAACCCAAAACAATAGCAGAAAGGCAAGGGAGACTCCCCCACTTAAGTACCAGTTACCCTCGGGGGGTTGTGTGGGTGTGAGGGGGGTGTATCCTGTTCCAGAAAACAATCGGCTGGCAATTAACAAGGGTAAATTATCTAACTTAAAAGCACCCCTCTATCTACTTCCTCAGTCTGACCCATTACCAAGGATCCCTGGAATGTTCTGAGGGAAAGCCCAGCAATATTCCTCTTCTGCCAATCTTCCAAATTAGTTCCCACTATATGTCTGATACAAAATGGAACCCAATGGGGCCACAGCCATATGTGCCATATTTTTTTGTACACTCATCCTCTTCTCATTCAAGTAACTTCCACAGAGCATCCATGTCCCAGTTGGATGGGTGAAGTTATCCAGCTGCAGAGGACTGGTAGAACAACTACAAATATTTGGAGATGGTGGTAAGCGGCACTCCCTAGGAGGCAACAGGTATAAAGGTCTGCCCTCCTGCCGTATTCATTTAACTGCCACCTCCGTCTGTACCTTAAAGCCTAGGTGAGAGTAGTCTCCCTCCTAAAAAGGAGGGTGCACTTGGTGTGTTACTCCGACCTGAGAGCGCTGCTGTAGGTTTCAGTCTATCACGGAAATGCCTAATCACACATGCGTGATCATCTTGTTTGCTGCGTTAGGGGTCAAACATACTACAGCTTACTATGGGAAATTCGAGGCAAGGTGCACACTCCCTTGCCATCACAATGGTCGTCAGACCGCCACTGTTTTTTCCTGCCCAGGACCACCATGCATGGATGGAAAATGTTGTAATGTCTCGAAAGTGCATGTTGCTTTCAATGATTCATCATGTTACTAGTTTGAGGCTATCCACAGTTGATGCATACACACAGTTCAACACCACCATACTCCTACGTTTCTTGACTCGTTTGGCTCTCACCTTCTGGCCAAAAAAGCATAAAACTCCAAGATAGCCGTAACGTTTAGTGTTACACTGGTAATAATTGTGGAGAAGGCATTGTTATCTACAAGTATGGTTTTATGCGATTTGAATGTACATTTCATGGGGAGAAATATATTTACTTCTTAAATACAGGTTCCTTTTAATTTTCTTTTCAGCGTGAAAGTTTTTTTTTCCACTCAGAAATAATTTGTCAACATATTGAGTTTAAAGATTCTACGTTTTTAAATAGAATTAAAACTTTGTTGTTTGTCAGCATCAAAAATTCTGATTGGGAGTCGCCAAAATCCCCGAGGCTAAACTGGAAATGATGTAATGACTCAGGACTTCGCAATGACACAGGGGTATGGCAACAGGAATAACTTGATATTAAATCCAGTCTTCTTTTCTCATTGTTGAAAGTTGTGATGACGCAGTCTTGATTCATCCATGTGCAAAGGACCGATCCTTCTCCCCGATACAATTTTTTCTTGCTAAAAATGAGGCCGTGGCCTTTCAGAGAAATACCTTAGCGGGCCGTGTGAATCATTGGGCGAGACCTAACGTATGTATGTATTCTGACTCATCACAAGGAAAATAAATAAGAGGCATAGAGTTTTTTAGAAGCCATTTTGGAGAATACGCCTCTGCAAAAGTTAGTAAAAAGGTTCACAAATCAAGCGCGCTTCTAGTAGATTCTCTTGATCAAATAATTGCCTTTTTGTAAATACGGACATTTTTTAACGCAATGTTGTTTGGGGTGTGTACCCCTGTATGGTGTGTAGAGGGCCTATATCTGTATTCCAAATCAGAAACCACTTCCTAAAGATGACTTTAGTTATGTATCTCCCCAGCACCATTGCAGACAAAGTACTTTAACAAGCAGTCTCAGAAATAGGTCTTGTAAAAAGCAGAAATTAATTGTGAAGATTTACTAGAATTACATCCGTAATGCTATCAAGTAAAATAATTAATGCACATTGTTTATGTGGACAGGCTGTCCACACCCAGTCTAACGGCGTAAATGGAGCTAGCTAACAATAGGACACCAGACACCACATTCTCCCACAGACTACAGTATTAGATTTGGAAGCATTGATAGTCAATTCGTTTATACCAGTTTCGATCAACACATTTGCATTCCCACCGCGATCTTTGCTAAGATGACAGTGTCATATTACAACACAATATTATGCTATAATTCAAGCTTGTGGGGGTGGGCTCTGGGAAATATGCTTGTCTTCTGAAGTCATGCATGCAAGTGACCCATTTATAGGCTAAACAGCGCTAAAACTCACCCCTGTATTAGACTCATATATGTCTTGTTTTACCATTTACCAAGCAGTGCTTTTTAGGTGTGGTTTGTTAGTGAAGCTCTCTCCTTGAACTTACGTGATAACAGAAAAAAAGCTTTAAGAAGCAGAATAGAGAGAGAGGCTTTAGCTCCGCCCTCATTTTGGTCTTCCTCCTCACTGGATTGGATTTGGAAGAAGTTGTGTGCTTCCGCTGAAAAACAGTGCTTGTATTGCACAGATTATGCGCAATACAGTAGGCCTGAGTCGAATATGATGACGATTATGTGTTCAGGGCTCTAGACCTAGTTGGTTCATTGGGAAAAGTTATGTCAGATGCCTTATATCTCATTTGTCCATTTTGAAAAGTTGTTTTAAAGGCAGTAACTCCGAATTATTTATTGTGAACAACATATGTTAAAGCCAATATGCCTTTATGTGTGGATTGTTATTACACTGTGTTAAAGCCTTATATAAGTATGTTCTAACATCAGTTTCCACCGATTATTTTAGTAGCAAAGTGCTGTGGTCGACTGGTCCGAAAACCATGTTTATTTGGAAGGTTGTTGTATTTTAGGCCTGGCTTGACTTCACAGCTGTCTGCGAATGCTTTTGTTATCTCCAGAAGGAAAGGTTTAAGAGATAGTACTAAGAGAGGCACAGTGACTCTGCCCTCATGTTTATCTTCTCTACAAGTATCTGATTGAAAAGAAAAGTTGGGTTGGTATCCTTAAGAGGAAGTTTCATTGCTTATAACTGACGAGACCTTATTAACAATGACCCTAGGTCAAATGAAGTAGGCAGGGGCTTTGCATGTTATAACCACGAGACTAATACAGTAGGAGGGGGTTTCAAATTTTAAACTCCGATAAATATCGCAAGGGGCTTTACATTGAACTGCTTGTCAAAAACATATCGTTTGGCTTTACATTGTGAACTCGCTCAGAAGTGCAATAGTAAGGGGTTTTACATTTAGAACTCTGATTAATGCTTTATATTTACATTGTGACCTTCTTAACAAATACCATAGAAACAGGCTACTACACACTACTATTTGATCAATACAATTGGAATTGGTTTTACATTGGAAACTATAATTAATGCAGTAGATTTTGTTTTGGGAGGGCTTAGGACGTATTTTAGAGAAGATAATTTATTATCTGCTAGTCCTCCTTTGTGCTGAACGTAAACCCTGGGTTTCTGAAATAATTAGCATTATTTAACTTAGTCCAAGCACCTTGCATTTAATTTGGAAGTTGTGTGCTAATCTGAGCAGCAGAGCTCCGAAAACATGTATTTGATTTCAGTTCTGTTATTGCTTGTTAGAAAAGATTAAGCATATACATTATTTTACTCTCTCAATTGGCGATGTTCTTTTTTTAATGTTATTTTGTAGGAACAGGCTTGAAGCTTATAAAGGTTGCCAACATCCTGTTGGGAATTAGAGAATAATAAGGAGAAAATATTTTCTTTTATAAAGATTACACTTCATCGGCTTACTTATAGTTTCCTCTGTTAAACCGTGAGCCAGGTGTACTATTTTACTGATCGCAAAAAGCCATGCAATTTGCTACCATTTTTTTGCTACCAAAATATTATTTTGCAAACTGACCTATGTAAAAAATAGGTCTGTTTTGTTAAATAAGAAATCTGAGTGGGTCTCAGTCCAACATACCTAGTTAACATTAATTATGTTGATTGCTAATTGTAAATCACTTCAGTTGGGTAAAATCACCGGGATGGTTGGCTGCAGGGGTCTGTAGACCATCACAGTCCTTGAGAAATCTTCTCGCCCACTCGCTATTGTGAGTTTGATTTTATCAGGGCAAACTATTTTTAAAGCCTACTGACCCATATTGCCAGCAGCCATTTTCCATTCCCAACACAACTTTAGTCTTTGGTACTATCCATTGTCAATACTAAATTGGTAAGTTGAGTCTCCAAGATAGGCACAGACTTAACATGCAACAATGATTAGCCACAATATTCAGTTTCACAGCTTGAGGACGCAGTTATCAATCGGTCACACAGTGGTGGCAGTTCCATTTGTTGGTATTAGATAGACAGTTTATACAATACTGCACTGTTGTCTCACTTGTGAGATGCACTTTTGTAAAAGAACTTCTGGTTTATTGCTGTATCTAGGAGTACACTCTAAACAACTTAATTTTCTGCGTCCGCTTTCCAACTAGTTAGCAAGTCCAGGGTTTTAAAACAATATTTGAGTGATAGTAGAACAGAATATCAAAGAATTTAGATATAAATCTTGGAAAGCCAGAACTATCAAATAAACGTCATTTTTTTAATGAACATTATTTTTGCTGAAGCTCACATGCTGTAGCAAACCAACTATAACCAACCTTTTGTTTTTTCCATAACTTCTGGCTAAAATGTTAAATTCTAAAGAAATTACTTGAACTGTACATGAGGTATACGTAGTTAGCTCTCAGAATTAAGGCTAAAAACAAACAAACTCTCATATACGAAATATATCTTTGATAAAGAAAAGCAATGTCAAAGGAAATGGGGGTAGAAGTGGCAAAGTGACCTCCCTAATAAATACAAAACAATGTTGGCTTTTAGTATCAAGAGAAATGTGTTTATAGGTGAAAAATGAAAGCCCAGGATTGTAGAAGTCCTTTCACATCTTTATCAACTAGAAATAAGAAGATAATCCAAGTACAATCCATGCCATTGTCTTTGGTAGATATTAATCCTCATATTAGAGTTCTTAAATTCTAAAGAGTGTGGTTATAATTGACTTCCATGTGTGGTCTTCCACCTATCTGTCGAAAATGAGGGAGCTATTTTGGATAGACTACTAAGTGCCCTTTTTAAGGCAGATAGCACTCTGTCTTCATGATGCATATTGGGTAGGACACGCCCTTGTTACTGCTAATTTAGCTTATTTGACATTAGTTTCTTTTATTGGACATTGGAGAAGACTGATGTCGGCCAAATTGAAGAATGGGCAGATTCCATTCATCTGCTGGCCCCAAATGAGATGCCATTTCATTCTGCAATATCTACCATGGACCATTGTTTAACAATTGAATGATTGGCTAAGAAATAATCTGGGACAGACAAGTATTGTTTATTCATTGCCTTTATTGACTTGAAGGCACTGTTTAACTTAACTCAGTTCCATTTCTTGATCACATCTGCTTGAGATTGTTAAGGCATCTACATAGAACGGATTGACACTGATCATGTATTCAATGTAATTTTTCTACTTGCAGTAGAATATTGAAGACTCATAGCTACATATTTTATTTATAGATATATATTTAGTACAACTGATATCTAGTATGGTGCCTGCTGCTAGTAACAGCTGATTTTGTACTGAGCCAACCCAGCAAGGAGTTAGAGACTATAAATCCAACTCTTCATGAATTTGTAAATGACAGAAGTTCCTTGATAGATCGAGATACAGAGGAAGATTGTTCTAGAGATGGTATGCTTAAACGGAAAAGGATCTTCCTCCAGAGCAAGTAAGATTTAACTTAAGAAAGATTAGCACGTTGGCATCAGAAGAACTCAGCAGTTGTTTAGGGTGAGGCAGATGGAATTTATGTTGGCGATAGAGAGGCCCAGCCTGATAATTGCTTTTTGCACTATTCAAAGGGATTTGAAGAGGATCCTTTTTGGACATGGGAAGCCAGTGTTCTTTGTCCAAGGCTTCAGAACCAGAAGAATGAAGGGAAAAGCCAAAGCGAATCTTGCTATGGCAGTCTGGATCCTATAGAGGCGTTTGAGCAGGTAGTCAGTGGAGCAGAGGAATAAAGAGTTCCCATGATCCAGCCGGCTCAAAATTGCACCTCAAAATTGCCACCTGGACCACTAGTCCAACAACGGCAAGGTGATGGATGGACTACTTGAATTAGTCTCAGCCACTGACAATCGCTTTGGACCACACTTCAGGCCATCTTTTTTCACCCACCATGCCACCTCAGTTTGGATCCAGCCATACGCAAATCAGTCTTGACCCTGCTCCAAAAGGAACAGTCCAGCCAGTTCCTCACTGAAACAGAACACAAGCAATCCAATATCGGTTTCACCTTTATTGTGGCTCTTCAGTTGTATACTTTTTTGTATACTTTAGTGGACCACCAGTGGACGAGTAGAATCCAGATTGTTGACCTAACTAGACAGAGAAAGATCCTCCTCCAAGTGAAACCCGATGTTTCTCATAGCCAACTAGGATGTGGGAGAAGTGTCACTTGGCCAAGGCTAATTAACAGAAAGAAGTGGCCTTATGATCTCACCTGTAGAGCAGCTGAGAACCTCTGTTTTATCTTCACTAAATTTGAGAGTGTTCAGAGTGAGCCAAGAAGTGATATTACATATGCAAGTGTGGAAGGTCTCAGAAAGCGCTGGAGAAGCTTGAACTGTGGAGATGATTAATGGGTGTAGTTTATATAGTTCATAAAGATAACTCTGTGATTGTAGATCAGCTGAGCGAGGGGGCTAAGATGGCTATTAAATAAGATGAGGCTCAGAGAGGAGCCCTGCGGACCCCTTGACTGATGGTCCTAAAGTCTGATTGAAATAGGGTGAGATGCACAGATTGACACCCGTTTTCAAGATATGAACTGCACTAGCTCAATGCATTACCGTTTATGGCAGTTTCTGCCAACCATTAGATCAAAATTTTGTTAGTGACCTATCGAAGGCAGCCAAAAGATGAAATAATTCTGGGGCCACAAAATTGCCCTTGTGCACCTCCGTGTGAAGGTCATCCAGAATGGAAATAACAGCGATTTGGTGTCATGTGAGGGACGAAAGCCTCAATAAGCTGAGTGTAGCAAATAAGTATGATCCAAGTAATAAAATAAAATCCTATTAACATGTTTTTCTAGGGTTTTTACTGGGAAAGGTAAAAGTGATATTGAAAGGAAATTGCTCAAATTAGAACGGTCACCAGTAGGTATTTTTAGCAGAGTAACTACTATTGCATTTTTCGACTCTAAAGGAACAATACCGGAGAACAGTGAGTGGTAACAGATGGAACATAACAGATCAGGTACAAAGACAGATCTTAGGAGGTAAAGGATCAAGTGGCAAACTTGAGATAGAATTGGCAAGTTTAAAAAACTGTCTACAATCGGAGAGCAGAATTGGAGCTTCGCTAGTCTCGTGAGAGGACACAGCGATGCTGTGCTCATCAGTCCATAGTCAGTGTGCGTAGCCAAGTCGGCTACCAAGTATGCAGGTAGGCTTGCCATGAAGAGTGCTGGCGTGCCGATTGAGTCGTAGCCCATGTACAGAGTCAGGGCAGTGACTCTGTATGCCAGAGAGGCCACTGGGACATGGAAAGAACATGGTCTTATCAAGACCATCGTCTGAGGCTGCTATGGTTACCCTAGCGGACCATAGCAGATACTGAAGACCAGGAGCATTTCAACCCCCACCCCTACCTGTGGGGAGGATCTTACCAGAATCAGAGGGGTGTCGCAGGGCCACATGTGATAAATTAGAAGACTCACAACTGCAGTCCCTTCCGGGCTGCTTGTGTGGAACTTACTAGAGACAACCGCTGCAGCTTCAGCACCCATGAAGGGGGCATACTCGGAGACTATAGTCGCTCAGATTTTGCTGGTAAGACGGATTTACGGGCTAGACAGCCCTGAGGGTACTTGCTTGCCAAATAGCACTTTAGAACTGGAACACTTTTGACTTTAATAAAGAGTCAGACTGGGACTCCTGAGACTCTGACTATTAGTGGGTCTTAGCCTGAATATCCCCTATAGTGAACCGGGAATAACCACTACCACTAGTGAGAGAAAGGGAGGGGGACTCAGCAACTTGTCTATAAAACTTGGGGCTTTACCTCATATCGTAGTATTTTACTTTGTTTGTATATAAATACTCCTATTTTCTTAAAATCAAGTATTTGACTGGACAGTTATTTATTGCTGCTGCTGTTGTATTTTGATTTGTCAGCCTGTGCTCACCCCCCTGTATCTACCTCTCCCACCCAATCAGGACATGAGGAGCTCCTGTTTGCTCTGTTGCCCTCAGAACAGGGTTCTGACCGATGAATTTAATCCAGGTTAGGCACTTTCTATAACACTTGAAGTATTTAATTGCACCCTCGTGATTTTAATAGCTGGTGAATGCCGTTTCCTCTATTTTTAAGGTATGGTGCTTTGTGTTAGAAATCCCATTTTCGATTCACCATATTATTTCTTAGTATATAGACATCTTTTTGCAACAACAGTGCATCAAGATGTATTTATTCAAATAAATCTTTCGTACAGACGTGCTAACTTGAGTTCTGAAGGAATCCACTTACTAATGTTTTGTTTTCATTTTGGCAATCTTTAGTTCCGGGACCAACTGCTGGTGGGGATGGTGAAGTAACTGTGACCATGATCATGATGGCCTGGCTGGTTATTGCACTTGCCTTGTTCTTGTTGAGACCTGGAAGTCTAAGAAGATCCCGTGGCTCTGGGAAGCCTTCCAGCCCACATAATGTGAGTCACAGTGCCTGTAGCATGATTAAGGAACGCAGATACCATTAACTGTATGCATAGGAGGAATGTGAAACAGAGAAAATAAATATATAGAATGAGTAATTTGAGATTGATAGCATGCAGTATTTTGGATTCATGCATTTAGTGTCTGTATATTACATAAACAGACATATATGACAGAGATGTAGTCACTCCTCCATAGTTCAGGTTGTCTCCTCACTTCAAAGGAAAGGCTATTTTTGTACCCTTTCTGTAAGCAGATTGCTCAAACAAGTAAAGCTTTATGTGGGTTGGTCCAAAGGTTTTAGATTGGCAAATACATGATATTTGCCACAGAAATGTTTATATCTGTGTGTAACTCCTGAAGTGCTAAACAAAAGTGAAGGATAGGGCCCCTTTTTGCCTGGGTACCCCCCTAATGTTTTGCAAGATACTTGATGCCAACTTTACTGAGTGCTAACCAGGCCCCAGCACCTTTGTTCTTTCCTAAAACTGTACCTTTGTACTCACAATTGGGCCACATGTAAGTCCCTTGTGACCAGAGAGGGCCTCTGGGGGCTGCAGCATGTATTATGCCCCTCACCAAAACACCCCCACCGTGCCAATGCAGACTGGGTGTTTTGGTGCAGACCAAACTAAAGAGTCGACATGGCACTCTGTGTGCCATGCCCACCAGCACTGCGGTTAGCATGGGTAAACCACCTCTCTAGAAGGCCTTACAGCCTTAAAGGCAGTGTACACCCTATCCAGGTGAGGGCATAGCTGCAAGAGCAATATGCCCCTCCAGTGTCTCTGCAATTCACAGTTACTCTAAGTGCAGTGAAGCCATTTTGAGCACATGGGCTGGGCGTTTGTCAACACAAACTCCACAGGTCCATGATAGCTTTACTGAACTCTTGGAAGGTTGATATCAAACTTCCCAGCACATTAAACCCACACTGATGCTAGTGTTGGATTTAATGAAAAAAGTACACAGAGTGCATCTTAGAGATGCCCCCTGAAAAGTGACCAACTCTGGTGTGGTTTCTGACTGGCTCCCAGTCAACTTCCACCACTAGACAGGATTTTAAACCCCTGGGTAGAGAGCCCTCCGCTCTTGGGGTCTGGGATCAAAGCACATCTGGGCAGAGGTTTAGTGCCTCTCCCCCAGGATGGGCAGGGTCCTCGAAGAGGGAGCTTCAAAGGCCAGCCGCCTTTGTTAGCTACCCCCAGCATTTTGCTGTAATGAGCAATTGCTGGCTCCCTCCGGTTCTTACCCCCATTTTGGGCACGAGAATCAGCAGGAAAACCTAACCAGGAAGGTAGGTGTGCCCACCTTTGCCAACCCCACCCCTCAGGTGGGGAAGGAAGGTGACACACATATCTCAGTCCCCGCTATCTTGTAGATGGGGGGACCCCTCCAATCAGAAAGAGGCTTATGCCCCCTCCACACCAGGGATGGGACCCATTGGTTACAACCTGCACACCCCTGTAACACCCCTAAATCTAGTGTTATGGGGCACCCCTGAACCTTGCCTTTTCAGATTCGACATGACAAGAAGGACCAAAGAGTCATGCTGCAGAAAAGGAGGACGACAACAACTGCTTTGGCCCCAGCCATACCGACTTGTCGCCTGCTCTGAACCCCTGTGAGCTGAACCCGGCATGTCCTGCAGCCAACAGCCTCCAAGATCCCCGGGGACCTGCCCTGCTTTCTAAAAGAAATCCTATCTTCTGTGGACACCGGATTTGTCCAACACCAACCCGAGCCAAGATTCCAGATCCAGCCGGATCCGCGAGTCCTCACCACTCTGCAACCATCGCACATAGCCCGAGTGGTCCAACACTCCAGTTAGGTCCCCCGGTGATCCTGACCTGAGTGCCAGCGTTGGACGACCTCCATCGACCTTCTCATCGACCCCAGCAGCCTCATCCTGAAGAGTCCCCCCCCAACCACGACCGAAATGGTGAGAAGAATCTGACACGGAAGGACACCCCTGCACCCGCAACTCCTGAGTCCTGAGGTGCCCGACCAATGGTGTCCTGGTGTACAGCATTTTTTCATTTTCACCCTCCAGTCGTTGATTCCCTTCATCCAGTCTTCTGGCTCCAGCCTTCAGTCCTTTTCCGTGACCCACGTCCTCTATTGGAAAGCATGGGGCTCCCAATACATCCTGAGCACCCTGCACCTGGCTTCCCCTGCATCACTGGTGGTGTGGACTTGGTGCCAAGCTGGGACCCCCTTTGCCCTGACCTTAACCCTTGGAGCTTGGCTCTGGAGTCTGAGCGGCCTGCGTGTGAGCAGTCCCCAACCAAGGTGTAGCCCCATTGGCTAACATTGTCACCCTGCACTCTGCACCCGGTTGCCCTAGGGCCACTGGTGGTGGGCATTGAGTGCCAACCTGAACCTTGGGTTCTACCCTCCAAAATTCCAACTCAGAAATGGTTTACTTACCTGCAAACCTAACACTTTGTTTTTCCAATCGGACTGATGGTGGATTTTCTCTGAAAATTCATCTAAGTGTTGAACTGTCTTGTACTGCACAAAACGTAACATATTGCTTGCTCAAGAGTTAACCTGCTATCAAATGTCCTTTGTTGTGTAAACTGTGTTAGGAGTGTGTTTCATAACAAACTAGAACATTAATCTAAAAGTTATCAAAAAGTTTTGAACAGTTTACAAATCGTTTCCTACATTGAAAAAGTAATCTGAATGTTCTTACAAATCCAGTGTTTGCTGTACTTTTTCACAGTAAAATTGTATGAAGTTATCTTACCTGCTACTGAGTCTATCTTGATTCTAGAAATAATATAACAAAATAATAACATTTTATACAAACAGTTGGTCTGGATTCAGTCTTTTGAGTGTGTGAATTCATTTCTTGCCTAAGTGTGTACAACAAATGCTTAACACCACCCTCCTGATAAGCCTGACTGTTTAACCACTCTACCACAAAAGAGAGTAAGGTATTATCTACTGTAGCCTCTGCTATACCTCTGGGGATCCACTGGACTCTGTGCACACTATATCTTACTTTGGTATAGTATACACGGAGCAAGCCTCCTGCAAAAAGTACCCCATGTTTTAATGAGTTAGGGGTCATTACGTTAGTTGGTGCGTTTTTTGGTTTGGTGAATCTTCATCCTGCTGTTTTGGGGAGATATAGTAACAACAACAGTAGTACCTTTTGGAGTCATTCATACGTTAATTTCACAACTCTTAAGGTATTCTTAAAGGTATTCACAAAATCACATTAATATAAACGCATGAACAAAACAAAAACTCAGTCATTGTAAATGAACAATCGTTGAACTTAGGCATTATTTGTGCATTAGACCGTTCATATGTATTAAGTGCTCCAAGTGAGGAACCCTGCACAGCGCATAGGAGATGTAAGTAAATAGAATACATAACTACATCAATTTTCAAACTCTAGGTTCCATCTGGTTCATGAAGTGTTATTCAGGGCAAGTTATTATTCATAATATTCACCATACAGAAGGTATCAAGTTCAGTCAAAACCTACACATCGTTGACGTTTCAACTCTAAATACTTGAATACGGTGTCGTCATCATGGCACAAAACAAGTTCGATATACTCTGAATAATGGGACAAAAAGAGGTTAATTCCTATACTGTTGAATATAATTGTATGATCAAGCACTCTAGGAATAGCTTACCTTTGCCCCAAAGAGATCTTTTATTACCAGGACCAGAGAAGTAACTAAAAATTAAATTAATTACTGTGGTTAGGTACAAACACAATGTGTGCAAAACACCATGAAATGCATATTTTTTACCTGGCTTATCATAAGGAATTATGTGCTGAAAAACTCATACATAGAAGTCTTATTACTCGTACATAGAAGGCTTATTAGAGCTACAACAAGCACAAATAAATTGGTTACTCTGATAAAGTACAAGCATGGTTTCTGTGCAACTAGTAAAGGCTGGACATGTAACTTACCACGCAGTCAACATCAGTAAAGGGATTGAAGAATCCACACACTCTTTAAAAAAAAAAATATATATATATATATGTTAGTGAACAAGCCTGTTTCACAGGCGAAACGCGTCTAACGGCTGTGCTGTCATTAAATTTATTTTGCGCAACAGACAAGGCGTCGACCTTCCTTTTTTTCCAAAGGAACCCTTTGCAATATTTTCGGACCGAGCTTTGGCGGTCCGTTTGTCGACGCGCCCTCTGTTCTGGAGGTGGTGGGCATACCAGAGCACCTGGGAGAGTATATATATATATATATATATATATATATATATATATATTCACTTAAAAAACCATAGGTTTCACACACGTTATAGTTAGGAATTAGCATTTAAAAAACCTTGCAAATTCACTTAAAAAACCATAGGTTTCACACTTGTTATAGTTAGGTGGACATCTCACTCGTAAAAAACCAATGAAATTCCCCCGTTATAGTTAGTTCAGATAACTATAACTCGTGCGCCCGCAATCCATCGCTCATGACGTCGCATATTACATCACTCATGACATGGTCAGTGGCATCACTCATGACATCACTGATTATTATTATTATTATTAGATCACTTATATCACGCACGAATCATCCCCAACGGGATCTCTCGGCACTGGCAAAAAAGATCAACGATCAGAGAGAAGGAAAAGAACGGTTAGAAAAGCCATGTTTTAAGCATCTTTTAAAATCGTGACAGATTTGGGCAGTGGCGAATAGATTCAGGGAGGCTATTCCATAACTTGGGGGCTAAGTAGGAAAAAGCACGACCTCCTAACCTTGCTTTCCTAATTTTATGTTCGCACAAGGTTTTTCGATTGCTGGATCTGAGCTGTCTTATGGGCTGATACCATTTAAGTTTGTCCATAAGATAGACCGGTCCAAGTCCGTGTACGGATCTGAAAACCAAGCACATCATTTTAAACATGGCCCTTTTTCTTACTGGCAGCCAATGTAATTGGCGCAAAAGTGGCAGAGAAGGAGTTCGCGCAGGCTTATCAAGAGCAAGGCGAGCAGCCGTATTTTGCACCACCTGCAGTCGAGAAAAGAGGTCTTCCCTGATTCCGACCAGAAGGGAGTTTCCATAATCCAGGCGACTCGTTAACAGGGCCTGGATAAGAGTTTTTCTAGCACTCAGCGGAATCCAAGGGAAAATCTTCCTTAACATCCGCATGGTACCAAAACACGAGGAAGCCAGAGTTTTAACTTGAGTCTCCATTGAGAGCTGGTTATCTAAAAAGATCCCCAAGTTCCTCGCACAACTTCTAGGGATAGGGGCTGGACCTAGTTCAGGAGGCCACCAGTCAGGGGTCCAGAGGTCCGCAGCTTTGCCGAGCAGTTGAATCTCGGTCTTGGAGGAGTTCAGTTGTAAAAAATGACTCCTCATCCAGTCGGCGATGTCAATCATACAAGCTGCGAACTTAACTTTCGTAGCTGCAGGATCCTTTTCAAGGTTTATGATCAATTGCGTGTCATCAGCATAGGAAATGGCATCAAAGCCACAGTTTCTAATGACTGACGGTAGGGAGGCCACATATAAATTGAATAGTGTAGGGCTCAAAATAGAGCCCTGTGGGACCCCCTTATCGACCCGCACTGAAGAGGACACGCAAGGTCCCAGTTGGATAGATTGAGATCTATCAGATAAGTAGCTCTGAAACCACCTAAGAGCTAGGCCGCCAACACCCACCTCCCGCAATCTACTTAACAGTATAGAGTGGGAGATGGTGTTGAAAGCTGCCGATAGGTCTAATAGCACCAGCATGACCGGAGAAGCCTCATCGAGTAACAGCCTGATGGAATCCGTGACTTCAAGCAGCGCAGCTTCAGTGCTATGAGATGTACGGAAACCTGACTGAGTAGGATCCAAGAGCTTATTCTCTTCTAAGTAGTTGGACAGATGACCATTTATGATAGATTCCATAACTTTAGACCAACAAGGAAGAAGAGAGATAGGTCTATAGTTGAGAACTTCAGTAGGGTCTGCTGATGCTTTCTTAAGTAGTGGCTTAACACGAGATACCTTCCATTTTTTCGGGAAGGTGGCTGACACTAATGACATATTACAGATAGCAGCCAAAGATTCTGCAAGGATAGGGGACAACTCCTTCATAATCCTAGGAGGTAGGGGATCCAAAGGGGAACGTGAGTTGATTTTTGCCAACAGAGCCTCGACCTGGGCAACTGTGATAATAGGAAAAGCCTCCAGACCAGATGAACATAATACTGGTCTAAGGACCTGTCTATTATTTAAGTTATTGTTCCCCTCAAAAGTACGATAAATCATGGCAATCTTGTCAATAAAATGTGTCGCTAATGCGTTACAGAAATCCTGTGTAACTGGAAGGAGCACCTCATTATTCCGAGGACAAGTAAATTCTCTCAAAATCTTGAAAAGCTCCTGTGAGGAGTCCTTAGCCTCCAAGATCCGCGTACCTAAATGAGCTCTCCTAGCTCTGTTACAATTGTTTAGGTAAAGTCTGTGAGCTGCACGATAACTATCTCTATCGGCAGCTGCTTTCGATTTTCTCCATCTTCTTTCTAAAGATCTGATGCTGGTTTTTTCCTTTTTTAAGGCTTCAGTGTACCATAGCGCCGGGGCTATTCTAGGCGCGATTTGCATCAATTTCAGTGGTGCAATCACATCAAGGGCCTCCATAATGGCGGCCTCGACTCTCTCTAAAGCGACATCGCAATCAGTCTCCCCAGAAGATGGAGGAGAGTAGTTATGGCTGAAAGAGGCGGCTGTCACTCTTTTCCATGCTCTACGGGGTTCCATACGATGCTTAAGTTGTTTAGGACGCTCCAATGCATTCCAAGAGAAGCAAAGTACGAAGTGATCTGTCCAATCCACATCCATCGGGATCTCTACTTTTAGGTCCAGCATATTGGAGAAAATAGTATCCAAAGTATGGCCAGCACGGTGGGTGGGGACGGTCACTCTAGAGATAAGCTCTAAAGATTCCATACTTGCGAGCAGACTTACTGAGTCCCTATTTGAGAGGACTTCCAAATGATAATTAAAGTCCCCCACCAGTAAAAATCTAGTTGACCCTAGTATAAAGGGGGCCAATCTTTCAGAAAGATCAGTGCAAAAGCTCCTATTTTCACTATTCGGAGGATGATATACTAAAGCTCCTGTCAGCTCAATAGTGTGAGCTTGTTGCATTCGAAAGATCAGTAGCTCAAGAGAAGGGGAGGATACCCTATCCAGAATTGTTATATGATACGAACAGCGAGTTGCAATAGCCAGACCTCCACCCCTCTTTCCAACTCTATCCAAGCGTATGACCGAGTATTCACCTGGGAAGGCCGTTTTTAAAGAGGAAATATTTTCATCGTTGAGCCAAGTTTCTGTGAATAAACATAAATCCGGCTTAACGCGGTCTAACAGGTCCCAAATTTCCGTGGCATGTTTTGGTAATGAGCGTACGTTTAGATAAAGGCCTTGAATGGCGAATGATTTCCCCCCGGCTTCTTCTCTTCCTCCTCCCCCACAGCGGGTTCCACCCGCTGATCTAGCTGACCCTTCTTTGGCGTACCCACATATGGGGAAACAACGGCAGGAGGACGACTATAGCACGATAGATTACTCTCCTGCATAGTCACAACTGTGTAGTTTGCCGATTTCTCCCCCAACCATTTGGGGACCTTCTGACCCAGGCTTAACAGATTTTCTCGAGGATACACTATCCTCCGGGCAGAACATACCTGAGCAGACGTCATGTCAATGCAACCAGCAGCCGGCAGCGTACGTGCCGCGGACGAGCGCAGACGAGCTTGCCTTTGGCGCGCCAGCGGCGCGCCCGCTGCGCGGCCGTTTCCGCTCTGCCCTTTATACCCCCGGAAGGCTGCACCGCTAACCGCAATAATGGCGGTCTATCATTTGCCGATCGGCGGTAGAAAGTTACCCCCCGCAAATGAGGCACTGAGGCAGAAAGACTGACCCAAGTAAGCGCCGATTTATTCTTTTTATAATAAGTTGTAGGGAAATACAGACACAATGTTCTCCTATTTGCCAGTTCCCCCCAATTCCCACATTCAATAGAGCTCTTCGGTTAATTTGCCCAGCATAAAAGCATCACACAAAGAAAACAAACTATAAGAACAATGATTTTAAAAGCAATGTTTCAGCATAAAACGGAGGCAAAAATGCTTAGTCTTTCTCTGTCACACTAGTCGATGTTACCGCTGCGCGGCCGCTTCCGCTCTGCCCTTTATACCCCCGGAAGGCTGCACTGCTAACCGCAATAATGGCGGTCTATCATCTGCCGATCGGCGGTAGAAAGTTACCCCCCGCAAATGAGGCACTGAGGCAAAAAGACTGACCCAGGTAAGCGCCGATTTATTCTTTTTATAATAGTTGTAGGGAAATAAAGACACAATGTTCTCCTATTTGCCAGTTCCCCCCAATTCCCACATTCAATAGAGCTCTTTGGTTAATTTGCACAGCATAAAAGCATCACACAAAGAAAACGAACTAAAAGAACAATGATTTTAAAAGCAATGTTTCAGCATAAAACTGAGGCAAAAATGCTTAGTCTTTCTCTGTCACACTAGTCGATGTCGACATCATCCTTGTGATAGAGTGGCGGTCGCGCGAGTTATAGTTATCTGAACTAACTGTAACGGGGGGATTTCATTGGTTTTTTACGAGTGAAATGTCCACCTAACTATAACATGTGTGAAACCTATGATTTTTTAAGTGAATTTGTACGTTTTTTTTAAATGCTAAGTTATGGGTTTTAAAAAAAAAAACTTCACCGTGCGCGCACCCCGCGATTTTTTGTTAAAAAAAATAAAATGTTTTTTCACCCTTCGGGGTCCTGTAGGGACCCCCTGACAAAGGCTAGGGGGTCAGGAACTCTCTACCCTGCCTCCTTTTCACGTTCGCCACCTCTATTTTTCACTCTCGCACCCAATACAAACAAAATGGTGGCCGACACTTCCTGATTTCGACCGATTCGAACGTTGACTGACATGTAACCACCATTCAGAATTACGCTCGCGCTCGTTAGGGTGCGCGCACCGTGCGCGGCTATAGATATTTATGTGCTTTAACTGCAATTTTCTCAGGAAATACTGAACAGATTGTCTCCATACATGCAAAAGGCACATGCCTGACCTGAGGACTACCCCGCTGCCAAATTTCAAGTAATTCTGTTCATCCGTTCGGGCTGTACCTTCGACTAAAGGTCCTATGGGAAAATGCATGGGGAAAGCGCGTTTTGGGACCCCCCTTTTTTCTCGGCCCCCGCTTGACGAATCACCCCGAGACTTTCAGGGTAGGAGCTGAGCGGAGCGCCCCATTAGTTTTGAAAATTTTGCGAGGATTCGTCAACCGGCGCCAAAGTTATTCAAAATAGAATTTTCAGATTTCCTATGGAAACACGGTCCTAACTATAACTATCTACTGGCGACCGCCAGTAGATTATATATATATATATATATTACCTACTGGCGGTCGCCAGTAGGTAGTTATAGTTAGGACCCTGTTTCCATAGGAAATCCGCAACATTCTATTTTGAATAACTTTGGCGCCGGTCGACGAATCCTCGCGAATTTCTCAAAATAGGTGGGGCGCTACGCTCCGCTCCTACCCTGAAAGTCTCGGGGGGATTCGTCAAGCGGGGGCTGAGATAAAAGGGGGGTCCCAAAACGCGTTTTTCCCATGCATTTTTCCATAGGACCTTTAGACAGGGCTACAGCCCGAACGGCTGAACAGAATTACTAGAAATTTGGCAGAGAGGTAGTCCTCAGGTCAAGGAAGTGCCTTTTGTAGGTTTGGTGTAAATCTGTTCAGTAGATTCTGAGAAAATAGCCTTTAAATCAATATATATATCTGAGCCAGCTTACGGTACGCTTACCGTAAGCTTACCGTACGCGTACGGTGGCGTGCGCGAGCGCGATTCTGATTGGCTGTTACATCTAAGTAAACATTCGAATCTGTCGAAACCAGGAAGCGGCGGCCGCCATTTTCTCTCTCGCACTCTGAGGGGGGGGCTGTAAACAAAGGCAAAAAACATATAAAGGGGCTGTTTAGACAGCGCCCATGCACATAGCCATGTTAGTTGAGTCCTCAAAGATCCCCCAAGGCCAAAAACGGTAAATTTTTATTTTTTGAAAATTTCGCCGATTACGCTTACCGTACGCGTACGGTGCGCTTACGCTAAAAATTTTAATAAAAAAAAAAAAACACTCTCTGTGCATGGCATATTATTGTCATCACTTACAAATTAAATTTAACAGATTACCTATCACAAGGAAGCGCATAATATGTCCTCCATGTGCGCACGGTGCGTAACGTGGGCACTGCGTAAAGTAGGTTTCACACACGTTATAGTTAGGAATTAGCATTTAAAAAACCTTGCAAATTCACTGAAAAAACCATAGGTTTCACACATGTTATAGTTAGCGGAAATTTTACTGATAAAAAACCAATGAAATTCCCCCGTTATAGTTAGTGCAGGCAACTATAACTCACGCGACCGCAATCTTCTGCTGATGACATATGTGTCTTTATGAAAAAAAAATATTTGTAATATATGTATAGCTAAAAATGTATGGAAGAAGACATGGGCAAATAAGTGTCTAAATACAGTATTAGCATCAGCAGAGGATTGCGGTCGCGTGAGTTATAGTTGCCTGCACTAACTATAACGGGGGAATTTCAATGGTTTTTTATCAGTAAAATTTCCGCTAACTATATGGTTTTTTCAGTGAATATATATATATATATATATATATATATATATATATATATATATATATATATATATATATATTACCTACTGGGTTGTTATAGTTAGGACCTCGTTTCTATTCAAAAAGCGTTTTTTCTTTCGCCGATATCTTTGGCGCCGGGTGACAAATCTTCTTGAAATTTCCAAAAATTAATGGGGCGCTCCGGTCAGCTCCTGTCTTGAAAGTTTCAGGGTGATTCCTCAAGCGGGGGCCGAGGAAAAAGGGGGGACATCAGGACACAAGAGCACCTCATCGCCCCACTAGCAGTGCGCCTAGAGGCGCGTTTGTAAAGTGGTGTAAAAAGGAGGATGGCCTCGGACCACCTCTCTGAAATCCAGCTGTGTGTCACTTACTAGAGGTACATGGTGGGCTAGTTGGCCCCCAGGGACCCTCAGTATTCAAGGGGACTTAATCCCCCAACTTAGAACGCGCCAGGGGGTGCGTTTGCAGAGTGGTGGAGAAAGAGGGCATGGCTTGTCCACCTCTCAGCAATCCCACTGTGTGGGGCTTACTGGAGGTAAGAGGTAGGCTAGTTGGAACCTAAAGGACCCCCAGCAGCGAAGGGACTTCAATCCCCATCCAAGAGTGCGCCAGGTAGCGCATTTGCTGTGTGGTGGGCAAAAGGGGGCTTGGACTGTTATGAGAACTTAGCAATCCTTGCTGTGTGGGACTTACTGGAGGTAATAGGAGGGGTAGTTGGCCCCCAAGTTTGTCGTTGCGGGCCTACTACCCCTCTTCTTACCTGTAGTAAGTCCCACACAGTAGGATTGCTAAGACATCTAAGGAGGACATGCCCCCCTTTCTCCGCCACTCTGCAAACGCACCTCCCGGCAGGCTACGGGATGGGGGATGAAGTCCAATTTAATCCTGAGGGACTTTGGGGGCCAAGAAGCCCTCTTGGTACCTCCTGTAAGTCCCATGCAGCGGAATTCCTGAGCGCTGGTCGGAGGCTCGGCACCCTTTCTCCACCACTCTGCAAATGTGACTACTACTTAAAGAAGCATCTTTCTGCACCTCTGACTTAGAGGTAGTTTTAATCTCCGTGCTCTATTATGTACTAGGGCCTTACAGAGGAGGTCATGCCAATCACAGGGGTACCCCAGCGCATAGTGTTCCCTAGTGGATGTAGGTGTTTTCACTGTATTCTAAGTGTCTTTAAGCATAGCACTGGCTCTAGGCCTGGTTAGTCAGAGTCAGTTACCACCAGTACCATCAGCAAAAAGTTGGGGGCACAGGATGACTTTGGCACAAGGCCTCTTTCTGTTCGTCTGTTGGTTCTTTGTGCACATGTCTTGCTTCGATCTACGCCTTTCTTCCTCTTTCTGCACTTGCCCTACCTCTTTAGGCATAGTTAGAAATTATCTTTTAAAAAACATTTGAAATTCACTGAAAAAACCACAGGTTTCAGGGATATTATAGTTAGAAATTAGCATTTAAAAAACCTTTGAAATTCACTGAACAAAACCACAGGTTTCAGGGATGTTAGAGTTAGTTGGACATTTCACTCCTACAAAACCAGAGAGATTCGTCCGTTTTAGTTAGTTCAGCCAACTATAACTCGTGCCCCCGCAATGCACTGCTGATGAAGTCACATATTACATCATTCATGACATGGTCAGTAACATCACTGATGACATCATCCATGTGATAATCTGATGCCCCTCCTCATACCCTATTATAACCTTTGATACACCCACTCTAAAATACAGACTACCATTTTCGAAACCATACACACACCAATACCAGTTACTACATACCCACTCACTGATTCCTAGGTCTACACACACATCACCCATAAAGTCACTCATACATGCAATCACCCATCAATACGACACTATCATATTCACTAGGCCTGGGCTAAATTTCCGTTCCGCTCGCGGAAATTGCGATAATTTGACATTTTTGTGTTCCGCGGAGAGCGCGAAAATGTCAAAATTTCCGCATTCCGCAGTTTAGTGATAATTTGGTTCTTGCTCGCGCTGTAAAATAATACATGCGCGCGCGCGCGATCGCCTTACCTGAATCCCCGCGTTCGCCGACAAGTTTTCCCGATCCGGTCGCTTTCTCCACAAGATGTTGGATTGTTGGTAGCCATTTGCGCTGTCTCGCGACAGTTCGCGCCCGCAGTAACGTCATGCGTCGCGCGATCATGTCTTTCTTCTCGCGATCATGCACCGCGAGAAGAGTGAAAATAAGATGGCCGTGCCCGCAAGCAACCGCATGGGTAAGTTGGCGAGCCGCGAACACGCAGAAAATACCGCGAACGGGCGGGGAAAAAACTTCTGCATCTTCGCGATATTTCCGTGTGTTTGCGGAGATTTTAAACATTTTCGCGATAATTTGCGAAAGTCGCTTTCGCAAATTCCGCCCACCCCTAATATTCACTCACATACCTATACAGACACTTGCATACCACCACTCATCCATAGAGTTACTCACACACCTAGTCAGTCATGCAAAGAATCAATCACACTCCCATTTACTCACCTATACAGTTATACACACACCACCTCGCTTATTCAAACATATACTAACATATACTTACACTCTTGTACAATAACTAATACAAGCACACACTCATCCATACACCCACTCTCACAATCACTCACTCTCACATAGTCATTTATATAATCCAACACTCACATACACTGCCTTTCACATATATAGTTACTCACACATGTACCACTGAGACATCTAAACACTCACCAACACACCCATACATACACTCACCCACCCATACAGCCCTTCAAAGATGTACTCTTTTACACCCAGTGAATCACCCACTCACACATCTATGCTCAAAGACAGACACCCGACACAGACACTCAGACACCCATACAGATACTCGGACAACCAATCAATAACCCATATAGACACTCATTTAGCTACTCACCAACCCATGCAACCGCTCACACGCCAACTGACAAACTAAACTGTGTGACTGTCTGTATCAGTCACTAACGCATGCATTCAGTAAGACACATTTAATCACTCACTTATACAGTCAGTCACGCACCTACTAATTCATCCATTCAGACACTTATACACCCACTCATTCTTCAATACACCTTGGCATATATATATATATATATATATATATATAAAACATATTTAAACTTCACAGAAGCACACAGTCACTGGATGATGTCATCAGTGCTGTCATTTGAGATGTCATCAGTGATGCCATCAGTGATGTCACTGACCATGTCATGAATGATGTAATTTGTGACGTCATCAGCAGTGCATTGCGGGGGCGCGAGTTATAGCTGAACTAACTATAACAGCTGAATTTCTCTGGTTTTGTACAAGTGAAATGTCCAAAAAACTATAATGTCCCTGAAACTTATGGGTTTTTCAGTGAATATATATATCAAAGAAAAGTGAGTTGCACTTTCTCTCGGCGAACCAAAGACAACACGAGTCCCAAATTCTTCGGCACGAATATTTTATTCTTCGAGCTGCAAAATCTAAATCTGACGCGTTTTGGGCGGGTGACCTTGCTCACAGATGAGATATATATATATAATATATATATATATATATATATATATATATATATATATATATATATATATATATATATATATATATATATATATATATATATATATATATATATACCCCAAGTTGCCCACAGCATTGAGATAAACCCCAAGTTGCCCACAGCATTGAGAACGCACTCGCTTCACAAGAAATCTTCCGATTTATTCATGGACAACAAGCTGTAGCATTCATGTTGGTTCTTTGTCCAACGCGTTTCAAGGCTCCTGCCTCGTAATCATGGATCGTTTTACCACGATGAGCAGATGACTCTGATTCAGCCTGCTAATTTCAACCCTCAGTGGGCGTTGCATTCCATACGTCATTGCAAACAGCGAGTGCGTTCTCAATGCTGTGGGCAACTTGGGGTTTATATTTACGACATGGCAGCCCTGCCGTGGAGAACGCACCGTCCCCAGAGACACGAGTGGGAGGCTGGGAGTAGGAACTGTGCCTACTCTGTCAGTGCTTCAAAAGAGGATATAACGAACTTGCTCAGCGAACATGGCCTACTTAAGGTTTTTAATTACCACACGGAAAGCAGAGCCCACTGGAGGGTGAAAACAAAATCTGAACTTGACCACAAGTACCAGCCTGCTCTGTTTGCAATGACGTATGGAATGCAACGCCCACTGAGGGTTGAAATTAGCAGGCTGAATCAGAGTCATCTGCTCATCGTGTTAAACCATCCATGATTACGAGGCAGGAGCCTTGAAACGCGTCGGACAAAGAACTAACATGAATGCTGCAGCTTGTTGTCCATGAATAAATCGGAAGATTTCTTTTGAAGCGAGTGCGTTCTCAATGCTGTGGGCAACTTGGGGTTTATATATATATATATATATATATATATATATATATATATATATATATATATATATCATCTGTGAGCAAGGGCACCCACCACCGGAAGCGGAGCACTGCATTCTGGTTGTTGGAGTTCTCGACCACCTTGGGAACTACTAGCAGGGGGAGCTTCGTTCTACAGGGCGGAGCTTTCATGATGACCAATAAAAGCGGCAGGAACATTTATCCGATAACGATGGAAGCCACCTGTTAACTTGGGCGCTGAGGAAGGCAGTCATTGCCGAAATGCATTCGCCATGTCATCTGTAAACCAATAAAGGCTTCCTTGAACTTCCCTTCTGGGTCCTGCTCTTTCGCAAGGATGAGATTCGTTTTATTTAGCCTGTGTCAGCCAGAGACACATCACTGCGACCCCCGCTTCACTAAGGACTGGACCGAAACTGGCGCTGCTTCGGCTGTTCTGTTTACTTCACGGTAGTGAATTGGTTTGTGTCCGCCTCGAGGACTGGGAGCTCCGGAGCAGTGGTGCGGTGATTTCATTGCACTTTGGGCGGCGTGTATCTGCACAGCTGCCCCTGCTGATGAAAATCCTGAGACTTGGGGCTGAAGCGGTGAGGGGGCTCGGGGAAGCGTTTCTTGGACACCACAAACAGGACATTCTGGCCAACATCCATATCGGAATCCTACATTCCGCCCCACCACATGGTGCAACATGCCCCCCATCCACCACTTACCGGAAGCGGAGCACTGCATTCTGGTTGTTGGAGTTCTCGACCACCTTGGGAACTACTAGCAGGGGGAGCTTCGTTCTACAGGGCGGAGCTTTCATGATGACCAATAAAAGCGGCAGGAACATTTATCCGATAACGATGGAAGCCACCTGTTAACTTGGGCGCTGAGGAAGGCAGTCATTGCCGAAATGCATTCGCCATGTCATCTGTAAACCAATAAAGGCTTCCTTGAACTTCCCTTCTGGGTCCTGCTCTTTCGCAAGGATGAGATTCGTTTGATATATATATATATATATATATCATCTGTGAGCAAGGGCACCCGCCCAAAACGCGTCAGATTGGGGGGAGGGGACTTGGTCGTAATTTGTTGGTGCATTGGCCACTTAGCACCTGGGCACCCCATCCTACAGCAGTGCAGTAGATCAAGTGGCAACTTTGGTGATTTTCAAAAACTTTGGAAAACTGCTGCACCGCCGCTATTCCTGCATCCAGCAACACTTGTTGGGGCGGACTCTGATTATTTAATCTATGCCGGGATCTTCCGAGGGCTGGAATGGCGGCAGGATGAAGGCCTCTGGGAAAGGTAGTACTGTGCGCGAAGTAGTGGTGCTTCTGGCGGGAACGAGGTCGCCACCCACTTGCGGAAGGTACTTACCCTGGATGCCTCAATCTATGCCACTCCCACCACGCTCTGCTCGCCTATCGGAGCGAAGCCGGCGCTACTTAAATCTGGACACTGACAGCACTTGTTGTTCGAAGAGGCATCTGAAGAAGGAACTCATTCCGAAATGCATTATGCCTGGTCAGTAAAGCTGCCGATTACCTGCAAGCCTGTGCGTGTGCCTGATCCTTTCATCTGAGGGGACTTGGTCGTAATTTGTTGGTGCATTGGCCACTTAGCACCTGGGCACCCCATCCTACAGCAGTGCAGTAGATCAAGTGGCAACTTTGGTGATTTTCAAAAACTTTGGAAAACTGCTGCACCGCCGCCATTCCTGCATCCAGCAACACTTGTTGGGGCGGACTCTGATTATTTAATCTATGCCGGGATCTTCCGAGGGCTGGAATGGCGGCAGGATGAAGGCTTCTGGGAAAGGTAGTACTGTGCGCGAAGTAGTGGTGCTTCTGGCGGGAACGAGGTCGCCACCCACTTGGGGAAGGTACTTACCCTGGATGCCTCAATCTATGCCACTCCCACCACGCTCTGCTCGCCTATCGGAGCGAAGCCGGCGCTACTTAAATCTGGACACTGACAGCACTTGTTGTTCGAAGAGGCATCTGAAGAAGGAACTCATTCCGAAATGCATTATGCCTGGTCAATAAAGCTGCCGATTACCTGCAAGCCTGTGTGTGTGCCTGATCCTTTCATCTGAGGGGACTTGGTCGTAATTTGTTGGTGCATTGGCCACTTAGCACCTGGGCACCCCATCCTACAGCAGTGCAGTAGATCAAGTGGCAACTTTGGTGATTTTCAAAAACTTTGGAAAACTGCTGCACCGCCGCCATTCCTGCATCCAGCAACACTTGTTGGGGCGGACTCTGATTATTTAATCTATGCCGGGATCTTCCGAGGGCTGGAATGGCGGCAGGATGAAGGCTTCTGGGAAAGGTAGTACTGTGCGCGAAGTAGTGGTGCTTCTGGCGGGAACGAGGTCGCCACCCACTTGGGGAAGGTACTTACCCTGGATGCCTCAATCTATGCCACTCCCACCACGCTCTGCTCGCCTATCGGAGCGAAGCCGGCGCTACTTAAATCTGGACACTGACAGCACTTGTTGTTCGAAGAGGCATCTGAAGAAGGAACTCATTCCGAAATGCATTATGCCTGGTCAATAAGGCTGCCGATTACCTGCAAGCCTTGAAAAAATACAATACTTAGTCTCTTCAAGCCTCATAATACAGTGACTAAATTCCCTCGTGGAATAAGAGGAAACAAATTTACCAGGGCTCACACTGCAATGAATCCTCAAAGTAGAGCTGGCAAGGCATGCGTAAGCGAATTGAATAAATAGCCTGGGACAACAGATGCGCATGTGTGCAAGTAAAATTAGAGTGGAATAATCATAATCATAAAACACTGTGTCCTGAGGAACTATGCAAAGTGCCCTGAGGAAAGATGCAAAGTGCATAAGACCAGCAGGAACATTTGCCTATATGCCAGCTCTAAAATCTACACAGAACCAAAAATATCTGTATTCAGCAGCACACATTAGCTGTAGTAAATATTTTTAGGGAGCTAAATAAAAGTACTCTGCTCTAAAAACAGACGTATGGGGCGATTTCGATGTCGGGCAGAATTGCTTCACAGTCTCGTACACCGAACTGCCCAACACCTGAACGGCGGTCCCGCCTGCCTCATTAGGATGCACAACATTTCACTATGGTAGCATGCATTACGGACGAAAACCAGCTGTAATACATGCTCCCATAGGGATATTGGAGGTGTGGTTCATCCCTGCTACGAGGTGCAGGGATCAACAGGGGAGCATCATAGGTTCCCCTTTGGACCCCAACCGGAGGCCGCACACACAAGGGGGCCCTGCTGGGTGCCTCCAAACACGCTTTCTGACATGGTTTCCATGTTGGACAGGCCGGCATGGAAACCATGCCAAAAACTGTGCATCATAATCCCAAGGGCAGAAAGGCCCGCCCTATGGGATCGCTAGCCGGTTCCATCTGGCTGACGGGCTCCTTGAGCCCATCTAAAGCCTGCAAGAATGACCGGCTGATTTCAATTCCGACCGTCTGCATCATAATCAGCCAGTCGTAATTGAAACAGACAATGGTGGTCGGAAAGCCATCGGGCTCGGATGTGTTCATCCTGCTCCAGTTCGGTGTCGTTACCGATCATCTTTTTGTCGCGAAATCCTCACCCATACTTCGGTATTGTTTCGGCCGTGTTCCCCTTCGACGCGCATCTCTACCAGACCTTCAAATCTTCGATTCCGGTCGTCGACGCAGGCCTTCGGGCCTATCTGCGCCATTAATCATATGGCAGATCTGTTAAGTCGACAGACACAACAGATTCACAAGTAGGAACTTCACCCACAGGTTCTCCAACCATTCTTCCAAATGTGGGGGCAGCCAGAGATAGATCTCTTTGCTACACATTATAACACAAAATGCCCAAGCTTCGCTGCCAGATATCCACACCCATTGTCCAAAGGCAATGCGATATGGATGAATTGGTCAAGCAGATTTGCGTACGCTTTCCCGCCTCTCCCACTCATTCCATTAGTGGTACGCAAGCTACAACAACAGTTTCTCACACTGATCCTAGTTGCTCCAACGTTGGCCAGACAACCCTGGTACACAACATTACTGGAACTATCAGTAGTCCCGCACCAAAAACTACGCCTCTCCCCACATCTCTTAACACAGAACCATGGAGAAATCAGATACCCAGATCAAGCACAGCTTAACCTAGCGATCTGGCTCCTGTGAAGTCCTAGAGTTTGGTTACCTCCATCTTCCCCCTGATTGCATGAACGTTATCAAAGAGGCTAGATGTCCACCACTAGAGCCTGCTATGCAGCCAAGTGGAAAAGATTTGTTATATACTGTAACAATAACAACATCAACCCTCTAGATGCCTCCACTCAGCACATCATATGTTATCTTCTGCATCTTCAGAGATGTAACCTAGCATACATATCAATTAGGTTACATATCGCTGCCATTGCAGCTTACTTACAAAATAGACAGCACCTATCACTGTTCAGGGTGCCCGCCATTAAGGCATTTATGGAAAGCCTCAAAAGAATAATTCCTCCCAGGGTACCTCCTTCTCCCGTGTGGAATCTAAACATCGTCCTCTGAAGACTAATGGGTCCTCCATTCGAATCTCTGTATAAATGCGAACTACAATTCCTAACATGGAAAGTCGCTTTCCTTGTGGCCATTGCATCTCTTAGAAGAGTCGGTGAGCTACAGGCACTAACCATTCAAGAACCATTTTTACAACTCCATCATAACAAAGTGGTTCTCAGAACAAATCCCAAATTTCTTCTTAAAGTTATCTATGTAAAGAGAGCACTCCTTTACTATATAGACAGAAAAAAACCTTTTCGTAAAACAAAACAACTTTTTGTATCTTTCGCACCGCCACATAAAGGCAATCCCATATCAAAATCTGGCATTGCAAGATGGATTGTCAAATGTATACAAATTTACTACCACAAGGCAAAACGAACACTATCTATTGCCCCTAAAGCCCACTCTACCCAAAAGATAGGGGCTTCAATGGCATTTTTAGGGAACATTCCCCTAGATGAGATCTGCAAAGCAGCTACATGGTCTACACTTCACAAATTCACAAAACACTATTGTGTAGATGTGCAGGCAAAACAACAAGCTAGTGTGGGCCAAGCTGTACTTAAAACACTATTTCAAACTACTGCAACAGACACTGGTGGTCGTCGCTAAGGAGGAGCACTGCTATGCAATCTATGCATAAGTGTGTGATCTACAGCTCATATGCCTCGAACGGAAAATGCTACTTACCAGTATGCATCTGTTCTTTGCATGTAGAGCTGTAGATCCACACACTGACAACCCACCTCCCTGGCTACCTTTATCTGTTCCAGTATTATCTTATTTAGATAAAACATACAGGGACATGTTTTCTGTTTCTTACAAAACTCCATCATTTCCCTTCTTGGCGAAAAAACAATCTGACGATGGAGTCGATGCCCATGCGCACTATTGTCCAAAGGAGGAGCCCCTATCCCGTGACTTCCAAAAACTTTCCAGGACAACAAGAAAGTGCAAACATCCGGGCCCAACACCAGATGGCGATCTATGCAAAAGTGTGTGGATCTACAGCTCTACATGCCAAGAACAAATGCATACTCGTAAGTAGCATTTTCCTTGGGTGGCAAGGGTATTTTTAGATTTTAGGGTATGAGTATTGTGTGGCCAGGGTATTTTTAGGGTTTATGGTGGGTATGGGTTTTTGGGTGGCAATGATATCTTTAGAGTTAAGGGGTGTGTGGGTTTAGGAGTGGCAGGGGTGTTTTTAGGATTTAGGGTGGGTTTTATTTTTTGGGTAGCAAGGGTATTTTTAGGATATGGGGTGGGTGTGGGTTTTGGGTTTTTGGGTGGGAAAGGTAATTTTTATGGTTTATGGTGGGTGTGGTTTTTGGGTGGCAAGGGTATTTTTAGAGTGGGTGTAGGTTTTTAGGTGGCAAAGGTAATTTTAGGGTTTAGGGTGGGTGTGGGGTTTTGGGTGGCAAGGGTATTTTTAGGGTTTCGGGTGGGTATCGATTTTTGAGTGCCAAGGGTATTTTTAGGGTGGGTGCAGGTGTTTGGGTAGCAGTGGTGTTTTTAGGGTTTACGTTGGGTATGGGTTTTGGGGTTCTGGGTTAATAAGGTTCTATATATATTTAATGGCATGTGTGGCATAAGCCCACCATGTAGTGTTGGGCTTGGAAATGTGCTGGTTGTTTTTCTTCAAAGAAGTCTTTAAACTCTCGAGGTACTGTGGCTCCTCCTCTTGCTTGCAATGTGCATGGTCCTCAACTCCATTGTTAGATTGTTTTTTACGCCGTAGGGTTCGGTCATGTACTCCTCTGCTCCGTTTCAACACAGTCGACGGGCACTTCTGGAGTACCGTCAGTATTGGTTTTGAATGCCGTTCGATTCTTACATCCCTATCTCTAACATCGACGACTAATTCATCCAGGTGACTTGATTTGGCTGTGGCGTGGAATTACAGTTAGGCGTTTTCGATAAAGAATGCCCTTTCGGTGATAGAATGGACGCCCTCTGTTTCTGCCCTAAATGTCACACCAAGTTTCCACGTGCTGATCGAAGAGCTTGAAGAATGGAGATGTCTTGACCAGCTGTGCACTATACTTGGGATCTTTTCGGCTCAGAAGACCCGAAAACCGAGGTACAGGCTCGTCCATCGGTCGCAGATGAGGGCAGCTTCTTTCCGGATCAGAGTTCAGGCTCCAACAAGGAACAGGACAACCCTCCATGGTAGTTGGTGAGTACTGTGCTTCCTCCCGGAACATAGCAGATGTCGACCAGGAGTCGCTTGCACCCACCCGAAAAGACAAACACTGTTGTTGGGCCACCACTGCCTTCGTACCACGGTTGGCACTGACCGTCTGTTTCCGAAACAGCCAGCTCCAACTCGGTGCTGAAAATATAGCCCAGACAGCAAGTCAACGATGCAAGACCATCCATATCAGAGTTGAGCTGATTGTCTGTGGCAAAATCTTCGGAGCCAAAACACCACCAGTCATTGGTACCGAAAAAATCTGCTTCGGATCCAAAACAGTCGACCCTAAAAATCTAAAAGTTCTGAAACCAGCATTGGAGCTGAAAAAACATTCTGTTTCGAAGCCCTCTGTAGAAACAGTAGAACCAGTGCTGGGTAGAGTTCACCAAGAATTTGACTCTCGCAAAAAACATCTGATTATTCACCCGGACAACTGACAAAACCTTGCTAGACCTTCTCACTCAGGGACACAACCTGCTCAAAGACATTTGTCTTTTGAGGAAGCCATAAATCTACCTGTGCCTCTTTCTCAAAAGATGAAGACTTAAGGAGGACAAAGCCACTAGTCCACCGCACACCACTTCACCACTGCTGCCTCCTATGCATATCCTCCACAACTCGCTCCAGTTCACACTGAGATATACACTTCAGAGAGTTTCATACATTCATGTACAGGGAATGGGAGGGATGGAGATCAATATTTGCTTCCACCTTTAGATTGTCTTTAGGATGCCTACGATACAGATCCACATTATAATACCAATCCAGATTTGTTTCCATCTAGACCTTCCCCTCCTGATGACACAAGAACCTATCATGATCTGATAGGTAGGGCAGCCACATACAATAAAGTGTCTCTACATAGGGCCATTAGAAGAGGATTTCTTATATGAAACACTCATACATTCAGCGCAGTATTTACCATTGTAAAAAGGTATGCTCAGGCATATGCTCAAGACATATTTAAAGACCAGGTCAGGACTATGGTAATTACTCCCATGGTGGATTCAAAAGTACAAACCTTCACCTTTTGACCCAGCGTACATCAAAGGTCAGCTAACACCTGACTGACTGGTAGTGGCCACAGCTCATAAAAGTCCAAATTCTCAAACGTCTGGTGATGCTCCATCACCAGACAAAGAAAATAAAAAGATAGATCGGGTGGGTAAGAGAGTGGCTGCACAATATGCCAACCTTTGGAGAATTGCAAACTCCATTGGTCTCTTATCCTGTTACCTTGGAATGAGATGGAGGAGATTCTCCAGCATCTCCCAGAAGAATACAAGAAACAGGCATATGAGATTGACCCCAAGGGCAAGCTCATTTCAAACTTTATGATGTCCCCTTGATGCGGCAGACACAGCTGCAAGGGGCATTAACTTCAGTGTCATAATTAGACACCATACCTGGCTAAGGGTTTCAGATTTTGAAACCTGAAGTTCAGCAGAACCTGTTAGACCTACCCTTTGATGGGAAACATCTTTTTGGTCCTCAGGTAGACACCCTTTTGGAGAAAATCAAAAAAGATAACAGGAGGACGAAGGCAATGGGAGCGCCACAAACTCCATTGCAATGGGGCTCCTTTTGCTGCTCATCTGATCTTGGAGGATCCAAAACACCATCCACTTAGACTTCCACTGCATACCATAAGACACAAACCCAAACATCCTCTCCAGGGGATATTACAAAGGCTCCTACAGGGGCAAAAACTCACGAGGCAGAGGGGGCTTTACTAAACCTACCACATGCTCCTCTAAACCTTGACTTACCTACCATTCCACCTGTTGAAGGACAACTACAACAGTTCTTTCCTGCATGGCAGACCATCACCTCTGACTAGAGGGTGATGGACATCATCCAACATGGTTATTGGCTGGAGCTCACATCCACACCTCCAAACATCCCATCTCCAAATTCCATCTCACAAACACAAACTATCCACACCACCAGCGGGTGCTCAGGCAGGAAGTCCAAGCTCTCCTACAAAAAGGAGCAATAGAACTCACTCCAGCAAGGCACAGGGGTCCATTCACTTTACTTCCTAATACCCCAAAAGAACAAGTCTCTAAGGCCAGTCCTGGCCCTAAGACCGCTAAACAGGTACATTCTATCAGAGCATTTTCACATGGTCACTCTGCAAGATGTCATCCCTCTGCTTCAACCAGGCGACTTCATGGAAGCATTGCATCTCAAAGAGGTCTACTTCCATATACCAATTTGCCCAGCTTATCGAAGATACCTCAGGTTTGCGTTTCAAAGTGAAGACTTTTAATTCAATGTGCTTACATTCGGAGTCACTACAGCTCCAAGGGTATTCACCTAATGCCTAGCGGTAGTGCTGTGCGGATTTCTAAAGGTCATGGGTACCGGAAGGCTTCCCAGCACTGGCTAAGACATAACGTTGCTTGGGGACTAGTGGGCAAACGCAGGGGGTTTAATTAATGTGGATATAATCATGTTTTTAGCCTTTTTTGTGAACTGTGATTCGGTTTTTAGGCCTTTTAATTCTGCGGGGTGCATGTTCAAAAGTTTAGGGTGAGTTATGAAAAGGACATACTGCCCCATCTGGCATTGTGAAGTCTAGATACCTTCAAGAGTCGACCTGTAGACGATCTTAACCCCTTTGCTGCTAGGCCTTTTCCCCACCCCTGTCCCCCCCCCCCCTGTGCTAAGACTTTTTTTGGCTATTTGGGGTAGTGCGCGCTTAGGCCCCTGTAACGTTTTGACCACATAAGGTATCCACGCCAAATTTGCGTCCTTTTCTTCCAACATCATGGGGATTCTAAAGGTAACCAGGGTTTGTGGATTCCCCTGGAGGGGTCCCAGAAATTAGCCAAAATACAGCAAACATTTTTTTCTTTTTGGGAAAAATGGGAAGAACGGGCTGCAAATGAAAGCGTCTGGGTTTTTCCCTGCAAATGTTATCAAAAAAGGGTTTGTGGGGCTGAAATCACAATTTTCCCAGCTTTTAGGGAATGACTGACTTTTGTCATAAAACCAACAATTTTTACACAGTTTTGGCATTTTTCTGGGACATAGCCTATTTTTGCTTTTTTTTGTGCTTTCAACCTAACCTCCTTCCAGTTAATAGTAGAAATGGGTGTAAAAGCAATAAAGCTATACATTTTAGAAAAGTAGACAAAATTCTGAATTCAGTAAGGGGTCATTTGTGTAGCTCCATCAAGGTTTCTTTATAGAAACTAACAGTCAAATATAGGAAAAATTGAAAATTAGTTGAAAACAACAGCCGTTTGTGTCAATATTTTCACCTGTAACTTCTTCTAATTATGACAGCTCTTTGAAAGCAATATACCGTTACATCCGCTGGACCTTCCTGGTTGTGGGGATATATAGGACTTGTAGGTTCACCAAGAACCTGACAAACCCAGAGTCAAAAACTGAGCAGCAATTTGCAATGGCTTTTTATTATTTACCGGGTATATAGCAATTATTGTGGGAAAATGTATACATGGAAAAATCGGTATGAAAGACACCTATGAATTTCTGAAATGGGAACAAATTATAGAGTTTAGAAACAGTACATATTTGCACATTTTCGAAATTGGGAATACTCATACTAGCATGAGAATGAGAATTATCGGTCATTTTTCAAAATGACTTCTTTTTTTACACAATGTCTTTCATTTGGAAGGCAGAAATGCATCAAAAAGCAATAGGTAATAAAAGTTGCTTTACAAATCTGAATTACCCTCAGTCTCCCGATAAAAATGGTACCTCACTTGTGTGGGTAAGCATAGTACCCACGACAGGAAATGGCTCAAAACTCAACGTGAACACACCACATTTTCTCAATGAAAATGGACCCTTTTTTTGAGAAGTGTCTAGCTGTAGTGTTTGAACACTAGCTCTGCCGGCACCTAGGGAAACCTAGCAAACCTATACATTTTTGATTACTAGACACCCAGGGGAATCCAGGATGGGGTGACTTGACTGCCACCCACCAGGTTCTGTTACCCAGAATCCCTTGCAAACCTAACAAAATTGTCAAAAAACCCACATTTTCCCCACATTTCTGTGGTGGAAAGTTCTGGATTCTGCGTGGATCCACAAATGTCCACCCACCCCGCGTTCCCCAAAGTCTTCCGAGAAAAATGGTACCTCACTTGTGTGGGTCGGCCTAGTGCCCGTGACAGGAAATGGCGCAAAACGCAACATGGACACGCCTCAATTTCGCTGTGAAAAATGACCCTTTTTTGGCAAAGTGCCTAGCTGTAGTTTTTTAACCCTAGCTCTGCTGGCACCTAGGGAAACTTACCAAACCTACACAATTTCTGAAAAGTAGACACCCGGGGGCTTCCAGGGAGGTATGGCTTGCGTGGATCCCCCAACGTTTACTTACCCAGAATCCCCTGCAAACCTCCATTTTAGCTGAAAAAATCACTTTTATCAGACATTTTTGTGTGGGAAAGTGTGGCATCACCGGGCTCACACAAAATTCCGAACCACCCAGCGTTCCCCCAGGTCTCCTGATAAAAATGGTGCCTCACTTGTGTGGGAGGCCCAAGTACCCGCGACAGGCAAGGGCCCAAAACGTAGTGAGGCGACATTAAAATTGCCTATCTCAAAACCACTTGGTTTTGCAAGGGGGGGTCACCTGGGTTTTTGGCCCCGTACTCTGCGGCCATCTAGGGAAACCTACCGAACCCACACATTTCTGAAAACTAGACACCCGGGGGCTTCGAAGGAGGTATGGCTTCCGTGGATCCCCCAACGTTTCCTTACCCAGAATCCCCTGCAAACCTCAATTTTAGCTGAAAAAAAATCAGTTTTTTTCAGACCTTTTTGTGTGGGAAAGTGTGGCATCACCGGGCTCACACAAATTTCCTACCACCCAGCGTTCCCCCAGGTATAGTAGCAGCTCATTTGTGAAGGAAATACATACATGTTTTCCCCTATATAGACGACTGGCTCTTCAAAAGCACAGACTAACAGTGCTGTTTTCAACACATTCAGGTAACAATATACTACTTCACAAATTAGGTTTAACCTTCAATGCAGCCAAGTCTGTTCTGCTACCCCTTCAAATGCCGTCTTACCTGGGAGCCATCCTCAACTCACACAAAGGGATAGCTTACCCAAATACAGCAAGGATTCAATCCTTCCAAACACTAATGCCAAAATTTCAACCTCACCAGCATATATCCGTGAGAACGTTAATGGGTCTCCTAGGAACTATGGCATCATGCATAGCAATAGTACCTCATGCCAGGCTCAATATGCGTCTGTTGCAAGAATTCTTAGCGCGTCAATGGTCTGAATCAGCGGGTCAGCTGAAGGATCTGGTGTTGTTCAGCCATCAAGCTTGCCACTGTATGCAGTGGTGGAACTCCCACAGTCTTTTAAAGGGATGGCCTTTTCTAGACCTGGCACAGGTTGGGTAGGACACTCATAGGACGAACTGTGCAGGGTCACTGGACACCCAGCCAAACACATCTCCACATCAGTCACCTAGAGCTGCTAGCTCTTCATCTAGCACTGAAAGCATTCTTCCTCACCACAAAGGAAAGGTGATTTTCATCAAAACAGACAACATGACTACTATGTACAATCTGCAAAACGGTGGGCACCAGGTCACCTTCTGCTATCTCAACTAGCCCAGACCATCTGAAGGTATTCACTCTGGCACAACATTCAACTCTTAGCGAAGTACATACCAGGATTGGACAACAATTTTGCAGATCTCATCAGGAGACACTAACAAGTGCACGATTGGGAGTTCAACACACTAGTCTTCCACCCATTCTTCCAACCGTAGTGGGGTTACCCAGACATAGACCTCTTAGCCACAGCAGAAAACGCCAAATGCCCAAACTTTACCTCCAGGTTCCAACACCCACAGTCCAAGGGCAATGCACTATGGATGAGTTGGTCAGGGATATTTGCTAACTCTTTTCCACCTCTCCCACTTCTTCTGTTTGTGGTTCGCAAACTATGGCAGAAGTCTCTCACTCTCATCCTAGTGTCTCCCACATGGGTCAGACAACCATGGTTTTCCACACTATTATAACTCTGTGGTTCCATACCAGATACTTCCTAACTTGCAGGGCCTCCTAAACCAAAACCAGAGAGCAGTAAGGCATCCAAATCCCAGCTCTCTCAATCTTGTGATCTGGATCCTGCGGTCCTAGAATTCAGATATTTAAATTAACCTCAGGAGTGTATGAACATTCTAAAAGAATCCAGAAGACCCACCACTAGAGCATGTTATGCGGCCAAGTGGAAACGCTTTGTTTACTATTGCCAGTCAAATGATATTAACCCATTAACAGCAAAGGCTCAGAACAGTGTCTGTTACCTGCTGCATTTACAAACTTCAGAGTAAGCTTTCACTTCCATAGGGATAAACTTAACTGCAGTTGCTGCATATCTACAAAATAGAGAACACACCTCTATCTTCAGGATCCCTGTATTTAAAGCTTTTTTACAGGGTCTCAAAAGACTTATTCCTTCCAGAGTCTCTCCCACTCGAGCTTGGATTCGCAACATTGTCTTTCCAAGGTTAATGGGACCTCCATTCGGACCTCGCCACAAATGCCCTCTCCAGTTTCTTTCATGGAAAGTTGCATTTTTCATTGGAATCACTTCAATCAGATGTGTCACGCATTAACTGTAGAAGAACCATTCTTCAGCTTCATAAAGACCAGGTGATACTACATACCAACCCTAAATTCCTTCTAAAGGTAGTACCTCAATTCAACTTGAACCAATCTGTTGAGTTGCCCATATTCTTTCCTCAACCCAATTCAGTTGTCGAAAGAACTTTATACACACTAGATGTGGAAAGGGCACTTATGTACTACATTGGTGGCACTCAACCATTCAGAAACACTCAAAAGCTATTTCTTGCATTCATCACACAAAGGAAGAGCAATTTTTAAATCAGGCATAGTACGTTGAATTATAAAATGTATCGGAACCTGTTATGCAAAAGCTAAACAAGCTCTCCCTACCCCTCCAAAAGCTCAATCTACTCACAAAAAGGGGCTACTATGGCTTTGCTAGGAAATATACCTATGACAGACATGTGTAAGGTAGCTACTTGGACCACACTGCACACATTTACCAAACATTATTGTGTAGATGTCATGGCACATCAACAAGCCAATGTAGGCCAAGTGGTTCTACACACATTAGTAGATTCACATGCGCCAACCCTTCTCCATGGAAACCTGTGGGGGTTGCGATTATTGTATTTACATTACCTTTGCATCTCACTAGAATACATCATCCTATACACTACACCCTCACCCGCCAAGCGTAAAACAATCTAACAATGGAGTCGAGGACCATGTGCATTGAGGAGGAGTCACAGAACCTTGTGACTCTTAAGACTTCTTCGAAGAAAAACAATTTGCACACCTCCGAGCCCAACACGAGATGGTGGAACTATGCTAAGCACTACATGCCACAAACGGATACTTACAGTGTAAAATTCACTATATATATATATATATATATATATATCATGCTGCACTCCAGGGGAGTATCTAAATCAATTTTATTTGTGAATTTACAACCACCACTCGATCCCTTCACCGATTCATTTTGACTTACAAGTCCCGTGATCAAGCCTCGTTAGTCCAAACACGTCGGTGGTGGGATTGAGTGGTGGTTGTAATTCCACAAATAAAATTGATTTAGATACTCCCCTTGAGTGCAGTGTGGTTTTCCTTTGGTGGAGAGATTTACTTGAAGAAAGGTCCTTCCCCGACGCTAGCACCCGCTGATCAAGAGCACACTATATTAGACCGATTGTTGGAGGTCATATATATATAAAGGGTTTATACTTCGCCGTGAAGTACGTACATTTTCGTTGTAAAAGCGGGCCTGGTAAAGGCATATGCGTAGTAAAACTTTTACAGGTAAGTATTATATATATTTTGGAATTCGTCCACATCCGACCACTCTGTCTGAAAAGTCATGAAGATGCAAAGGTGCCTCTGTCTCGCTCCCAGTTCCTCACCAAGCAGATTGAGTAGGACTGGCTTCTGACCCAACTTCCACTCTAGCGCCAAAATCCACACCAGTCCCTTCGACAAGGACTCCAGCCCCAACAAAGCTAGAGGACTCTGTACCAATAGTCATATCTGAGTCTGAGCCTAACATGTCACTGTCATGACCAAGCCACAACTGTGCAAGGCTGATTCTACGCACACCATCAGGATATGGTGGCCTTAGTCCTGCTAGCTCACAGTGCACCATTTGTACCCCTAACTTTACAAGGTGACAAGTTGAATGTGCAACCTCAGCTGAATTAAAAAAAAATCTCCACTGCTCGAAACTACCAGATTGCTTAAATGTTCCGAGGAGTAGACGAAATATTGCTGTTCCCATCATCCGCAGATGACTGCTCCGTTGGCACCCCTCTTGCCAGTTCCATGGAATAAACCTGTTCAGATCCAACCTCCCCTCAGCAGCTGCTGAAGGAGAGATGGCCAGTAGGGCATCCGCAGAACGAGCCAGGATCCAAGTCACCAGGGGCTGAAGCATCCCAGGAAGGCTCATATGCATTCTGAAGCAACGGCAATAATGCAGGAGATCTTCACCGATGCGTCTATAGGGGACCCACCAGTAGCATTATGCATAGATTGGAACAGTTGCATCCCCAAGCATACATCCAAGGCACAATCAAAAATGCACAGCTGACAGAGGAATACGGGCTTCACAAAGTGTAGCCAGACATGCCGAAAAGACTAGAACATTTGTCATTAAGTTCTTGAAGCAAAGGACTGTATCATTCTCTCACGACACAGTAGCACATGTGGTAGTGCATTCCCCATTTGGCCGAACATCCATTGCAGAGCAAATAGAATAAAATCAGTGTCCCAATGTTGGACCTGCGATGGGCAAGCCCAGCACAAAGGGGGGTAGCTTGGCTCGAGTGACAAGGCAGTAGAAGGCTGTTGTGTTAAGCCGGCTATGACCAAATAATAACTCCCTGCACACCACATAACAAGAAGGACACCACACCACTGTTATAGATAAATACGTTTCATTTATGTAAAAGTTCTCTGGGTTGGAAGAAGTTCAATTAGTTAATCACATTCACCTTTCTTACATGGGTTTGATTAGCTGTGTACTGGTTGCGTAGGAATAAATGGTTGGACTCTAATAAATAAATATACTGGATAAATATCAGGATTCAATACATTTGGAATAAATATCAGCAATGACTGGAATAAATATCAGCAAAACATCACAGTTGCATAGCAAGTTAGATACCGATCGTTTCACATAAATATCTCAGGGTCATACTGGTATCGCTGCCACCAATTAATCACTTTCAGGGTAAACACATTTAGATTGCCATTTAATGTGGAATGCGCGCTCTTACAGTTTTTGAAGTGTTCACGGGTTCGGGCTCTCTGGGCACAAGATACTCGTGATAATCCTTTAGTTGCACTCAAGCATATTGCGCGTGTATCTGGAAGATAAAGACATACAATGACTACGGCAATTACACTCCGTGGCCAGCCGGTTTAATACTACTGCGGCCGGAGGAGTCTGTGCGCTTCTGTCAACGCAGGCGGGGTCTCCGAAGGCGACTTCAGTTTACGAGTCCTCAGACCGTTGAACGGGCTGCCGGAGGGGTCAAACTACCTGCGCGCACAGTTCAAAATTGGAGCCGCACCTCAGCCCCGGAACAATGCGGCAACTTCAGGGGAAGAGACGGTCCCACCTCACTTTAGCTGCGCCGGTAAGCGCTCCAGTCGGTATGGCCCTTCTCCCAAGGGCGAAGGGGGGTCCCAGGGGCTCCGCGATCCTCCCTCCGATCTCACTCACGGGGGGGGTCTCCCGCCCACAACAACAGTCCCCAAGTCACTCGGGCAGGGCAGAGACGGTACTCTCGCCCAAATGAAGGCCAGCCTTTCCCCGCCCCAGCGCAGCACCTCACCTTCTGTCCACGATCAGCGCTTCGACGGCGGTGGGTTCGGAGATGTCCAAACGCCCGCCAGGAGGCACTTAAGTTGAAGGGGCCCTGTCAAGGGTCGCAGTCGCGATCTCACCACTGGGGGAGGCGGGGAGGCTCTAACTATGGCCAAAGTCTCTGAGAGGCAATTGGGCACTCGTTGGCCAGGCGCTGAAGGCGAGAGGTCACTGCTCGCGCTTCTGACTGGAACGCCAGTCAGGGTCCACGCCAACAACCTCGGCTGTACTTCTGCCTGCGCTATCAGCTGCCTCAGGGGGGGGAACAGGGCAGGTGTCAATCTGGTGTCAAGTCCTCTTCTATCTTTCTTCTCTTCTCCACTTTTTCTCATCATGGCCGCCAGGGACTGGGCCTTTTATAGCCAGTGCCCTGGGGTGCCAGCACGAGCCAGAAGGTTCTAGAACCTTCCCTGGCTGTGTCAATGACATGGCCCTTCCAAGGTGTCTTTTTGGTCATTAGGAGCCACCATACTGGGCTTCCTAAGGCAGCCATTTTGTGTACTTGTAACTTCTGAGGGGATTCCTGTCAGGTTTGCAGGTTACACAAAGTGCGCCAAAACCTCCAAAGGGTCAGAGGTCAGAAGGACTCCAATGGGAGTCACTCTCATAGGGGACAATGGTGTCCACCATTTTAGGGTTGACAACCTCAGTGTGTAATGCCACCGGTTCCGTCAGGCACCTTGTACATAGGTGCCAGGAACTTGGTGAGCAACTGAGCGTCAAGGAGCATCTAACCCCATGGGACAACACACAAAAAGGTCCTGGTAGACAAATAAAAAGCGACAAATTTTAGGAGGCACGGGGGAACAAAATAAATCATGGTGTGAGGGGACTCTCAGAAGCAGACAGGTCTAACACCCAACAATTTGAAACAGGACAAACGGTAAGCCTCCAACAATGCTTCCCAGCATGGAGTCTGTGAAAGATGGAATAACTCCAAAGACCGTCTGGAAGGTAGTAACCAACCCAGAGCCAATTGACTTAACAACGTGCGCTATCCTTTCATTATTGGAAATGTTAGAAATGCTGTGCACTAACTCCCCAAAATGGTGTGGGAGGCTGGTGCGAAGTAGCGAATGTATCTTAGAGGAAGACCTTGCAACTTGAAGATCAAACATCTCCTGTGCAAATGTTAAGGCCACTTTCTTCTGAAACAATAAGGCTTAAAGTCTGCTTAAAGCATCAAAGTTCACATTTGAAATCTGTATCAAAGGCCAAATTATCGCATCCCTGACTGTACAGGCAGGTGGAAACAGTACTCGGGCGCAACAGGTCATGGCCCCATAAACCATCACTAGATATGGTATTCCTGCTCTCATCCCACCGCAGCCTTGACTATTCAACATCAAATAACTTCCATTTGAGAGCAATGTGAATGCAGAACTAATCACAGCAGCTGGGTAACCTTTCAGATAACATGACAAGTTCTTCTTGGGCATATTACATGCTCCATGGAGAGTAACCTACCTGCAAATAAAGAATAACCTAAAGTAGGGGGCGTGGCCAAGCCGGCGGCGAAGATGGCCGCCAGCTAGATAGGCTCTCCACATCAGACTGGCTCAGTGGTGATTTCCCCCGTAATCGGCGGTGCAATCCGCCCCATTTCCAGCATTGCGGACAGCGGAGGCGGCACTGAGCCTTCGGAGCCAAGCACAGAGCTCCAGCTCTGGCCTGACCCGTAATGCGGCAGATCGACGGAAGGACCGGGCCTGCCGGCGCTGCAGCCTCAAGCGCAGGGCGGGCCCGCACAACGCAGCTCCCCGAGGAAGATCGCCGAGGCTGAGAGTTGCACCTAAGGGACCCCGGGTGAGTTGGACGGTGCACTTTGGATCCTGCCGACTGCTGGTGCCCGTGGTCTGGGCTCGGGCCGTCTGCCCCGCCCACCCCCCCCTCCTAGATACAGCGCAATGTAAGCCGGCGCTGTGAGGATAGGGCCCACGCACCGAAGCTGTTGGGGGCTGGGGTGCCGGTCTGGGGCAGCGGGCGGGCCCGGTGGGGAGGGGTGGTTCGTCCGCCTGATGCCCCTCGCTGTGCCATTGCTGTGTACCCACCGGGGTCCTTTTGTAATGCAACTCCATTGCTGCTAGTAACGCGCCAAGCCAGAGGAGAACCACATGAGGCTGTAGACCTTCACATTACCAGCGCGACTCCTGTACCGCCTGCAGCTCGGCACTGCAATCCAATCCTAGAGGGGAGTTTGGTGCGACCCACCTGCTCTGTCACCGATGGGGCTGCTCCTGCGGGCCTCCTGATCCTCCCCACGGCCAGGAACTGTCTACTATACCTTATTGTACACAGCGGTTACCTCACAGCCCAGAGTGCCCACGTGGATTGTGGCGTGCACAGCCAGTTTCATTTGCCCACTCAACACTCAGATCTCATTGGATTGACGGGGCCCATTTCAGGAGCGGCGCCACCTTGAAGGTATGGGACGGAAAGATCCTAGACAGAGCACCCTGCCTTTCGGGAAGACGACTGAGGTAACTGCATCACACCCCCCTGCGATGGCAGACAAAGTGCCCGCTGTTGACACACCGGAGCCTCCTGAGACCTCTGTTGCATCACTACTGCTTGAGATGAGGGCAGGTTTTAAGGCGTTGGACTCTCGCTTTGATGCGCTGGATTGCACTTGTCATTGGGCGCCAAAGTCTAGGCCCACGACCACCATTTGGATGTGGTGGAAGCACGGGTATCGGACTTGGAAGATGGGACTGCCCAATCTTTGAAGAGACTAGAACATACGGAACGCATGCGAAAGGAGGTTGCCATCAAGAACGAGGATTTGGAAGCACGCGGGCGACGCAACAACATTCGCATAATGGGAATCCCTGAGACAGTGTCCACAGGCCGGATGGACCATTTCGTCAAGAAGCTTCTTACAGAACTGTTTGGCAGCGATGCTTTCACTCCCGGCTTTGTCGTTGAAAGAGCGCACCGATCACTTGGCCCAAGACCAAATCCTGGCCACCCCCCGAGGCTCATTATTGCAAGACTCTTGAACTTTCGAGACCGCGACACAGCTTTGAGGATGGCGAGAGAACAAGGAGTAATTGAGTGGCAGGGATCAAAGTTGTCCTTCTATCCAGACTTTACTCCAATGGTTCAGGAAGCGAGACGGAAATTCCAGGGGGTGAAGGCCACACTTCGCAACCTTTGGCTTAAGTATGGGATGCTATATCCAGCGAGACTGAAAGTGGACTTTGGCGGTAGGTCCAAAATATTTGACACTCCTACAGGGGCCCAGGAATTTTGTCGCACATATAAGGCGCGGAGCGCCTCCCCGCCACACAGCGGATCGGATGCTAGCGTTGAGCTTTTTTCAAACTCCGGAACTGGATGATGGTTTGATTGTGTTTGATTGCATTACTACTTTGATCTGGGGATTTTGTATTGTAGAACGTTATTATCTGACATATCACTTGGCCGGTCTGTTTGCGGGCTGCCACCTCCCCTGGGTGTATCCTCTGTGTTTGGTTTATTGCATTCTTGGGGTTCACGTATTGATCCTCGGCTGTTAGCCTTACGGTCCCTATGACCTACGGGCGGGCGAATTTTGAAAGAGATGGCCATCTTCGGGATGGAAGGCGGCTGGGTGGGGGGAGGGGGGCAGGGATCAGGCGTACGCATTGTTTTGGTTGTTGGTCACACTTTATTGTAGCATTACTTGCCACATTACCATTGAGTACAAGTCCTGACAGACAAGGGTTTACACACTGGTCAAATGTCACGGTTAGTTAACATACAGGGGCCCTCGGAGGTCACCTTAATGTCCTGGGATGTTATCTCATGCGGCATAAGGTTGACATAGCATACTTGCAAGAGACACATCTCCCCATTACCGATTTGGCCCATTTTGGCACCCGCTGGGGCCCGCACAGGTTCTTCGCCAATGACAGTAACTATGCTAGGGGCACAGCTATATTGGTCCATAGGAGAATTCCTTTTACGCTTATAGATATGGCCCGAGACCCAGAGGGCAGATATGTGATAGTCACGGGTAACTTATATGACCACAAAGTCACCTTGGTAAATGTTTATGCTTCCAACGTAGATGCCCCTGATTTTTTTCCATGACCTAAACGCAAGGGTCACAAAACAAGACCCCCACGCATTGCTCCTGGGAGGGGACCTCAATTTATTAATACACCCCACCCTGGACAGCACTTCTAAGGCGCCGGACGCTAAGCCACGTGCGTGGCGAGCCTTGAGGGACCTCTGTGAGCAACACACTTTAATTGACATTTGGCGGCAGCGTAACCCCGCCCGCACCAAATACACCCACCACTCTGGCCCACACGGCACCTGGTCCAGGATAGATTATTGGCTGATCTCTCCCGCGGTGGCGGATTGGTTTGATTCCCATACTACGCTTCCTTGCACATACTCTGACCACTCGCCGATAGTTTTGCATCTACGGCTCCCACTTCCAGAGGGGTACGAGAAACAGTGGCGCTTCCCCGGTAGAGCCCTCCAAGATGACCTTTTCAAGGCTGAGGTCAGGGAGGCTATAGAGGACTATTTTGAGCTTAACACCGGCTCGGTGGACACTGCGGCGGTACTGTGGGAAGGATTTAAAGCCGTTATCAGGGGAGTGTGCATCTCCAAACAGGCGGGGGTATTTAGAGATCTTATACAGACGATGACCCGCATCGAGCAAGAAATAGTTGCAATAGACTCCCAACTTGTGACACTCCCTGACTCAACTGCTCAGACTGCAAAACTTGCCCTATTGACTGAATACAGGGACACAGCGGATCGCGAGATCCTATACATGGGGAAATACCACACGGCTAGACGATATGGGGAGGGTGAGCGGCCCGGCAGAGTTCTGGCACAAATGCTGAGACCACCTTACAGCAAAAATTGTATCACTGAATTACACTCCGCAGACGGCGCCACTCTCACTTCCACAGTGGCTATCCGGGATGAGTTTCTAGATTATTACACTACACTTTACACATCTAGAGCACACCCTGACGGTACGGCACAGACTGAGTACCTAGACGAAATCGCATTGGTGTTCTTGGAGAAACATGCACTTGTCTTCATGGCAGCGCCAATCTCCCTCGCTGATATTATACTAGCCATAGACGACCTGCAGGGATCTACTGCCCCGGGATTAGACGGATTCACTGGGGACTTCTATAAAGAATTCAAGGACATTTTGGCCCCCCAGTTAATTGAGGTGTATGCGGAGGCATATGAAAAGCAAAGTCTCCCCCCCACAATGCGGGAAGCTGTGATTATCCTCCTTCCGAAGCCAGGTAAAGACCATAAACAGTGCAGCTCTTACCGACCGCTGTCTCTACTGAACTTGGACTACACAATATTGGCGAAAGTGCTTGCCAACAAGCTTTCAAAGCTGATGGAGTACATCATTTCCCCAATGCAGTCTGGCTTTGTCCCCAAGCGCTCCACATCCTTGAATCTCCGAACACTGTTTACTGTGCTGCACAGAATCCAACCTGAGGTTCCTGCAGCGGCGGTGTTGCTTGACACTGATAAAAACGTTCGACTCCTTGTAATGGCCATTCCTAGTGGAAGTAATGAAGCGCATGGGCCTGCCTTATAGTTTCATCGCAATGGTTTCCTTACTATACAGCGGCCCCTCGGCTCGACTCCGCTTGAATGGCACTCTGTCCAAGCTGTTTCGTTTACACCGCGGGACTAAACATGAATGCCCCCTATCCGCCTATTACTCATTCTAGCAATGGACCCGCTAATTAGGCATTTCCAAGAGCGCCATCTGCATAGAGGGCTACAATTCAAAACGGACCTGCTCTTAGCCTCCCTATATGCGGATGATACCATCCTGTATGTCCAGGAGCCGCACCTAAACCTGGCTCCTCTAATTCCTGAAATTATCCGATTTGGCAGATTCTCGGGGCTGGGCATCAATTGACATATATCCATCATATTCCCACTAACAGAGAGCACAGTCAAATGGGATTGCGAATTTCCTCTCGAATGGTGCCAAGACTCGGTGAAATATCTTGGCATCCACATCCACCTGGACACCACTCAAATTATACGCTTGAACTATGGGCAGACCTTTAAAAAGGTGTGGCCATATTAAAAATGTTGGTTCTCCCCAAATTGTTATATTTATTTAATAATATCCCTGTACCCCTGTCGGACGGTTTCTTTCACACTCTACGGTCGCTTATGATCCGACTGGTATGGGGTGGTAGACGAACTCGAGTTCGTTGGTCCATACTGACCCTGCCATATGACAGAGGGGGTTTTAACGTCCCAGACTTCCAACTGTATTACTTGGTGGAACAGTGCCGCTACTCGCACGCATGGTTCCACCCCGACGCACGTATCCCGTTTCTAAGACCAGAGGCGGACCTAGTTCTTCCGGACAAAATGAGTGAGGTGCTGCCGGGTGGGTTCCCACGGGATAGGCGGGATATTCAGACAGTGTCAACGACTACTTGAGCTTGGGATAAGCTGAGCAGGTGCCACATCTTTATACTCCTCCGCCCTTCCTTTGCCCATTACCAGATGGTTCCCACTCACTGGAGAACGAATAGTACAGGGTACATTGGCAGCAGCAGACATAGCTCAGATGGGTAATCTGTTCCCGGGGGGGCATGTTTTCACCATAGACGAAGACGATAGATTCTCAGATTGCAGCTTTATGACCCGCTTCCTAATGAGCAGAATGAAATCCGCATTGTGTGCGGAGTTCCCCTCATATCCGGTTGAGCCAGACTCGTTCCCCCCGCTTAGTTTGGTCCTGAGAGCACAAATGGCGCCCAGCTCCTCCCTGTTGATGACTCCAAGATTAGACAAGAATGGGAGGCGGATACGGGTGAGGCGATTACAGACGACCAATGGAAGAAGTGTTGTATGGTCACCAGGGACATCTCGCTCAACAGCCGCCATAAGTTGCTACATTTTAAATTTCTCCGCCGTGCTTATTTCACACCAGCCATGGCCCACAAGATTGATGCTAGTAAATAACCCAATTGCTTAAAATGTACCTCCCCACATGCTGACTTTCTGCATCTTGCTTGGTCCTGTCCTCGTTTACAGATCTACCGGGCGGAGGTGCATGAGACGCTAAGGAAATTAATTAATTAATTGGGATTCCACTTGTCCCCTTCCTGAAATTGCCCTCTTGGGTTACACTGTTCAGATTCCCAAGAAAGTAGGGAGATTGGCGTCCCCGGGGCTGTTGCTGGCGAAGAGGGAGGTGGCCATCCACTGGGGCAAGAAAACGGCCACCAAACTACAAGATTGGCTGCGTAGCTTAGTGTACTGCAACACCAATGCAGAATTATATGCCAGTCTTATGCCACCGACATCCCGCTATAAAGACCTATGGGGACCACTAAGAGCACACCTGGACGCAGCTAAGCAAGTTTCCACCTCACAGGCAGCCAATGGCATAGTGCCGGAGGGAGTGGGTTGAGGGGTAGGTGCTGAACACACTGTTGCACGGCACGGCGTGGCGGGAACTCGATATAGAGCTACTGCACAGAGTGTTTGCAATAAATTGACTGCCTTAAGCATCATAGTTCAGAATGGGGCCGTGGGTGGGGGAGGAGGGGAGAGGTTGGAATCAGTTGTCCACTGTGTGTTGCCACTGTATGGGTCAATATTTTGTCCACTATTATATCACAAACTGTCAGGCACGCTTCGTTCTTGGTTGTAAAAACACCATATGCAATGCAATGTGAATTGTCTCCTTTATTTGGAAAATAAAGTGTTTAAAAAAAAGAATGACCTAAAGTATTCTTGCAGTCTGTGCCGCTAAGAAAAACCTGTGTTGTACCATTCCTACAACAATAAGTGAAAGGCAGGACCCATGACTCATGTACAAACCCTTCTCCTAGCGCTTCGTATCTGCCTAATTGATGGTGTTGCAAGCAGTATTTGAAGTGAAAAGTTGAAATTGGCAGAGAAATAAATATGTGTATTATACACTCTGTACTCAGGACTTCTGCAACAGTAAATGGTAATTTTTCTATGTGTAACATAGTGTTTGTAGCGTGGTTCACGCTACTTGTATACCTTAGGTGGGTGGTACATTCCGTAGGCTTATGCAAAACAGTGGCATACAATGTGTTATCTTGTTCTCAAATAGTAAAGTCATGGAAAGCGATCTCAAATTAGTCTTAAAACGTGGTGAATTAAATGTCGTCTGACGTAGTGTTTAACCAAGAGTAAAACAGTTTTAGAGTGGCCAGATCACCAGTTCAAATGAGAATGGTAACATCTGCCTATTTAATCCAAAGTGTAGTTTTTGCCCAGAAGGAATTAGAGTCTGCAGATACATGAAGATGTTCAAAATTATCCACAGAAAGATTTGCCACATCTCCTGTAAACCTGGCACTCATAGTCCCAACCCCCATTCACCTGGTAGGAAAACTAATTTCAAAATTTGAAGTAGTTATGAGTGAAAACTACTTCAGTGAGAAAGACAGTACAATCTGTGGGGCTTATTGCCTGGCCTTGTCTTTCAGCCAAAACCCTTCTGATAATCTGCAAGCCATCCTATTGGGGTACATAATTATAGTGTGATTGTATATGTTATGTTAAAATATTTATAAAGCGCATGGCTGCCCCAGCAACGAGGCGTCCCAGCGCTAACTTTCTTGTAAAATGGGAAGCAGAGGCAATTTAGCGATTGGAAAAAAGCCAAGTCTTCGCCGTTCTTCTAAAGATCAAGTGATCAGGGATGCTAGGATAGAAGGAGGTAAGGAGTTCCAAAGGGCAGGTGCCAATGCCAGGAACGAGCGGCCACCCGCTCTGACCGTACGTCCCAAGTCTGACCATGATCTGTTTCACGCAGTCAAAAGTAAAATCTTTGAAGCTGAGAAATCTGATATGCTGGGAAAATCCTTTAGGCTGGTCATCAAATTCATACTATCGTTTAACCTACAAAGGCTCCAAAACCGAACTACATTGTGAGATGATAGGCCTCCAAGTACAATTTTGCAGCTGTTTTTTGGAAATGTAAGCAAAAATGTGACTACCCAGTGCACATTCTTCTGCTATTTACAACTTCGTACGCTTGCGATCTCTGTAAAAATATGAAGTACCTTACACAAGATTATGGAGAATACTACACACAACATGGAAAATATTTTTCAAGAAGTCCATGTGCCATTTCCGCTCATATATGTACTGGATGTTCTCTGGCGCCAACCCTCCCAATGATGACACACAAGTTGAGGTCTCCAAAGAAGACGTTTTGTGGCTGGTGTGATGAGCTTTGATGTTGATTATAATACTGGCTTACTGCTGTGAGGTTGACAGATGAGGTAGAGTGTGATAATGCTTGTTGGTGATAAAGTAGCAGTATAGGACTTCAAAGGTGGAGGCTGATTGCTGTTGTAGGTTTTTCATGTCCGGGATGAGCAGGGAATGGATTGAATTTCTCTACTTGCTCTTTTGGAGCGTTCGATGAGTTCAATATTGTAATTTTGTGACATCAGAAAATCAAGTTAACTGGCTAGTTTGGGTAATAGCTGTATTTTCAGCTTGACTTTTACAAAGGGAGGTGGCCTCTACTGAAAGGCAATGTCCACCCTGACAACTGAGACACTGTGGATGCCAACCGCTGTGTTATCTTTGTTACGGCCTCCTGGAACTGGTATATCAAAATACAAGGCTATTATAATGTAAGGCTTTCTGAAATGTTCACCGTGATTTACTTTTCACACTTTGAGCAACAAGAAGCCATTGAAAAAGAGCCTTCACTGGAGAAATGTGCTTATAGCAACAAGTGGCAGTAACTAGCTGAGCGGCCTCATTTTGGAGGCTCTGTAAATATTTGATCAGAAGGAGGGAAAGGCTCAGATGTTGGCTTGAACAAGAATAATGCAGTGCTGCAATATAAGACTGTGTGACAATCTTTACTACAGTTGACAATACAGGATTCTTTAACTACTTAATCTGGGTATGGAGACGTATGTTAGCATCCACCTGGGCTACAAAATTATTAATGGATTTAACAGTCTAACGGCACAGTACAGGGATATCAGACCACACGTTCAATGTCCAAAACTGAGTTTCACCCCTCAGACCAGATCTTTATCTTCCCTTTCTATAGTATTAGGTAGCCTATATCCAAAAGTATCTGACAACTCGAAATATATATGTGTGTGTGTGTGTGTGTGTGTGTGTGTGTGTGTGTATGTGTGTGTGTATATATGTGTGTGTGTATATATATATGTGTGTGTATGTGTGTGTGTGTATATATGTGTGTATATATATGTGTGTGTGTATGTAAAGGAAACCCTCTTGCTTCACAACAAAAAGGTAGGAGTCGCACTCAGGATTGCAGGAAAAGAAAAGTTTAATGACTGACGCGTTTCAACCTCATGGTCTTTGTCAAAGTCACTTCATGAAAAGGAAGTGGCTACATATAGAGGCATTTTTTAACCACCAAGCATGACCAAGCAAATTTTAAAATAGACCTAGAAAAAAGAGTCATGAATACATATAAAAAACAGACTCTCCACACATTAAGACTGCCACCAATTGAAAATAAAAATTATTTTTCTATTTTCTTTTATCTCCCTTATTTGTTATATATAACACAAAATAGGTAATTTTAAATTAAAAATTCCTTATTGGTAAATGCTTAATGTGAAAAGGATATATTTAGCTTGTGCTGAAATCCGTCAATTGCATGAGAGGAAATATAATCCCATCAAGTGTGCATCACACTGAAATGGTGCACATACAGAGCAAGTAGAACTGCCAAGTGGCAACAGCAAACAGCTTCCCTGAATTGGCACTAGACGGGTAAGCTAAAGAAATTAAATTAAAAAAAGGTGCAGCAACAAATAACACAAACCCAAAATAAAAAATCACACAAACGGTGTAATAATAAGGATATCTAGGGAAAAGCTTGGATCATGCCGGGGAAAGAGAAAACCCACCCCCAGTGTGTTTAAAAACCAAGGCGTGGCGACTTTGCCCCCCCTTCGACCAAGCAGCCGCTTGGACGAAATGGCGGTAAAATGGAATAGGTAGGGAGAAATGAAATAAACATTTGTGAATGCAAGATGTCAATCAAAGAGATCAGCATAGCAAGAGGTGGGGAGGCTAAAAGGGAGCGCGCCTAACAGGGAAGCAAGAGTGTATCAATACAGTGTCCAAATGTATAGGAACACTTCAGGTATATGATATCCCCTCATCCTAGGTGAACATGAAGGTCTTCATCTCGATTCAGGCCACCTGGCGCCTTACTCTGTAGGCGGATGATATATTCAGACTCCAAACGTCGCAGGCGGCGTTCTCGGTCACCTCCACGTGGATGTACTGCAACCCTGTCAATTCCAAAAAACTGGATCTTAGAGTTAATGTCAGAAATCTCTCCATGTTCTACCGCGCAGTGTTTTGCAATAGTATAGGTAAGATCCCTGTTTCTAATGGCACGGAGATGCTCCAAAATCCGCTTTTTAACTGGAAACACTGAACTGCCAACATAGCGCAAGCCACAAATGAAGGTCACAACATAAACAACATATTCAGTATTGCAGTTATTAAAGGAAAGAATTTATTTTCTCATTCCTGCCAATTGGTAACAAATAACTTTTTACATTGTGGCTGTTCGCGCAAGACTTGCAACGACCACATTTGTGGAAACCAGGAAGTTCTTTAAGCCATGTGCCTGTTTTCTTATTTTGCTGCGTAAGATGACTGTGTACCAGTGTGTCCTGTAGAGATTTACATCTACTGTAAGTAATGTGTGGTTTGGGACTAACCAGCTTACCTATCACTGAGTCCTGTCTGACCAGATGCCAGTGCTTGCAAACAATTTTATGCAGTGCCTGGGATGCATTAGAGAAAGTGGTGATAAGTCTGACCTCCTGTTTATCCTTTCCTCGTGTTTTAGGGATCAAAAGACTGTCCCTACTTTTTATGCAAGATTTCTCAAGGGCTGCTCTAATGGTTTTACCTGAGTAGCCCCGTGTTCGAAAACGGGCAGCCATGTTAGTTTGTTCTTTGGACAGTGCCTGAGGCGTACTGCAATTGCGTTTTGCTCTGAGAAGCTCTCCATAAGGGATACTTCTCTTGAGGCCTTCAAGATGATGACTCTGCGCATGTAGGATGCTGTTCCCGGCAGTAGCCTTCCTGAACAGGCTTGTATGGATGGTATCATCAAGGACTTCCACTAAGGTATCCAGAAATTCAGTGGTAGTTGTATTAATCTTACTAGTAAACCTGAGATTAAGGCTGTTATTGGAAAGTCCGGCAATGAAGTCTTGTAAGGAATCCTGTGGCCCGTCCCATATCAGAAAAATATCGTCAATGTAACGGGTCCACAGGATTACATTATCTGAATAACACTCATTACCTTGATGCCAGAGATGCTTCGCCTCCCACCATCCCATAAAGATACAGGCATAACTAGGTGCGAAGCAACTTCCCATCGCAGTACCTGTGTATTGTTTGTACCAAGTGTCGCCAAATAGAAAACAATTATTGTGCAAGCAAAAGTGAAGCATGTCCAAGAGTAACACAGTGTGATCAAACATCGAAATAGGTCTGTCACGTAAGAAATATTTACACGCTTCTAACCCTAGATCATGTTCAATACAAGTGTACAATGATACCACATCAATAGTGGCTAGCACATACGAGGATTTCCAGGGAATATCCTGTATTTTGGAAAGGAAGTCCATAGTGTCCCTACAATAAGATGGTAAGTTAAAAACATAATCACAGAGGAAGAAGTCTAAGTAAATGGAAGAATTTTCTAGTAAACTTTGATTGGCTGCAATGATAGGTCGCCCAGGTGGATTAGCAAGGTCTTTGTGCACCTTAGGGAGCATGTAGAACACTGGGACAGCTGGTTCTTTGGTCATCAGAAATAAAAATTCATTGCGCCTCAAAGTCCCTTGGCCTAGCCATGTCTCTAATAGCTGATGGTATTGGACAATGGTATTCTTGTATTCAGTCTGGCTGGATCTCAGATAGCTTCCTGAGAATTCGAGCTGCCGTATTGCTTCAGTCTTATACTTATTTACATCTCACAATACAACGTTCCCCCCTTTATCAGAAGGCTTGATGACAAAGGAATTGGCTTTTTGCAAGGAAAGCAGGCCCGCCTTCTGTTCAGCTGTGAGATTGTTACCAAACGAATTGTTTTGCTTCTCCCAAAGTTGTATAAGTTCTGATAGAATCATCTCATGGTAAGTATCGATTCCATCATGGAGGGTCACAGGGTTGAATCTAGATTTGGGCTTAAAGTCATTCCTTGTTTTATGGTCAACAGTAATACCCATGCTGATCAACAGATCCCTATCCGTATCCCAGTCTTTACTGCCCTGTTCAATCTCTCTAGCAGCAGCCAAAAGGCTAATATCACATATAGTCAGGGGGTCAGGTATCGGGTTCTGAGTGCTGGGTGACAGCGCCAAGGTAGGGACAACCCCACCTTGTTTTAAGGGGTGGATTTTGAGGAGTTTAAGTTTCCTTATGAACAGAAAAATTTCAATGCGTGTTCTGGGGAAGTTAAAGTTCGCTGTGGGGCAGAAGGATAAACCCAATTCCAACAAAGCACGTTCTTGATTAGTACGGTTGTGAGAGGAAATGTTAATGATAGAAGGATTATTGTCATTAAATTGCTCACCCATCATTTGTTGCGCTTGGAACGCCGTTGTCCTTTCCCATAGGGCGTCTCGTTGTCTTTGGCCTTCGCCTCCTCTCCTGGTTTGTCTTTTCCTTGCACGTTGTTTGCGCCTCTTCCTCTTCCCCTGGGTGGTTTCTTTCTTCCACCCAGGCTTTCCCGTAAAAAACGGTATTCGGTCAGTGAGGGAAAGGGGCCTCCAGTCAGTGCCAGGCTGCCTGGTGTTTCATCCAAATCTGACTGAATATCCGAGCTTGATTCGGAAGTTACAGGTTCCACAGTGCGCGTCATCTCAGATTGCACAAAATCTCTCCTTGCAGAATCATATTTGCGGCCAAAAGTTAAAATGCGGCCTTGGGCGTAATCATTGCGGTCCCTTATAAATTTCCAGCGCTTTTTGGATTTTATACCTTCCTCATACTTAAGGAGCCTGGTATCCATATTTTTCAAAAAGGCAACGATATCACTCGGATTCATGCTTATCCAGCATTTCTCGAAGTTCCTTAATCTCTGGCTCCACTTGTACCAGCTCAAGGGCTGCGTATTTAGCCAGCATTTCTAACATCTGTCTGCATGTGGAGGCCATAAGTGCAGACCATTCTTCCAAAAGTTTGGGGTTCGGATTTTGGTAGGTAGGTGTTATCAAAATTCTTAGACCCTTAGGGACACGTTCCACCTCGACAGAATTATGAAGCGAAATGACCTCCCAACTTCTGTTAATCTCCTTTTTACACAGTCTCTTAAGTCTAGATAGCTCTTGTTTAAGTGTAGACGTACTGCTGCTTGGTGGAGCGCCTCCTGCTCCCTCATTGGAGTTATTATCATTTTCTGTAAAGGAAAATAAGGACTTGGCAACCGCCATACGTTTCTGCATTGCCTCGCTCATGTTGGATAAAAACCTATTGTGTGGTAGAAATGAAATCAGGTGTAATGGCTTCCCAAAACTGCTGTGCCAGCAACCGATAGTATTATTCAGCCAAAAATATCTCCCTTGCAATAATCTTTCGAAGTTGCTGTTCACACAGTAGGTGTAGTGAAAACTTTCCGGGTCAAACCTACAGTGTAGGCAGTCATCCCAAAGTCGCGGATGTTAGCAGACCGGCTGGGATATCTTCGTTATTTCTTTAAACCAAACTTGTCACTATGCAGATCGCGTTGTAGAAAGTCTTCCGAGGAAGAGGCGCTACCTAAAGTCGCGGGTGTTTGAAAACTGGCAGAAGTGTCATCGTAATTATTACGGAGCAGCAATGTCGCTATGCGGATCGTGTTGCGGGAAGGGAGTGACGGCTCAGGGTTGCTGCACCGGATGAAGTTAAATAGTATTAGCGATATAAACAAAAGAAACAGTGAGGGGCAGTGAAGGTTAGAAAATACGATTAAAGCTGCACCCTCCAGCAAGCCGCTACCAGGGTCGACACGTACCTCTGCCTGTGAAGTGATTGGTGATTTGGCGGTAGAAAGTCCCGTTGCAGAACTCGCCCAAGCCGGCTCCTTTCTCGGCACTGCTTTTACTCCCAGTGAACCGCCAACCCGGGGGCACAGCCTGCCTCGCCAAGGTTTTTTAGAACAATAAACTCCTCCTGTCACAATCCTCCTCTGAAACCGCGTCCTCGCCTAGTCAGACACAACTAGGACCGGCAGCGAACGGAGCAGCCCTGCCGCTTACAGCAATGAGAATGGGACCTTCCAGACACGCTTCAAAACCTCAGAGAGCGGAAAGAGTCAGCCGACGCTGACCTCAGATTGCCTTCGCTTACCGGACCCACTCTCCTTGGAAGCTTCTTACGTTGCCTGGAAACCATCCCCGATGCCGTGTATTTATATATGTGTATATATATATATATATATATATGTGTGTGTGTGTGTGTGTGTGTGTGTATGTGTGTGTGTATGTGTGTGTGTATATGTATGTGTATGTGTATATGTATGTGTGTGTGCGTGTGTGTGCGTGTGTGTATATATATGGGTCTGTGTGTGTGTATATATGTGTGTGTAAATATATATATGTGTGTGTGTGTGTATATATGTGTGTGTGTGTGTGTATATATATATATATATATATATGTGTGTGTGTGTGTATATATATATGTGTATATTACCTACTGGCGGTCGCCAGTAGGTAGTTATAGTTAGGACCTATTATCCATAGGAAATCCGCAACATTCTATTTGGAATAACTTTGGCACCGGTTGACGAATCTTCGCGAAGTTTTCCAAACTGGTGGGGCGCTCCGGTCCGCTCCTATCCTGAAAGTCTCGGGTGATTCCTCAATCGGGGGCCGAGAAAAAAGGGGGGTCCCAAAATGTGTTTTCCCCATGCAGTTTTCCATAGGAACCTTTAATCGCAGCTACACCCCGAACTGTTGAACGGAATTACACCAAATTTGGCAAAGAGGTAGCCCTTGGTTCACACTCGTGCCTTTTGGTTAAATGGTGTTAATCCGTTCAGTAGTTGCTGAGAAAATCAAAAGTAAAATTACATGTATATCTATGGCCTCGGAGGATCCGCGCACCCAGTGCTCCCGATCACGAGCTGCATGCTAATTGGCTGTCAACACTCCAAACCAGGAAGTGTTGGCAGCCATTTTGTGCCTCGGTAGAAGCGAGGCTCAAGAAATCAGTGGATCAAGTGTGCAAAACGTATAAAGGGGGCAGGGTAGAAATACCCTGACCCTCTAGACCTGCTTAGCGGGTCCCAAAAAATTATTATTTTCTTTTTTAAAACGTCAAAATGCGCGCAGGGTGCGCGGATCCTGCCGTAAAAAAAACAAAAAACGAAGCGCGGGCTCCAGCGCTTCTTTAATAATTTGCCAAATCCCGGGGGCAAAAATGTTAAATTTGATGGAGGTCCAGAGGGGCCCCAGGGACCGCCACCCCCGAGGGCTACAGAATAAATGGGGGGGCTCAAAGGTCCCCCCCAGCCCCTGGGACCGCTATCCCCCGGGGTTTCAAAAAAATGGATGGGGGTCTCAAAGGCCCACAGGGCTTTTTATATTGTGGGAGGGGGGGCCATGTGGCCCCCCTCCTGGAGCCGTCGATGGCCCTGGGGACCGCCACCCCCCAGGGCCGGCTCCTGCAGTCTCTCAGGGTGCCCACCCCCGGGACACTGCTGTTTGCTATGGCAGGGCGGGAGCCGAGGCTCCCACCCTCTCATAGCAAACTTGGTTTGGATTTTGAAAGAGAGAGCAGGGAAATCTGCTCTCTCTTTCAAAATGCAAACCATATTGCTTTTCCACATGGGGAGCTACATGTTAGCAGCTCCCCGTTTGGAAAAGCAATGCCGGCTCCCGAAGGACGCGGGGAGCCGGCTGGGACCGTGGGGGCATTGGGGCTCCCACCACGGTCCACAACGTTGTATATAGGCCCCGGGGGATGGGGTCCCCGGGGAGAATAGAAATTAGTGATAGGAGTCGTGCACGGCGCTCAGTGCGGCCCCCGGTGTGCACGCGCTGGGTGCACGACTCCTAATGCGTCAACACATATATGACAAGTAATACGTATGTGTCGCGTATGCGTCTGGAGTCACGTACCGGTCGCATAGCGATCGCACACGAAAATACGCACCCAATGGACATCCTACGCGGATCCTACACAACAATCCTAAAATGGTGGCTAGGTTCCGCGCAGTGATCGAGAAAGGTGCGCGACTCCAAAAAAATAGATGTATATTATAAACTTATATTAAAAATATGTAATGTAATTTAAAAAATAAATATATAACAATATGTTTAAAAATTATCATTTAAAAAACCTTTGAAATTCACTGAAAAAACCACAGGTTTCAGATATGTTATAGTTAGGAATTAGCATTTAAAAAACCTTTGAAATTCACTGAAAAAACCATAGGTTTCAGGGGCGTTATTGTTAGGAAATAACATTTAAAAAACCTTAGAAATTCACAGAAAAAAACAAAGGTTTTAGGGGTGTTATAGTTAGCTGGACATTTCACTCGTACAAAACCATTGAAATTCCTCTGTTATAGTTAGTTCTACTAACTATAACTCGCGCGCCCGCAATCCACTGCTGATGATATCACATATTACATCATTCTTGACATGGTCAGTGACATCACTGATGACATCTCAAATGACATCACTGAGGACATCACTGATGGCATCATCCAGTAGATGTAATATGTGACGTCATCAGCAGTGGATTGCGGGCGCGTGAGTTATAGTTAGTAGAACTAACTATAACGGAGGAATTTCAATGGTTTTGTACGAGTGAAATGTCCAGCTAACTATAACACCCCTAAAACCTATGTTGTTTTCTGAGAATATATATATATGTGTTTATATATATATATATATATTCACTTAAAAAATCATAGGTTGAGGGAGGAGCCTAGCGCTTGACCAAGATGGCCGCGTGAGCTCTGAGCTCCCGAGACCCTCGCGCCCTCCGTCGACTATCCTGTCTCTAATCCTGTCGGTATGCATGGCATCGTGTGGATGACCGGTCAGGGAGGCGATTGATGCTACCCGCGGTCGGATCGCCCACCGGGAACCGGACTTATGCCTGGCGGAAGATTGCGGCCTATCTCCGAGGGATGCCAGGGGCTAGAGTTGGCAGGATGCCCGACTTCTAGTTGAACAACAACGGCCAGGCGAGGTGTGAACTGTCGGACGGAGGTCCCCGTCCTTTCACTTTCGCTTTCTCTCCCTTTGTCAGCCCTGCCCCTGGAGAGCTCTTGGTGGCTTTATTACCCTATGGACGCTCTGCAGGCTACTCTGGTGGCCCACTGCAGAACTGATCACCCCTGATTCCTTTCATTGAGAGGGACCCGTCTTAGCTGAACCGACCTGCTTGGTATCAACCATGTCGGGCAAAGCAGAGGTGGATCGGCTGAAGGCTAAGTCTACCAGGCGGGGAGCCTATACCCAAGTCAATAGTATGGACCGCTATGCTCTGCAGAAGGGATCACCGAGTGGGTCGAGCCAGTCGCCGGATACCCAGAAGGCGGCCTCGCCTTTGGCCCCGGAGCTCTCACTACAGGATGTCATGGGCGCGCTCGAAGGGATGCAGACCTCGATTGGGAGACAGTTTGATGCCCTGGCGCATAAGGTGGATGCCATCTTGGTGGATGTTAACCTGATCCGTGCGGACTTGGGCAAAACGAATGAACGGGTTAGGACCCTGGACCTCAAGACCACGGGCCTCACCGATGATGTCACGGAACTGCAGATCGAGGTTCGTAAGCTGAGGACCGAGAGTGATCTCGCCGCCCGCCGGCTGGCGGATTTTGAGAGCCGGGCCAGGCGCAACAACGTGCGCGTCATCGGGGTCCCGGAGTCCTCGGATGAGGCTTCGGTTGACCTGCTTGTCGAGGACTTGGTGCTTAATCATCTGCAGCCTAAGGGTCTTGGAAAGTTCTTTGCGGTTGAAAGGGCCCATAGAGTGCCGGGTGGGAGGCCCAAGGTGGGTGCCCCACCGAGGCCGATCGTCGCTCGGCTCTTTCATTTTCGAGATCGGGACGCTATCCTGCAAGCATCGAGGGTGACGGGCCCGGTCCCCTTCCAGAACGCGTCGGTGAATTTCTATCCGGACTTCACCCAGCAGGTGCAGAGGCAGAGACAGGGCTTTCTGGGGGTGAAGAGGCGGCTCCGGGAGAGGGATCTGAAGTATGCCATGCTCTTCCCTGCCAGACTACGTGTGGTGCACGAAGATCGGACATTCTTCTTTGACTCTCCTGTTATGGCCGATGAATGGCTGGACGCTTTGCCCCGGCGACGGACGGGGGAGGACATTGCCGAGGATGGGGACAGTGGCCGGGATGGGCAGGGCTGATTTTTCGGAGCCGGTCTGACTCGATTTGGCTATATTTGAAGACTTGAATAGAGTGCAGTCAATGCGGAGGGCGGCGGGAGGACGAGGGGTGCTCTTTTCCTCCCTTAGGGTACTTTTTGTAGATTTTTGGGGTTTTTGTAGGGCGACAGGCACACTGCAAGTTGGGGGGGCTTTGTAATCTGCCGCAGGGGTGCAGGGTGGGGGGGGGGGTTTCTGGGATTTTGGGTTTGTTGTTGGGGGGTTTATTTCTGCAAGGCATGGTGATTCTTTCCAGGACTGTTCCATGGTGGCTCTTCGGGAGTGGGGTGGGCCTCTTTACGTTTGAGGATGGGGGGTAGGGGTTTAAGTGTTATAAGCTGGAATGTTAATGGTTTGGGGGATCGCATTAAGCGTGGGATTGTTTTGCAATTCTTGAAACGGTCAATGCCGGATGTTGCCTTGCTGCAGGAGACGCATCTTATAGGTAATACGTGCTATGCTCTGAATAGGAAGGGTTATAAATTCATAGCACATTCGGGATTCTCCTCTGGGTCCAGGGGTGTGGGCATCCTAGTCAGAGCCTCGCTACCATTTGAGGTGGACTCCACCATTGTTGATGATAGGGGGAGGTTTGTGGCGGTGGCGGGGCGGTGGGAAGGAAGAACTTTGGTTTTAGTTTCGGTTTATGTCCCGCCGGCCCTGCAGGCCTCCACGTTCACAGATCTGGGTGTAGGGCCTTGCTGGATCTCCCGGGGGGTATGCTTGTGGTGGGAGGTGATTTCAACGCTGTTGGCTCCGGCCTGCTGGATAGATACCCGCCCAGAGACACAGGGGGGGCTCAGAAGTGGCTCCCAGACTTCCTAAACACGCTTGGCCTGATAGACTGCTGGAGGCTCCGGCACCCCACACAGAGCCAATACACACACGTTCCACTCCGGGGCACATGGTAGTCTTTCCAGGATTGATTACCTACTCACTCTGGCTGCGCATGCCTCATTGGTCTCCGAGGCGAGGCACATGGCGCGTGGTATATCTGACCATTCGCCAGTGTGGATCCGGCTGGATCTAGGTCGGGAGGGAGGAGGAAGGGTGGCCCCTATCAACCCGTGGTATTTCCGAGACCCCAAGATGCGCAGCGCGCTGGTAAAGAAAGTAGATAATTTTTTCAAGGATAATCAGGGATCCGTGGACTCGGCAGTGTCGCTGTGGGAAGCATTTAAGACCGTGCTCCGAGGGGAAGCCCTCTCCCTAGTAGTAGCTGCCAAGCGGCGGAGAGATGGCGAGGTTCTGCAGGTTGAGGAGGAGATCGCGGCTCTGGAGGGAGCGCTGGAGGAGGAGGTTACAGAGTCCTCACTGCATGAGCTTTGCTTGAAGCAAGCTGAGTATAAGGACCTGGTGACGAACGCCGCTAAGACCCTCAGTAGGGAACAGCAGGGCCGATTGTATGATGTTGGTGACAAGGCAGGGAAACTCCTGGCTTGGCTGGACAAAAAAGAACGGGTCAATAGAGTTGTGCCAGAGTTGACGGGAGAGAGGGGAGAGGCGATTGTGGAACCTGAGAGGATTGTACAGTGTTTCTCGGACTATTTCTGTAGGGTTTATGCCTCAGTGTCGGATAGGCCGCCCGAGGACTCGTCTGACCTCCTCCGTGATATCGAGTTGCCCTGTCTCTCCGATATAGATAGGGACGATCTAGATGGTGACATAACGGTTGACGAGGTGGCGGGGGCTATCCGCGCGTTAAACTCGGGCAAGGCCTCGGGACCGAACGGTTTGCCGGTCGACCTGTACAAGCTATTTCCGGATAGGGTCGCCCCTCACCTGCGCGCCATGTTTGTGGAGGCGCGGGGGAGTGGGACCCTCCCGTTGGACCAGCGACTGGCGACGATCGTGGTTATACACAAAGAGGGCAAACCCCGAGATAAGTGCGCCTCATATAGGCCTATCTCACTTCTTAACGCAGAGCTGAAAATTCTGGCTAAAATCCTGGCGACCCGATTGATTAGGGTACTCGGTGACTTGGTCCACCCGGATCAATCCGGCTTCATCCCGCACCGAAACACAGCGTTAAATCTTCGGCGCCTTCATGGTGTAATCGCCAGGGCGGGCACACTGCGTGAACCAGCTATTGTGGCGTCTCTTGACGCCACGATGGCATTCGACACGGTGGAATGGGCATATTTGTGGGCCGTGCTGACCAAGTTCGGCTTTGGCCACGGTTTTGTGAGTTGGGTGAGGTTGCTGTATGAGGGGCCACTTGCGAGTGTGGTGGTGAATGGTCGGGCGTCGACTCCATTTCAGCTTGGGAGGGGTACTCGGCAGGGTTGTCCCCTGTCGCCTTTGTTGTTCGCCCTCGCCCTTGAGCCGCTGGCTGCGTGGATACGTTGGCACCCGGATATACGGGGCCTTAGATGGTCGCCTAAACACGAGGACCGTATTTCGCTCTATGCCGATGATATCCTGCTGTATCTTGCCTCACCCAAGAAATCACTTATAGTGGTCTGTGACGTACTCACATCTTTTGGTAGGAACTCGGGTCTTGTTATCAACTGGAGTAAATCGTATTTGTATGTTCTTAGTGGCGAGGTTCCACCGATCCCTAGAACATGTTCGATACAGGTCGCTCAACAGGGTTTCGTGTATTTTGGGATTTTTATCTCCATGGACTCTGCTGTGCGATATGAGAAGAACCTGCTCCCCCCCCTGGCACGCCTGAGGCGGGATGTTGAAGGCTGGCGGAGGCTGCCGCTCTCCCTCGTTGGGCGTGCGGCCCTGTTCAAAATGATGTCGCTTCCCCGCTTCCTCTACGCACTGCAGAATACGTTGGACTGGGTTCCGGCCAAATACTTTCGGGAGGTCGAAGGCCTCCAACGAACGTTGCTTTGGGATGGGCGGCCGCGAATAGCTATTGCAAAGTTGACGCTTCCATGGTACGACGGGGGCATTGCGCTCCCAGACATCCGACGGTACTATTGGGCCACCCAGCTGAGTGCGATTAATCATGGGTTTTATGGCCCTGCCCTCAGCCCTGGGTATGCCATGGACAGGTGGTTGCTGCGTGGTGGTAACTATTACAGGGCGTTGTATTCGCGGTCCCTGGACTCGTCCCTCACGGGGCCCACTGGTGTGGCGGTGCGAGTGTGGAAGATGGCAACTGACTCGCTGGGCTGGAAGGATAGGCTAACCCTCGCTACCCCGCTGTTTGAATCTGAGAGACTGGGTAGGCTTTGGCACACAAAAGGCTTTGACAAATGGGACTTGATCGGCATCTCCAGGGTCGGAGATGTCCTGATTAAGGGGAGGGTGAAGTCCTTTGAAGAGTTGCAGAAGGAGTATGAGCTGGGGCCATCTGAGTTTTTCCGCTATATTCAGGTGCGTCACGCCCTCCGATCAGTCCTCATAGAGGGTGAGAAGGTGCCTGAGTCCTCTCCTTTGGAGGACCGGGTCCTGGATGGCCATATGCCCGAGAGCACGATTTCGCTCATCTATAAGAAACTGATCAACGTCCGGGCGGATATGCTTCTGGGGTTGAGGGACCAGTGGTCTAGGGATGGCCTCGAGTTGGATGACGAGGATTGGCAGTCTGCTGTTTCCTCTCCTAAGGAGGTTGCGATCCCGTCGCGTCTGAGGCTGGTGCAGCTTAAAATACTGCATCGAGTGTATGTGACGGGGCCAAGGCTGGTTCACATGGGATTCTCAGAAGACGGCCTATGCAGGAGGGGATGTGGTATGGTGGGTACTTTCCTGCATATCATTTGGGAATGTGGTGTCATCACGGAATTCTGGAGGAGAGTCCATGCAGTGATGGGGGAGGTGACGGGCATTGCTATGCAGCCGGAAGCGCGGTGTTGTCTCCTGAATGTCTGGGGGCCCACTGATCATAATGCGGCGCAGACCCAATGGGTGACTCTGGGCAACATGGTCGCTAAGAGAGATATCGCGCGATTGTGGGGCTCCGCGGGGCCCCCCACATTGACCGCGTGGAAAGAAAATATGGACTGGAGTATGTTAAGGGAGAAGACGGTCTATTGCACTAGAGGCCGCCCCCGGAAGTGGCACGCCATCTGGGGGCGGTGGAATCAATACAGGGGGGGAATATGTCTTGCCCCGGATCTGGATCCTCCCGAGGAACAGCTTTCCTCCTAACCTTCTTTCCAGCTCAGTATGGTTTATGGACTTTTTTGGCCTCTGCTGTCCCCCTTCTTCCTCTTTACACTGTACTGTAACTGGTAGATGAGTGGGGTCCGGCCTCCCCTGGGGGGCTTTACCATGGGCTTTCAGTGTTCTTGCCTTGCTGGGGTTTGTTGTGTGTTTTTGTGTTTACTTAAAATTGAACCTTTGCACTTCTCCTTTCACGGTACTGGGGACGCATCTCTGTTTCTATATATCGATGCTGCCGAACCTCCGGGTTGTCGGCTGAATAGCTGTGTCCTGACTTTTGAAAATAAAGTTTTAAAAAAAAAATAAAAAAAAATCATAGGTTTCACACACGTTATACTTAGGAATTAGCATTTAAAAAACCTTGCAAATTCACACATGTTCTAGTTAGCTGGACATTTCACTCGTAAAAAACCATTGAAATTCCCCCGTTATAGTTAGTTCAGATAACTATAACTTGCGCGCCCGCAATCCACTGCTCATGACGTCACATATTACATCACTCATGACATGGTCAGTGGCATCACTCATGACATCACTGATGACATCATCCTTGTGATAGAGTGGCGGTCGCGCGAGTTTGCAAGGTTTTTTAAATGCTAATTCCTAACTATAACGTGTGTGAATCCTATGGTTTTTTAAGTGAATTTGTAAGGTTTTTTAAATGCTAAGTTATGTATGTATTATTATATTTTTTATATATTTATTTTACAATAAACTACCTATGTATATAGTTATAGATTGACTGCACCCCGCGATTTTTTGAAAAATAAATAAAATGTTTTTTTCATCCTTCGGGGTCCTTCAGGGACCCCCTGACAAAGGCTAGGGGGTCAGGAACTCTCTACCCTGCTCCCTTTTCACGTTCTCCACCTTTCTTTTTCACTGTCACACAACCAAAACACAGAAAATGGCGGCCGACACTTCCTGATTTCGACCGATTCAAACGTTGACTGACATGTAACCACCAATCAGAATTACGCTCGCGCACGTTAGGGTGCGCGCACCGTGCGCGCTTCTAGATATTTATGTGCTTTTAACTGCAA